>NC_141150.1:112490115-112807948 GCF_053477565.2 Lygodium microphyllum | reverse complement strand
CTCTTTTAAAATGAGCAGAATTGAAAGAATCAATGATGATCAATGCTAGGAGAGGAAATTTATAGGCCGCTTTGACTGTCAAGATCCCTAGGGAGAGAAATACTTATTTAGCCAATAGATGATAATTAACTTGATAGGAGAAAAATAGGTGTTTCATGACAACCTTAATCCAAAAAAGGTATTCAAAGGAATCTACATCTTAGATTCAAAAAGAGCTAGTAGGGTTTACTAAAAGCACCCTATAGTAGGGGCCTATCCAAGATTGTTGGAGCTTCCTAGGAAACTTGTCAAAGTATGAATCACATACTAGAAAAAAATCACCTTCTTGAGTTATTTATACCTAATGAAGCTATCATGGTACACTTTTTATGAAGACTATGTGGCTTCCATACATTGTAATGCCATCTATCGTGTCTTGCCCAAACATTCAAAGTGCACTAGGGTGGTGTTGACGAGGGACTCTTTTTCTCCTAAGCGTTCCTAGTTGATGGCCACTCGTAGAGAGGGCATTGATAGAAAGATGGATTCTATTCCATATATTAGCTTGAAAGCTGCTTGATCCATTGTGAGGCTTTATGAGAAGTTTTGTAAACCTAGAGGGCCCCTCTAAGTCAATCATTCCAATTATGGAAATGTGTAGCAATCATCTTGGTTAGGATCAAACAAAATATCCAATTTGTGACTTTCACTTGGTCATTGACTCTAGAGTAATATGATGTGAACTTTAAATTCCTTATCTTGTAGAACTTTGGTAGCCCTTCCATAATTTTATTGGGAAAATGAGTATCTCTATCACTTACAAGCTCCAAGGGACTGCCAAAGCAAGTGATGATGTTATGGTATAGGAATAGGTCATGTTATTTTTTTCATCTCTCTTGAGAGCTTTGAATTCACATCATTTGGTCACATAATATTTGTTCTAGTTCCTTCTAGTTGAATGGTCAATGGTCCCTATGAATTCAATTCCCCATTTCTCGAATGGTTTTAGTGGAAGAAAGGATTTTAGTGGCATGGCATTATACTTAATTAGCTTTCCCATCTTTTGAGACACATTATAATACTTGCAGTAATTGTAACCTTATGTAGTGTAGGCCACCAATAACCTAAAAGTAGAGCTTTCCTAGTTTTTTCTTCTCTTGCAAAAGTGTCCATAACATGGCTTGTCATGGAAAGCTTTCCACAGAATCCCAATCTCATCCCTTGCAACAAATATCTACAACACACCATTATGGTCTTTCTGGTGCACTACTCCATCTATTAGAGTATAGGGAGATCACTCCAACAAGAGCTTCTTCTCTTGGTAGATATTATAGGAGGATATTGTTGAGTGGCCAAGAGGTGGCAATGTCCACATGCTATGGGATAATTATTGACTAGAAATAGAAAGAAATCAGGAAGGTGCAAATCATCATGATCCACTTTTTCACTTTGAGGGATCTAAGAGAGATGATTGGTCGACACAGGGCAATAATGACCAAGCTTGATTACCACTTCAAAATCAAACTCTTAGAAAATTGGTAACCACCACATCATTAGGCCTCTTACATCAACATTGTCGATCCTGAAAGATAAGGC
This sequence comes from Lygodium microphyllum, assembly GCF_053477565.2. Taxonomy (NCBI): domain Eukaryota; kingdom Viridiplantae; phylum Streptophyta; class Polypodiopsida; order Schizaeales; family Lygodiaceae; genus Lygodium; species Lygodium microphyllum. Next base: position 112,806,373 of record NC_141150.1, on the reverse strand, counting down.
CTCATGATACACTTAAAACTTGAAGTGCGTTAACAACAAGTAGTGCCATAATTTCTCCAACATAAACACCATATCTAAGTATTCTATCTCTATAGCTATACAATTCCTATTCCAACTAGTAACCTTGTGGCTTGTATGATAAATGGGTTGTTGCAACTTTGAGGAACCTTTCTGGCATAGTTCTACGCCCATCCTTCAGGACTAATGCATCAATATGCATATGTAATTCCTTTGTCAAGTTAGGAGGCTGCAAGATAGGTGTCAATTTTTTAAGGGTATTGAAATCTTTGTCACATTTAGGCTTCTAGATAAATTCCACATCCTTCTTGAGAAGCTTATGTTGCAGGGGAGTTGCCTTTATTGCAAAGTATATGATAAGTCTTCTATAATAGTCCACATGGCCCAAAAATCCTCTTAAACTTTTTAGATTGGTAGGTGCTATTAGAGATGAAAATAAAAAAGGGTTGTGTTTTATTCAAAAATTTTCATAAATAAGGATATTTATAAATAGGCATTGAACGCACATGATATAGAGGATATATATATAGTGAATCCATTGAGTGAAAAGTCATCATTAGGAAATTCATTCCATTGGCATTAGTAAAGATCAACTTCTTCTCACCTTTGATTTCTCTTATGAAGATTCCACATATCACTTTTGGATGTAGAGCACACTCCTTCAAGGACGTTTTCTCTTCTTTTGACACCCCACTAGAACTGGGGTTGCAACTCTTTTGATACTACTAAGGGGTGAAATAGGATGTCATTTCTAACTATACACTAAGTGGATCCACTTCTTGTCTAGATGATTCATCTTTTGATGATGCATCTAGAAATGTCATATAACATGGAGCATTTGAGCTTCTTTTCCTTTTAGGATTCGGTGCTCTTTGGCATGGTATATCAATGTCATATTTTCTTGAAAAGGGTTGGTGGTTAAGGCAAAAAGAACCATTGATAAATGAAGTCTTAGTTTGCTTAATCTACTTTTTCTACATCCTCTACATACTTTTAGGACCATAAATCAATCCAAAAGGAGCCATTATCATTCCATCCATCATTATGGTACCTTAAGTACCTAGGGTACTACAACTTCATTGTCAATTTTATCTTCTTCTAACTATATGGATTCTCCATTGTCACTTTCATAATCATTCTCTTTCGACTTTGTTTCTACTTCTGGAGGGGTTCTGTAAGAGGAGAATATGCTTTTTGTTTCAAAATCTTCTTCTATCTTTGGCTCTAGGGTGGCGATGTAATAGGAAAAAAAGTGCATCATGATTTAATCTCCATGTTAGAAGTGATTTCAAAAGTTACTCTTGCTTCAAGCAAGAGCTATTCACCCATCACTAGTGGATTTGCTTCATCAGGTAGTGGGCTTATGTTGCATATAATCATGGACCGTGCTTTTGTCTTCTTTATAAATATTAGTTTTATAGATTTTTCTTTAGCTAATATTTCCTCTATATTTTCCACGAAAGAGTCAAAAGATACTTCTAAGGAAGTGGATCCATTTCCTTTTTGAAGACAATATGGTTTTAGGACCACTTTATGGGCACTCTACAAAGGGTTATAGTTACTTTTTGAACAACCAAGTCTAGAACTTGCCTTGAATAGCCACAATCTTTCCAGAAGCATTGGGTAGGAGGTCCCATATTCTTTCCAAAATAAGTCAAAAAGTAATATTTTCCTCTCCCAAGGTTGTCTTGACATAGGGGAGGATGCCAAAATGATTTATATTGCTTTGATTTTCTAGTCTGATGAGCCATTGAGTTGAATGCATGCCCTAGAATCCTAAGTCTTTTATCATTATATCTGTCATTGTATTCATTGGGGAACCTAAATTTATCAATGTATTTGCAATGAAACATCTCTCAATCCATATATACTTGAGTCTCTCGAGTGCCAAAATCTAGGAATGCATTGGTCACATCCAATTCCTTCACAAGATCTAGAGCTCTGTAAGGTTTAGTTATGGTCTTGTTGGATTGGTAATCCTTAAACTCAGGGAAGTTACTATATGTATATCCTCTACATCACGTGCATTCAAGGACTATTTATAAATATTCTTATCTGTGAATTTTTCTTGAATAAAACATAACCCTTTTCTATTCAATCTGTAAATAACCCCTTTATATTACACCCTTTTGTGTATAAAAAATGTATAAAAATAGTACTTTAAAAATACTTTATTTTGAACCCACAGGATGCACACATGTATTCATGAGTAACTTACCCCAATCCTTAAACCCCATCTTTTTATTAGAATGCTCTTGATTATTTTTTGGAAAATAGTGGCAACATTAATAATTGACAAAATAACATATTAGGTTGGAATATGTCGAGGTCCTTACTCAAGTCATACTCTTTTATGGGTTCCACTAGCTTTTCTAGATGGCTTGGTAATAGGCCAACACCCATTTTCATCTTTCTTCACTCTTCAAGAAAAGACTATATTTGTACCTATCCTAGGGTTCGAGGTATGTCCACCTCTTCTGACTTGCTCATTGATCTCTTGGACCACCTCTTGGACTATTTGTGGAGTCTCTAATTGTAGTCAAGTGCTTTGTAATGCACTCTTTTATGGATGTATTTGGAGTTTTTAATTTACTATCCTTGTTGGGGGAACATTCTCTTTTATATCTATTACTTCTTTCTTATTGGCATGCACGATTGCAACTACATCCAACTCCACTAAGTTGGATGTATATTCTTGTACCTTTGGTTGACTATTACTAGCACTAGAATCTATAGGCATTGGACTCATGTAGTCTTTTGTAGTGTGGCCCTCCCCTTTGCATCTACTATAAAAACTTGTAGCCCATTGCTTATTTAGGATTAGGGTGGTTTGGAGAAATGTGTCCTTTTTCTCTACACTAATAACATTCTTCTAACCTTTGACCACCACTAAATTGTCATCCTCTAACTTTCGGATGAGAAGGCTCTAGGACCAAAGCTAGATCAAAACTCTCTAGGTTTTAGTCCAATGTCTTGAGTTGTCATTTTAGAATCTAAAGGTTAAACCTGGCTTCCGCTTTTTTCTTTCTCCTATTTTGCATCTCTTTGAGAGAGCAAGTATCTTTTGTATGGTTCTTTCTCAAGAAATATGAACAAAAGGCTCCTAGAATTGTTGGTTTTCAAGTAAACTTAATGGCTAAGTATTTCACTTGATGGAACTTTCTGCACCATGTGATTAAACTAATGGCATCTCTTGCTATATTTGTACCATTGAAAATGTTAGCAATATTCACTTTTAGGGTCTACAATATTTATGCTATCACATTCATCAACTCCTTTTTTATATTCCTAATCAAATTTGATCATTAGAATTTTAGAATTTCTCATCCTAATGCACTTACAGCGGGATTTTGGGATGTCTTTGTGATAACCATATATATAAGCTCACTCGATGGAGAAGGGGCTCTATTCTAATTCTGATTGAGAGCTCATAGTTGGATTGGTTATGCTACAAACTCTAGTTGGCAACAAGGTTTCACTATTGTTACTATGGGACTATTTGAGGCCATTGCTGTTGTGGTTGAGCGATTATTGGAGGTAGTATACAACCATTGTTGAATTGGAACACCATATTAGTACACTATATGCACCTCTAAATAAGGGTAGGATATAGTCCCTAGAGTTTGATTAGCTGATACATTTCTCCTAGCACTAAGGGAGGGAGGACTCCTTTTCCTTGATTCATGGCTAATCTAGCCTTGACTTCATCATACAGTATGATACCTTCGACCATAGCTTGCAAATTGGTTAGTCTTTTCAATTCTACAAACTTTCTAACCTTTTGTTGCAATCCTCTAAGGAACACTCCCTTCTAGCTTCCATCATTTAGATTATGATTAGACCATCTCTTCAAGATTGACTCCATTCTAGAGACATAGGATTTAATTCCTTCTCTAGCCAACTTAGGTTTACAAAATCTTCTCTCATCCACTCTTCAAAGATCTCATGCTAGAACTTGGTGACAAGAGCTCACTCCAATTCATCCCATGTGCCCAAAGTTCCTATTGCCTATGTTGTTGTGAATGTAAGCCTCTGGGCCAAAAGTTCTTATTGCTTATCTATTAAAGAAGGCCTACATTGTACCATTCTGTGAAGAGGAATATGAATTATCATTGTTAAGTGTGAAATCTATTTGTCACCATGTCTTTCATGGTATACTTTAATCCACCTTGATTACATACCTAATCCATTTACACACCATGATTAACCCCACATTGGGATTATAAACATGGTATTAGGGCACGTGTGAGCTCTTAATCATGGTGTATTTATGTGTGTCTCCTATATTATTGTGTATCCTTTTTTTAGATTCAATATTAGTATGCTTTAGCACTGTTTCTTTGAAAAAACAACTACATATTCATTATCATTATGATTGCATATGAGGGACCTGAAATCTTTTGAGGACTATAGAGAGACGTGAACATCAAGTGAAGGATCTTTATGGTGCTATGGAATTTGAAAATTGAGTTCTTTAGAAAGTGAGTGGATTCATCATAATTAAAGAAGTTTCTAATAGGAGTCAAAGATATTTGGTCGTTTTGCCTCTTTGTTTGTTGTTCTTGAGCATGAAAGTGTGCTCAAATAAGAGAAGGGATGTAATTGAATGAAATTGGTGTCCAATTGGCTCTTACTATTGAGACAAGAGCATATAAAGGTGCATATGCTTGCTATCATTCGAATGGAAAGCAATGTTGTGTTGATTACAATCTAAGTTAAAACATGACCATTGAAGCATGTCTCATGTGTGTGTTCTAACATAAGCATGTGAAGTGGAAGCAACAAATGCTTTCATAAGGTTGGTACCTTTAAGAATTCTCAAGGAGAGAAGCATATGATAAACCCTTGAAAGTCCATGCTAGAAGAGATGCGAGTTTATGTGCTCAATAGACAAGCTCAACTACATGAAGTCCTTAGTTTGGAAGGTCTAGCTAAGGTAGTATATGAGGTGAAAATTCTGAAGAAAATGGTGATTATGGATCATAGTCTAGGAACAATAGCAGAAATAGAGAAGTTAGGCCATTTCAACTCGTCCCTATAAAGGTCAAGAATCTTTTTGGAATAGGCCAAGGTCTACACAAAATGATACTATCAATATCTTTGAAAGGATGGATGAATCATTAATTAGTCATATATCTAAGCATTTCTCAAAAGAGCTCATCTGCATCGTTTGTTCCAGAACGTAACAACCTTTCATGTAGCACTTTCTAACAACCTGGCACTCTAAAATGAACTTCAATTTGGAAGGCCTAGCTAAGGCAATGTATGAGGTGAAAATTCTGAAGAAAATGGTGATTATGGAGCGTAATCTAGGAACAATTGCCAAAATAGAGAAGTTAGGCCATTTCAACTCATGCCTATAGAAGACAACAATCTTTTGGGAATAGGCCAAGGTCTACACAAAATGAGACTATCAATATCGTTGACATGATGGATGAATCATTAATTATTCATGTCTAAGAATTTCTCAAAAAAGCCCTCTCTATGGTTTGTTCCAAAAGGTAACAATATTTCATGTAGCACTTTCTAACAACCCACTCTAAAATGAACTTCTATATGGAGGTAAAAACAATGGAAAGTAGGCAGTAGGTTGATTAACTCACTAGAATCTTACATGTCCCATATGTAGATAAGGAGTTGGATAGCTTGTTCATGACAGTTGAGCAAGGTGTGATACTATGAGAGAAAAGAGCTGCAATTAAAGAAAACTTGCCACTTAAGAGATTATAGGAGATAGAATGAGAGGTTCAAAGGATAGGAAGAGTCATCACAACTACTCCTAGTCAATTACTTTTACTTATTTGTGAACTAGTAAACAAGTTTTTTGACAATCAAATATGTGGCTAGAAGATAGTGTATTAGGAGTATGAGAGATCCCACCTCTATGACTATGGGTCTGCACCTATTCAAAGAGCAACATAAGATCCTATCTATATCACTCTCTCTCTTCTCACCCTCCACAAAAGTGATGGGATGTTGTCATGGAACTTTCCAGAGTATCACATCTCAGAACTCCATTGAGGCATATATACATGGTGTCATCTACACTAAAGATGGTTAGGTGGTAGAAAATGTGCTAGGATCATTGTTGCAAGATGTCTATACAAAATGTAGAAATGTTGCCATTTGCAAGGTTCCCAAAATCACATGTAGGACGTACATGATGGTGGCAAGAAGTCAACATTATGCACTACTATGCCCCAAACACATAGGCTTGGCAACAATCACATTCTTATTGTCCAAAGACCCTTTCAATTCAATGTTGGATTTTTGTAAAGCCTTTTTCACACCCACAATATGATAATGTATATTGTTGAATGTAGAAAAACATTACCTTGGTTATTTTTTTCTATTGTGGGTATTCATACAGAAGCACACATGCTCCAAATAAGAAAGATGTATTCACCCATTGTATAAGGGTTACTCAAGCCCTATGGAGCTCAACATTGGTTGTTTATATCCATGTATGTCTTGATAGAGTCTGTTTGACATGAGGTTGCACAAAAATTGTCTTGTGTGGGGTTCTCTATTCAAGACTATGGTCTCAATAAGACTTATTGAGTGTGTGGTATGTGAGAGTGTGTGTAATATTCCCACTCATGAAAATTGACTTCCCGCACACTACGTAAACCTCGTGCAAAGGTTATCTATCATATTGGAATCACCGGCAGGGTAATCTGTGACCTGCACTCGAGAAATTGAGACCTCCGCATTGGCAAAGAAAGCCCGAGGGTTCAAATCCGAAATTCACACGTAAACATCCTCTTGAGAGGAGGTCAAGAGGATAATGTAATATTTATTGCAAATTTTTTTTTTACCTTCCCCCAGCCAAAGCGTGGCTGAGGGAAGGGGATGGACTGAAATAGGGAACTTGAGAGGTGGAGGGGAAAAGAGCCATGCAGGCCACCACGTGGGAGGGTGTCCTCTCCCCCCTTTTTCTTATATAAACCCCCTCTAACGGGGGAGTTGGGGTGCTGAAAGGAGAGTCGGGAGACTGATAGAGGGGAGGAGCTGACAAAAGGTGGCCGTAGAGAGGAACGGGAGGGGGGACAGACGGCTACTGCCATCGCCGTGTTGGGAAAGAGGGCAGAGGCTGCGTGGAGAGAGGAAGGGGAGTTGCTGTTGATGCTGGGAGAGAAGGAGGCCGCCGCTGTACTCGCTGCCGTGCTGTGGGAAGAAGGCCGCCGCCTTGCTGTGAGACCACCAGGCCGCCGCCCATCCCCGCCATCGTCATCAAAGACCCTCCCCTTGTCTTCGACGCCTTCTCCTTCCCAATCATTGGGCCTCCCACGACGTCTTTGCTGATCTTCAGAAGCTTCTTAGAAGCTTCTTTAAGAAGCTTCTAAGGATAAGCCCATAAGCCTTGGTCCTATGTGCTCTTTCCGGTTTTAAAACCGGGTTTGTAAAGCTCCAAATCCCACAAGCTTGCTCGTAAAACCCCAAATTCCCACATGCCCTCGCAAAGCTTCATTCTCGCAAGTTCCCGTAAAACCCAAATCCCATAAGTTTTTTTTTCACAAGGCCTTCCATAAGCCCAAAACCCGCAAGCCCGGTATTCTCAAGGATCCGCACTTTGGAAGGGATCTCCTGCGTACGAGGGAAAAGGGGAAAGATCTTGAAGCTGCTCACAACGGTTGGAGAAGACTCACCGATCGCGTAAGGGTAAAGGAAAACCGGAAGTCCGTAAGCACGCTAACGATGGCTCCCAAGAAGTCGCAAGGCGCGCCTGCGGGAGGTTCTTCTCCTAGCATTCACGTGGACATCTCCCCGAGCCCACAGACCCAGGTTTTTTTCTATTGTGATTTCATACTAAAGTAATGCATTAAGCATGACAACTCCATGGATTAGGAAGCACCCGTGCATGTTTAAACTCACCTAGCCTAGTTAAATGCAATTGGGAAAAATTGGTATTTTCAATATAAACGCAAATTGTCCATCCATCTTACGACCTTAATAGTAAATTGCCTTGTCGTGCATTTTCAAAGGAAAGCCACTTATTGCCTAGGGTTAAAGAGGAAATTGTTAAGTGCATTGGTCATGAAGGAAAGGAGTATTTTTTGCAATAACTCCCTTCGTTATGATTCGCATGAGGGAATTGTTAATTTCTGTTGCACGGCATGAAAAAGAACCCCGATCTTATAAGTTGCATGGGAAAAGATGCTTGCAAATGGATTAAATCGACACTTGCCTTAGTATTGCATGAACTTCATTCACGATGTTGTTGTATCTAAGGGTCGCACTTATACTTTCGCAAATGTCATTTCATCAAGTTGCATTTAGGAATGATTGCATGGCTTATAAAAGCATGAAATTCAAATACTTAGACAAAAGGTTGTAGGCGTTATTCCTTGATGTAAATCCTAGTAGGCCCTATGTAAGTTATTCTTCAAATTATCATGCCTTTTGACTTTAGCCAAAAAGGGATAGGGCTATTGCGGATCTTATGGTGCGTAGAAGTAATGAATTACATATATTGTAACATTTTGCAACTATTTTTCTACTTTAGATCAAGTTTATCATCTCTAGGAAAGAATTGTCCTTGTCATAAGACAAGTAGGTCAATTTACCCAAGTCATTTGTGGTATCATGACTGTTAGGGTTTCGTATAGGCATAACTAGCCGATTCAATAAAAACCTCAAGTACTAGCTAGAGCTTGGCACGTTAGAAATGCAGCCAAGTATCGTACTTGAACGCCAAGTCGAAGCCCTCAAACCCAAAGGTCCTATCCACCTTCCCGGAATATTGAGTCAATTGGATGCTCACGCAAATAATGATCTAGGGTTTCTACCCTAAGGATCATTCGACCTAATGCTAGAACTTGGATTGAGTTGGAATCCCTAGGACCGAACGTTGTCGGCCTAGTGCGATTAGGATTGGGTTGAGTAAGAAGACACCCTAAACCCTACTTCTAGCCTAATCATAATTCCTTGACCAAAAAACACCGTTCAATGGGTGAAATGATCCCTTGGAATAGAGGCGACACTTGTGCAAACAAGTTGCAACGTCGCATAGACTTGGGGTTAGTTCACAAGAGAGTTTTGCCATTTCTTGAAATGAGGTTGGCAAGTTCTTGCGCAAGTTTAACTTGCAAGAGGATGAGTAGTCATCCTGTTACATCACCCTTATTGGGAAAATTTGCCAAGTTAAGGGAAGTTAGGTATTTGCTTGGAAGCAGATGATCAATCAATAAATTAACGCGACATGGTCGCTAGGATTTACTATTAATAAAACCTAAGGTATTGGTTAAGTTGGGTTAACAGGGTATGGCCCTAACTCAAGGACAAAAAGGGTGAACGAACAAACCCTTGAGGATCTTGCCAAGTCGCAATTGATCCCAGATCGAATGCTGGATGCATTCGGAGAGAAGGATTCACTCCTTAACAGTTGGCCAAATAAACGACCACTGGAAATTGATTGTGCTTGTAATAGTTTAGAAAGCACTGTTTGCATTGTTTGCTCAAGGAACTAAAGGATGAAACGATATCTAAATGCTTCAGGTTGAAGGCCTGAAGGGAGAGGCAGCTTCAGTTACCCCCGACTGCCTGCCTGGCCCTAACCAAGGGGGTTGTTGACCGCGCCGGGAACGTGGACCGAACCCGCCGCGAGAGGTCTTTCTGTTGAGCTCTACTTGGAGCAGGAGGACGCTTGGGTGCCAGGGGGGGCTCTGGCCGTAAATCCCTCGCCTCCCGGGTCCTGCACAAGAGGCTAACGTGACTCGGGATTGGATCTCGAGGCCCGCATACTAGTCTACGGGCAGAAGCTTGGAATAGTGATCCCTAGCGGATTACTGGATAAGCCTTCGGGCGGATTATAGACAAGCCTACGGGCGGAACTCCTTGTATTTCAAAGATAAAATGATGAAATGATAATAAAGAAGTTGTTTGATATTGTTTTTCTATGTCACGTGATAAGATTACGTGAAGGAACCAGTGCTTAACAGGGTTAATTAAAGAAGCTGTTTGTTATATGTCAAATTAATGTGTTAGATAATTACATAACTAAAACAAACCGAGGAAAGTGCGGAGGATGGACCATGGGTCTGTCCTACGGATGGGTGGTCCCGGTTAGCCGGGAACTTTTCTCAAAAATCTCGAAGAATAGCGGGATGATCATCATCATCAAAACGAATAACGAAAACGATGACTTAGAGTTACATCTTACCCAATTTACGTTGTTTTAGGGGAACGGAATGGGACTATGCCTTATGGCTGAGAGGTTGAGTTTTGCATCCCTCTCGTTTCCCATTCTCCTTGAACCAAGTGCAGCGTGAATCCGCTTCGGACCTGGCGTTTCTGCGTAAAGTAGTTCGCTCGGGTCTGACGCTAGTTGCTGCTAGCTAATGACCAAACAGGAAAACCCAAATTCAGGTCGATCCTAAGTGGGAACGGCCAGGATACTTCCGCTACGTGGCAGACATGGGAAGACCTAGATTGCAAAACCCGTAACATTCCATGGGAGTGCCGGGCGGAGTTTTCTAGACATCATTTCCAATGGATTGCTAAGACGTGTCCTGGATGATTCTAGTGGACACGTTACAGTGTGCGCATGTTGGATACACAAGTTGATTTTTCATACCTTTCTAAATATTATGGTTGTTCAAAAAGGATGGGGTGGTTTCACTCCAGTAATTGGTGCTCAAACAAACGTTGTACATGCACAAGGGATATGCATATTGTGGACTAGAGGTTTCTAGACATGTGTAGCACTTTGATATAGCTTTGAGGGGGTGTGTTAAGAGATAGCAATTGTAGTTGTGCAATGCTACATTGGGTGGGTGAAAATATAAATGGTAACACATCCATTAAGAGGGGAGTATTGAGAATTTAGGCTCGGTGTTTGTGGTTATGCATGTATGTGATAGTACCCTAAAGGTCAAGGTGAGTGGAAAACTAAAGACTATGGAAAGTCAAGATAAGGATGTTACCTAAGATGGTCACTTGTATGACCAAAAGGGAAAATGACTATATATTAGAGAAGCATTATATTGTAGCATTGTGTGAAAGAGGAATATCAATTATCATTGTTGAGCATGCAAACTATTTTGTTACCATGACTTTCTTAGTATAATTAAACCCACCTTAATTACATATCTAATTTATGTTACACATAATTATTAACCCCACATTGGGATTATTAACATGTCTTTCATACTACTAAAATGTGGAGCCTTCAAAAGTGGTAGAGAATATTTCTTACTAATGTTGTGGGGTCCTAGCATTATTAGCCACACATGCTACCATGAATTTTGCTACATGAAGATTGGGATCTTCACTATGCTCTCTCTTAAAAATAGACCATTTGTCTACATTCACAAGATCATCATTTACATTTCTAGGATGTACTTTGCTAGGAAGGAAACATTGGTTTGGTAAAGCCATTGGGACTTTTGTAAAGAATGCCACAAGGGCATCAAAGGATTCTTGCCTGACTAATTCATTTTCAGTTGTAGCCTTATCTTTCTATTTTTTCACTTACCTTGGAGATATTCCAAAATGCTTATCTCTTTATTAACTCATTTATTCAAGAATTGGTACTACCCAACTTGTCACCATTCAATAAAAGGGAAGATAGGGCTTTTATCCTTCCTTAATCGCATGAGGATTCTCTTCCTAATATCCCGTCAGCTTCTTCTTTCTCACACTCTCTAGATTTGGCCTTTATGTCACTATAGAGAGGGAGGAAATTGAATCTTAAGTTCTCAAAATTCAAGGATAGACTACGTGGGTGTAGTCTAATTATAGAATCATTGGTGTATCCTCATGTCAGTCACCTAACATACCAGTGAATAATGTCTTGCCACATAACCAAGGCACGTAGTGGATGTCAGCTCATGTAGAGCTCAACATCTCAACACTCCCCCTTGAGCTCAGCATGAGCTCATGAAATCCAAGCATAGCCTTGAAGAGTTTAAGTTTCTCAACTCTCAAGGCCTTGGTGAAAATTTAAGCAATTTGATCCTCTATGCTGACATGAACCAAGTCAATATCACCTACTAGAATTCCCTTCCAAATGAAATGGTAATGGAATGCTATGTGTTTGATCTACGCACGATACATGGGGTTCCTAACCAATTGAATGTTACTAAGATTATCACAATAGATGATAATTTTCTTATCCACGTGCATTCCCAAATCACCAAGTAGCTTACATAACCAAGCTATTGCACATGGTGTAATTGCAACACCTCTATACTTTGCCTTTGTACTTAGATAAGTCAATTGTTGGCTATTTCTTGATGCTCCAAGTAATATCACCACTCCCAAAGTGAGAATCGTATTTAAAGATCTATAAAGTGCCAAAAAGAAGTGCATTAGTGTAAACTTTATGTAGGAATTTAAAGCCAATAGAAGCCAAACATGAAGATTTGATAATTTTTAGAGATCGAGGAAGACGAAAATGAAAACTTAGGCCATTGCGGTGGTTGTAGATTTTTAGTAATTTTTTTCGATGCTTGGAATGAAGAGAGAGAGCTTCCAACATGTTTGGGATGTCAAGTCAGTCAAGTAGGATTTTGGGAATTTAAAAGCGGGCACTAAACGAAAGAGATACGGGAGGCGAGATATTGCCAAGGTTAAAATGGCAAAAGGAGATAAAAAAGATTGGGCATGGTCCCCAAAAAATTTTGTGAAGGGGCAGAGGGGGGGTGGCATTTTTGAAACGGCGCAGTAAAAAACAACCACCCCCTTACATCGATTTGTGGAGGAGGGGGGTAGGGAGCCTAAGAACAAGTCACCAATCAGACTAAGACAATCATCTTCTTCAATTTCTCACTTCTCATCGCCAATATCAGATCAAGAAATGGGTGCCTGATGAAGAAGCTTGAAAAATCAATCTTTTTTTCTCCTCCTTCCTCTCTCCTCTTGATGGTTGTTCTCACGTATGATTCTATGGAAGAAGGGGAAGGAGTTGGATGCGAGATATGGATGGAATAATGGAATAATCGGAGCAAAGGAGATCATAGATCAGAGTTGGAGAGACCATCAACGGCCATAAAAGAGTGTCAGCAACCTCCCAACCATTGAATACGTGCCTTCAAAATAGGGTTTCTATGCATAAGCAATCATTTCATTTATTTCATAAAATAGATTTGATGAAATTGTTTGTAAATGGCTACCTTTATTTCTTAATGTTGAAATTTATCAAAAATCTTGAAGAAAACCAAAAAAATAGTCATTTAATCATTTATATCAAAACATGTAAAACTTATAATTATGTGATTTTCATATAAATGATAAATTTTAGGGATTTTGTTATGACTTTGGGGTTCATATGGATTAGAAATGAATATAAAATTAGTTCTCAGTGATTCTGATAAGTCACAACTCTTAAATCAAAAATATCAAAATTTTTATCTAAATAAATTAAAAAATAATAAATAATAATAAATTTAGATTTTTGTGTTAGAAAATTAAGAAAAAATATGCTTTATGTTGGTAGATGTATGGCATGATTGGAGCATGAGGGATAAGCCTCATTTCAGCCTTGTTTTTATGTTAAAGTATAGTTTTTTCTACTTTTACAAGAAAAACACATGAAAAAATCGCTCTTTACACCTATCAGTGATGCATAACCTAAACGATACTGGTAAAGAGGGATTTTGTTATTGATTAGTTGCTAATAAGATTTGACATTATTATCTATTTGCTTGTGCATACCATGTAGGATGTTTATAAATTAAATTTAAAGGGGTCGAGCTGCGTGAGAATGCTCGGTGCTAACCCTTAGCAACAAAGCATTATGTGTCGGTTGAAATCATTGAAAGAAATGTATTTGCACTACACAATGCTGATTTTTAAAAAATAAAATATTTAAGAACTATGGCCATTTACAGTTGCATTGTGCATATCACATTGTGTAATTCCTGGATGCATTGCAATTGTTTTCTTATGCATATCACCTACGCCGAGTTGTGAGATACCTAAGTTGTAGGTTTAGACGATTGGGTTCCTTGGGTAATTGTTAAGTGAGGAAATATCTTATCTCTTAGAATAGATTAAAACAAGAGTGAAGTTTGTGATGTCTGTGTTATTTGTGTAAGCGACGCATCAAGGGGCCAATCCCGAGGTATATAGGAGAGCCACAATGGGCCTTAACATTCAACCAAGGGTTGCCTCCTTCTGTTTGTGCTTAGAGGTATTTTTACACCAATATATGTGTAGGAACTCCCTCTAAGGAGTGTGGGGAAGGCTTAGTTGTTGGACTACAATCCAAAACAAATGCGAAATTTATGATAGAAGTTAGGGTAGTGTGTCCCTTAGACACTCCTATCCGTGAGGCTAAGGGGGTGTATTCTTCGAGTATAAAGAGGCCTAGCTAGTGCTTAGAGCCAGTGTCCGGCCCATTTTAGTTTCTTCTACCCATTTTAATGGGTTAGCAGAGGAAGATGTGGAACTTCACATCAATAAATTCCAAAAGTCAATGTTTACTTGTGAAATTCAAGATGAAGAACACTTAATGATGTTCTTCAACATGACTCTGAAAGGACAAGCTGCAGTGTGGTATCATAGCCTAGAGGCTGGAACCATTACTACAATCGATTTATTCTTTGCAGCCTTTCGAAGAGAGTTTTCCCTTGAAAGGGGAGGTCAATATTGGTTACATGTCCTTAATGTTACACATCAAGAACCTTACGAGAGTGTCTGTGGGTATGCCAAGAAACTGAAGGAGGTATTCAGCCCAGGGGGTCCACTAGTGTTTATCATATATGGTACCACGTGATTGTAAGGGAGAGGGGTTATTTAAGGTAAGAAAGGTACATTTTATAAGGTAAGGTCCCATAAATAGTGGGTAGATAAGGGGTATTTTCATACATTTCTTACACGTAGGTGACGTCTCCTTATTACTACTAGTGAATCCCCTATGGTATTCTGTAAGTTGCAAACCTATATTCCTATTCCACTTGCTACTCAGTTGCAATATTTTTTGAATGAGCTAAACTTTAACATTCAAGTGCAGTTGAGGAATGTTGTTCTTTCCGACATTAATACGGCTTTTACATGAGAAGAAGAGGTAGAATCGCAATTACAAGCGGCTTATGTCTCTAGGTCAAACTGGAATCTTAGTTTAGGGTTTGGAAATACTTTAGCACTGATGAATGTAGGACAAGGGATGCCCATGAGTCCTCCTAATTGGAGAGGAAGAACAATTCCAAATGTGCCCATGTTGCTAGCTCCTCCAAGTGTAACCATGCCTATGACTAGTCAAATCGCTCCACCGACTATTGGAGGCCCAACGGTAAATCCTATCGTTGTTTCACAAATCAACAACCAATCTCTAATCAAGTGATTTGGCTGATGGAATGACAGGTAGACAATCACGGCTATGAGTCGAGTGCCTTGATCGTCCTTGGCAAAGTTAAGGATATGATAAAGCGCCATTATACTAATATGATTAGTGAACAATATACAAAAACAATAGTCAATGTCAATTTCCTTGAGAAGTAACAAAATTTGATAGGGATTCGACACCCTAAAGAGAGTGCCCCCTCAAGATTCAACTGTAAGTGGTGTGGTGACCAATATTTCCCTAGGAATTGTCCAATGTTAAATGTGACATATGTAGAAAGTCCGATCATTTAGCTAGTACCTATTGGAGTAAGATTAGCTATCTCCAACAAGGAAGTAAACAGCCAAGTCCAATTAATCATCGAGCACAAGGAAATAATCTCTAGCAAGATGAAGGACCAAAAAAATGATTACAAAGAGGGAAAGCTATTGTAGAGGAGCTACCTAGTGGTAAATGGAGTTAGCCTTATAGAAGCTATTTGCATCAATGGCACTGAAACTTCTAATGTAGGGGTCATTACAAGAAGTCCAAAGGGTAAAGAGGTCAACAAAGCCAATACAAAACCTGTCGAGGAAAACCCCAAGGAAGATAATAAGGGGACTCATCCTTAATCCCAATATGGAAGGCGGACCTCTCAAGAACATAGATGGTAAAGCTGACCCCAAGAAGGATAAGGAGTCACCAAAGAAGAGCACAGGAGCCAAGAAAAAAGCACCAAGGCCAGTTCAAAGACTAAAAGAGAGAATGGTCTGGTGAGAAAAGTGAGCTCTTACTAGCTATCATGAATTTTATTTAGCGAGTTCTCTTTGCAAAGTTAATCCAGATATAAATCTTCTACAATTGATTAAGTTGTCTCCAGGAGTGCGCAAGAAATTTAACAAGATTCTACACACTAGGTATATCATTGAGCTCTTGGGAATAGTGCAAGTAGGAGATGGCTGGTTTGAGCATGCTGAAAAGCATTGCCTGAGGGTAGCAGCATATGTTGATGGAATATTAGTGCACCATGCTATTGTGGACACAAGATCCTCCATCAACATTATGAGTTTGGAATTGATGGAGAGACTAGGATTAGAAATTAAAAAATATACCTCCACGATCCTCCAAATGGTTGATGACAAATTAAGACAACCCAAAGGTTGCATTACTAAAGTCCATGTGACCATTGCAAATGTAGAATGCATTTTGTACTTTAGGGTCATTAGGTTTGCAGGGAGACCTAGCTATTAAGTATTGCTAGGAAAGCCATGGATCTTACTATTAGACTATCAGTTTGATATATCCATTGGGCGATTGACATTTGGCCAAGGTGCTAGACATGTAGTAGTAGATGTCTATCCTGAATCTCCTCAGAGTGAGAAAGTTCCTTTATCTTTATCAGAGTTGGATATGCTAGATGACCCATCTACTAGTGAGACATCATCAAGTGATGAATCCAATGAGAGGTCCACTACAAAGGTATCTATCAAGTGACATTGAATGAGCCAATAGAGGCTCAAGAGAGGATAAGGGATACCGATGTAATTGAGCTTGACCTTGGTACAATGAATGATTCATGGCTAATTAAATTAGGGTCCATGCTCAGTTCAAAAGAAAGGAAAGACTATGTGTCCTTGATTCAAGAATTCTGCAATATCTTTGCTTGGAGTTATGATGAGCTTAGAGGCATTCCTCACAGCCTAACTGTTTATACTATCCCTTTGAAGCAAGGTAGCTACCTTGTGCGATAGAAAGTAAGGTGTATGCCTTTCGAATTAAGGGAGCAACTATTTGAATAATTGAAAAAGCTACAAAAGACTAGCCTAATATTTTCAGTTCAACACATAGAATGGTTCCCAATTTTTATTAGGAAGAATAAGAACAATCACATTCAGCTTTAAGTAGATTTCAAAGAGCTTAATAAGTAGATGGTTAAGGATTACTACCCATTGCCTTTCATTGATTAGATTTTGGATCAGGTAGTAGGTATGAAAATCTATTCATTTAGGGATTGCTTTGTTGGATATAATCAGATGGCTATTATGGAGGAAGACAATTTGAAAGTTAATTTTTATATTGTCTTTGGTATCTTTGTGTATCATGTAATGGCCTTTGATCTGTGTAATGTGCCTGGGTTTTGGCAATGGACAGTGGATAAGACCTTTGGTGATATCTCCCTAGAGGAGTTAAAAGTCTTCATTGATGATCTAGGGGCAGCCACCACAAGAGAGCAAGAATTGATTATTCTTAGGAAATGTTTTTAGCGTTGTAGACAGTTCTGTACTCGTTCTACATTGCTCTTAACCCTAGAAAGTGCATATTTGGAGTATCCTATGGGTTGTTACGTGGCCATGTGGTTAGTTTTGCTGGTATTGTGATTGACCCTGAAAAAATAAAGGTTATAGTTTATATGAGCCCGCCGCGTATTCCAAAAGAGGTGCACAGCTTTCTATTTCATCAGTGGTATATTATCAAAGATTTATCAATGCACTAGTGGAAAGGGCATTGCCATTGACAAAGCTCCTATTTTCTAACTGTCTATTTGAGTGGAATAAAGCCTGTAAAGTATCCTTTAATGATGTGAAGCAAGAATTAGCAAAAGCACCAATCTTAAAAGCACTAAGAAAAGGTAAAGTTTTCTATATGTTTTCAGTAGCCACAATGCATAGTATCAATTGTTGTTTAGCTCCAATTTGGGAGAAAATATGTCATTTTCCAATTGCCTTTGCTAGTAGGAAATTGGAGATATCTGAAGTTAATTATATCTATATGAAGAAATTGTGCCTTGGATTGGTTTTTGCAATGAAGAAATTTAGGGATTATATTCTCTATGAAAAGGTAGTATTCTTTATGAAGGCGGAAGGACTCAGATTGTTGTTGAAAAAGTTGCAACCAATTGATCGATTAGCAAAGTGGTTAACCAATTTGCAAGAGTTTGATTATGAGATTAGGAGTAAGCCACCAAAGCTGCACGGTATTATAGAATGTCTTGTGGTTTTTGGGGAGCCAAAGGAAATTTTGGTTGAGGGAAGTGATATTGAAGATCTATTTAAAATCTATACATCTTCCATTCCTTCATGGTATGCAATTATAACACATTATTTATCTATAGGAGGATTTGGGATTCTTTTATTAAAGTCCGAAAAGAGAAAGACCAAGAAACAAGCATTATTCTTTTTGATTATAGTGGGTGTCTTGTATCCGAGAAGAATAGATGATATCTATCGTCGTTGTGTAGTACCCAATGAGGTACCATTTATTCGTGAGGAGTGCCATGATTCAGTATGTGGGAGACATTTTGCTAGCCATCTCACCACCCAAAAAGTTCTTCGTGTTGGATATTGGTGGCCATCAATTTTGCAAGATACTTTTAGTTATGTTAAGCTCTGTGACGTCTGTCAAAGACACGATGCAAGAGAAAATCATTGGTGACTTCTAAATCCCATTTTGGTTATGTTACCCTTTGAAAAATGGGGTATTGATTTTGTGGGACCAATATACTCTCAATATACCCTTCATCAACTACACGAAAGCGGTATATTATTGTAGCATTAATGGACTACTTTACAAAGTAGTATGAAGCTCGGGCAATGGTGAAGGACAATGCCAAGGAGACTGGTAGTTTCATTATGGAGAAAATCGTTTGCCCCTTTGGTCCACCAAAGGAGATTGTGTCTGATCGAGGGACACACTTCTTGAACAAGGTTATAGTGGCCCTAATTGAAGCTTTGAAGATTAAGCACAACAAGACTACCCCATATAATTCTCAAGAAAATTGTCAGATTGAGAGTATGAATAAACAACTGGTGGGAATTTTATCCAAGATAGTATCGGAAAGCAAGCACGATTGGGATAAGAAATTATATATGGCAGTGTGGGCTTATAACACAACATTCAAGAGAGCCACATGCCACACCCTGTTCAAACTAGTGTATGGGGAGGAGTGCATTTTACCATTAGAAATAGAGCTCCCCATTGTACATTTTGCCCTCAATCATTTGTTGGGAGAGGAAGAAGCATTACAAGAATGGTATACATCTCTCGCACATCTTGATGAGATTTGGTTGTTTGCATGCTTTACCACATCAAGAAGTAGGGAAGAGGAGAATGAAAGCTCTTCATGATCTTCAGGCTAACAAGTACAAATTTGTGAAAGGTCTATTAGTGATGTATTATGATGCTCATTGAGAGCTCTTTCCAGGATAATTAGAATCCAAATGGGATGGACCATAGAAGATTGTACGGTTAGGAAAGAATGGCTCTATGGCCCTTCTAGCAGATTTGCACGGAGTAGAGTTTAAGACTAAAGTTAATTTTAATAAGTTAAAGCCTTACTATGTGTAAGGGTTGATATTGGGCTTGGTGCCTATGTAGGTCCTTTAGAATTCAGCTCTAATGTGCACTAGGTACTAAGATGAGCAGATGAGATGCATCATTCCCTATCTGGAGCATCCATATCTTGAGCAAAGTTACCACCAAGGATGAGTAATCTGGTGGAGCAAAGGGTATCAGGTTATTGAGTGGCAAGATAAATCCTTTACGTGGGAAATTAAGGTCTACTGCCCCCATTATCAACAAATTCTGACTAGCATTCCTACATGAGTGTTATACATCCTCTCTCTCGACTTGATTTTGATTATCAAAAGTATGAGTGAGCTTATTATTATGGCATTGCCTATCCATGAAGCTGGGGTTTATATTCTGTATTTTGATGGAGCTTCCAGAGGGTCTGCTAAACATGCGAGCATTGGTTTGGTTGTTAAAGATCCCTGACGTAGGGTTGTCATGAAGATGTGATTCTATTTAGGACCCTCTTTTACTAATAATATGAAAAAATATAATGCCTTGATCATGGGGCTAAATATAGCCCAATGTGGTGATATCCACCGATTATTAGTTAAAGGCGACTCGAAGTTAGTAATCAATCACCTAAATGGGACCTATAGTGTGCGGGATCCCATTCTACGAATGTATTGTCGTGCAAACTTGGATATATTGCATGTTTTTGAGACACTGATTTGTCAGTTAGTTCCTCGACAATGGAATCGCTGTCCTATGGAATTTGGGTGGAGCTTTGTGAAAGTCACTCACCGCAAGGATGCTTTGTGATGGGAGAACTCAATGAAATAAAACATATCCAGAAGAATTTTTGAATGAGAAAACAAATTCCTAATTAAAAATATAGGCAAGTTACAGGTTCATAAGACTTTTGGATTAGATCAAAAGAGTTATGGGAAAGAAAAGGATGAATTCTCAATCTGAGAGAGAAGAGAAGGTGGAAAGTTAGATTTTATGGAAAATTTTTCAAGGAAGGAGAGGAACATCAAGCTCAAACTCAAGCCACTCTTGTAGAATTTATGTTGAGAATTTAGAAGAGGGCAAGGAGCTCATAGCTCGCCTCAAAATCCACGCCGTAGATCTTGATGATGACCTTCAAAGTAGGTGAGAAGCTTAAATCTCAACTCAAACCAAACTTCATAAACGACTTGTGATAGAAACTTCAATGTAAGTGAGGGGCTTAAAGCTCGACCTCAATCCTTCTCTCTCGAATTTGATGGCAATCTTATGTGAGGTGACACGCTCAAGCTCATACTCAAGCCACCCTCATGTAAGATCTTCAAGGAGGTGAGGAGCATTAAGCTCGACTCAAGAGCCTCTCATACGTGGTCTTCATCGAGAAATCCAGGAGGGTGTCCCCAAAACTCCTCATACACCTCCTCTTATATAGATTTGATGTCCCCACCTTGAGAGGCTTTTTCTTTCTTCTAATTTGTTTTAAAGCTAGCTTTAAAAGCTTTAAGCGTATAAGAAAAAAAAATGCTAAGCTTAATAGCTTAAAGCTTTTAAGCTTTAATTGACTAAAGCTTTCGATCTGCAATGCCCTTTGCCTATTGCGATTTTTTAGGGCCAATCACTAGAGAGAGAGTAGTTGGTGGCCTCATATTCATTACCCATGTTCATGCACCTTCTTTCTTGGTGCCTTGACAAAGCACTATGCCAACCATTAGTCCTCATGTAAGTTATCAACCTTGTCAAAATGTTGACAAGGTTCTACAGCCACTAGTTTGATGACAAGGTCTCCTTTCTCAAATGACAGAAACACCGATCCCTTACTGTCCTCCTCAACCAATTAACCTTGGCTACTTTGTCCATCACCATCATTAACATCCAACAATGCAGCATCTTTATCCCGAAGTGAAGAAAAAAACCCTTAAAAAGCAACATTTGAGCTAGTTGCATGCAGACAAACTGTTGCAAGGTCCACATACACCTCTTCTAGCACAGCTTGCTCCATTTGGCATGCCATCGTGCACCTCCAAATGAGAGAATAAAGTTGCAATGCATATTCATCCAACATACCACATAGCTTCGAAGGTAATCAATTGGCATCACTCTGTCTGATTGCTTCGTGAGATTCTTGAGCATTCTTCACTTTTGAAGCAAACTTGCATGGCTCTGTAGGAATATATTCATGTCCATACTTGTGTAAAGTGAAGCAATTCATATACCTTGCAATAGCCAGTGAATGAATTTTTTCCATAGCATCATTAAAGAGTTGGAGTCCATCAAAAGCAGTTAAACATAATGCAATCCTTGCCTCATCATCACAACCATTTATTCCAAGTGATTGATGCCTTGGTCTATTAGTGACTCATTTTGGAAAACCATTCGCCCGATTTTCCTCATGTAGAGGCCAATGCATTCTTAATGCTACTTTATCATTGAGAAGTAGGCTCCAGATCTAAAGATCATGATTCAATTTATGCATTGTTTCTGTGTCATTACAACTCATCCTAAATGACTTTTCCACACTTTGTAATGGCTTGATCCTTCTGAATTATGGAAGAAGTTGTCAATTTGGTGGGTAGTAATGGGTGGTGGAGAGTTACACAAAATGGGTCTCCAATTTCAATACGGCATGTGTCACTACAACAAAAAGGCCTCATAGACGCACATTTAGACGCGATTTTTGAATATAGACAAATTCTTAAAGGCGCGTCTATCCGCCCGTCTATTTGCGCGTCTACCATTTCGCGTCTATAATCGCATGTATCAACGAATTTACACCCACAAATAGACGCACATATATACGCGCATATAGACACGTGGGTAGACGCGCTTTTACAAGCACTGGTAGACGCGAATGGAAAACAAAAAATGTCATTTAAAAAAAGATATTTAATTTCTTTTTTAAATTTGAATTATGAAGTGCATGTATAAGCGCGTGTAGTCTGTATTATAGAGCGCGTATAAACGTGAATTATCTGCAAATAGATGCGCGGATAGATTGTAAGAAAGTAATCAACCATGGAATGAAATCTAACTGAAATTGAAAATTAACTAAGCTACAACAAAGAATTAACAAATCTATTGCACCAAGACATCCTCATCATGTATTAATGGTTGGGAATTCAATAATACATGACGGCCATGGCTGAGTGCTTCAAAGGCTAAGAAGAAGCTAACTCCAAGAAATGGTAAAGCCAAGATTATTGAATGATCAAGAGATGTCTTGCCTTTGGCCTCTAGTCCCTTTTTATTCTAACCCTCTTCCAAACTTAAGGGCTGTTCACACATGTACACATAGGCTAGGGCTAAATTTACAAAGGCTGGAATTAATCCAAGGTGCAAATATTAATGTTGTATTTTCCCTTCATGACAAACCATCCCGTCCTGAAGATGGTTTTGTCCTCAAAACCAAGAAGTAATGGACTAAATCCAAGTCAAGGATGATAGTAATCATGCCCATTCATCTTCCAAATGATAAGAAAGCACTGTCCATGAAAAGAAGACATTTTTGCATGCCAAACTGTGAGAAAACTAGCTACTGTCCAAACAGGGCTGATTCACTAAAACTGCCATAACTTTTGATATATTGGTCCAAATAAGGCGTATGAGGTGTAGAAACGAAGTATACACTCCCAAGCATCACCCCATGACATCAGAATCAAATTTTGATGAAGTCAGGATAGTTTTATTGTCTGCAGAAATTTCATACAGCAAGCTGTCTCTGCACAGTCACTGCATACTGCATCATATATCATCCTGTAATAACCAAGGAAAGTTACTGACATAAGTGGATGGTTGCCAAGAAGACTCTTCAATGGGCAAATTCTTCCACTTAATGAGATACTCAATGAGAGTACGATTTCTGAGAACTTTCTCTCTCTTTCCAATAATGCTTTCAGGTTCATATATGATCAGTCCTGCCTCATCCAATGGTGATAACTCTTCCAATACTTGTACATCGGGCCCAACATACTTCTTCAGCTGTGAAATATGGAATACATCATGTATTCTAGTGGAAGATGGTAGCTGAAGTTTATAAGCAAGCTCTCCAATTTTGTCCAAAATCAAGTATGGCCCATAAAACCTATGAGCAAGCTTGTTGTTCCCACCCTTTAATGAAGCATAATGCGTCTTGGGCACTTTGAGAAATACCCAATCTCCAACCTTGAAGTCTAGATGTCTTCTTTTCTCATCAGCATAGACCTTCATTACGTCTTGTGCTTTCCTTATGCTGTCCTTGCATTGCCTCATGAGCAACTCCATTCTTTCCAACTCTTCCTTTGCTTGTGGGTTGATGTCTTCATGGAATAAAACCGATGGAAGTTGGACTTTATACCCATAAAGAGCTTCAAACGGAGACATCCCAATGCTCATGTGATGCGTGTTATTATAGCAAAATTCAGCAAGGTGGATCCAACGATCCCATGAAGCTTGTGTGTCATGACAATAATGCCCAAGGTACACTTCCACCCAATGATTGACTCTCTTCGTTTGCCCATCAGTCTGAGGGTGATAGGCCGTGCTAGGAGTGAGGAAAGTACCCATAGAAGAGAATAGACTTTTCCAGAAGTTGCCCATAAACTTCGAATCACGGTCTGATACTATTCTCATAGGCATACCATGTAGTTTGAACACACCTTCCATAAATTGCTCGGCGACTTGCCTTGCTGAATATTGGACTTTAGTTGGGATAAAGTGAGCTGATTTGGTCAATCTATCAACTACCACATAGATACTGTTCCATCCATGACTGGTAGTAGGCAATCCCATTATGAAATCCATGGAAATATCTGTCCATTTGCCCGTAGGTATGGGCAAAGGCTAAAGTAAGCCGGCTGGTAATAGAGTGAAATCCTTATTTTGCTGACACTCCAAGCACTGAGATACATACTCTTTAACATATTTCCATAGACCTTTCCAATAGAAGCTTTGATGAACTCTATCAAACGTCTTGAAAAGGCCCAAGTGACCAGCCATTGGCGATGAATGCATCTCTTGAAGCACCTTCAGCTTGAATTTACTGCTGGGAATCAAGTACACTTTACCCTTAAACCATAAGAAGCCATTATGCACTTTAAAATTAGGAAATTCAGCATCACACCCTTGCTGTAATTTCTGTAAAATATGGGCAGCATGCTCATCAAGCACATATTCCTCTTGAATGTCTTCAATCCAATCCTTATAGATGGTAGACACAGTAGATAGACTGCATGCCCACATTCTTGATAACGCATCAGCCACCACATTATCCTTGCCAGCCATGTATGATATTTCAAAATCATATGATTGCAAAGTGGCCAACCATCTCTTTTGCTTGGGAGAAAGATTGGGCTGCGAGAGAAAATATCTCAAGACCCTATGATCGCTTTTGACTTTGAAGTGTGTCCCATAGAGGTAGTGTGTAATATTTCCATTGTAAATATTTCCAACCCGTATGATACTCATGCAAGGGAATGACGGCATTGAATATTTGGACAATGAAATTGTACATTCTCCATTGGCATGAACAAGACCAAAGTCAAGGAAACTGCTTATGCTT
This sequence comes from Lygodium microphyllum, assembly GCF_053477565.2. Lineage (NCBI taxonomy): Eukaryota > Viridiplantae > Streptophyta > Polypodiopsida > Schizaeales > Lygodiaceae > Lygodium > Lygodium microphyllum. The sequence goes on along the minus strand of NC_141150.1, from coordinate 112,781,261 downwards.
GTGTGAACCCCCTCTTGGAAAGAAATCAAAATGAAATTTTTGATTTATGGTTATAAAAACAAATCCAGCCAACGATCATGCTGGAGGAGAGAGAGGGGAGCTGCTATGACTTAGCTTCGAACTGGAGCTCGTAAGGGAATGTAGGCATGCATTTTTTAGTCAATAACTCCCTTCGTTATGATTCGCGTGAGGGATTTATTAACTTCTGTTTCACGACATGATAAAGAACCCCGATCTTATAAATGGCATGGAGGATGATGCTTGCAAATAGATTAAATCGACTCTTGCCTTAGTATTGCATGAACTTCACTCACGATGTTGTTGTATCTAAGGGTCGCACTTTTACTTTCGCAAACTTCATTTCATCATGTAACATTTAGGAATGATTGCATGGCTTATAAAAGCATGAAATGCAAATACTTAGACACAAGGTTGTAGGTGTTATCCCTTGACCTAAATCCTAGTAAGCCCTATGTAGATTACTCTTCAAATTATCTTGCCTTTTGACTTTAACTAAAAGGAAGGGATAGGACTACTGCGGATCTTATGGCATGTGAAAGTAATGTATTACAGGTTTACATGTATTGTAGCATTTTGCAACTATTTTCCTACTTTAGATAAAGTATATCATCTCTAGGAAAGAATTGTCCTTGTCAAAGACAAGTAGGTCAATTTACCCAAGTCATTTGTAGTATCACGACTGCTAGGGTTTCGTATAGGCATAGCTAGCCGATTCAATAAAAACCTCAAGTACTAGCTAGGGCTTGGCACGTTAGAGATGTGGCCAAGTAACGTAATTGGACACCAAGTCGAAGTCCTCAAACCCAAAGGTCCTACCCACCTTCCCGGAGAAATTGAGCCAATGGGACACGCACACAAATAATGATCTAGGGTTTCTACCCTAAGGATCATTCGACCTAGTGCTAGAACTTGGTTTGAGTTGGAATCCCTAGGACCGAACGTTGTCGGTCTAGTGCAATTAGGATTGGGTGAGTGAGAAGACGCCCTAAACCCTACTTCGAGTCTAATCATAATTCTTGACCAGAAAACACCATTCAAAAGTGAAATGATCTCTTGGAATGGAGGCGACACTTGTGCAACAAGTTGCAACGTCGCATAGCCTTGTGGTTCGATCACAAGAAAGTTTTGCCAATCCTTGGAATGAGGTTGGCAGGTTCTTGCGCAAGTTTAACTTGCAAGGGGATGGTTAGTCATCCTGTTACATCGCCCTCATTAGGGAAAATTTGCCAAGTTAAGGGAAGTTAGGTATTTGCTCGGACGCAAATGATTAATCAATAAATTAAAGCGACATGGCCGCCGGGATTTACTATTAATAAAACCTAAGGTATTGGTTAAGTTGGGTTAACAGGGTATGACCCTAACCCAAGGACGATAGGAATCTTGCCAAGTTGCAATTGATTCCGGATCGAATGCGGGATGCATTCGGAGAGAAGGAGTCACTCCTTAACAGTTTGCCAACTAAACGACCACTGGAATTGATTGTGCTTGTAACAGTTTAGAAAGCGCTGTTTGCATTGTCTGTTCAAGGAACTAAAGGATGAAAAGATATATAAATACTTCAAGGCCTGAAGGGAGGGGCAGCTTCAGTTACACCCAACTGCCTGCCTGACCCTAACCAAGGGGGTTGTTGACCGCGCCGGGAACGTGGACCGAACCCGCCGCGAGAGGTCTTTCCGTTGAGCTCTACTTGGAGCAGGAGGACGCTTGGGTGCCAGGGGGGGCTCTGGCCGTAAATCCCTCGCCTTCCGGGTCCTGCACAAGAGACTAACGTGACTCGGGATTGGATCTCGAGGCCCGCATACTAGTCTATGGGCAGAAGCTTGGAATAGTGATCCCTAGCGGATTACTGGATAAAAACCTTCGGGCGGATTATAGACAAGCCTACAGGCGGAACTCCTTGTACTTCAAAGATAAATGATGATATGATAATAAAGAAGTTGTTTGATATTGTTTTTCTATGTCACGTGATAAGATTACGTGAAGGAACCAGTGCTTAACGGGATTAATCAAGGGAGCTGTTTGTTATATGTCAAATTAATGTGTTAGGTAATTACATAACTAAAACAACCGAGGAAAGTGCGGAGGATGGACCATGGGTCCGTCCTATGGATGGGTGGTCCCGGTTAGCCGGGAACTTTTCTCAAAAATCCTGAAAAACAACAGGATGATCATCATCATCAAAGCGAATAACGAGAACGATGACCTAGAGGTACCTCTTACCCAATTTACGTTGTTGGGACTATGCCTTATGGCAGAGAGGTTGAGCCTTGCATCCCTCTCGTTTCCCATTCTCCTTGAACCAAGTGCAGTGTGAATCCGCTTCGGACCTGGCGCTTCTGCGTAAAGTAGTTCGCTCGGGTCTGGCGCTAGTTGCTGTTAGCTAATGACCAAACAGGAAAACCCAAATTCAGGTCGATCCTAAGTGGGAACGGCCAGGATACTTCCACTACGTGGCAGACGCGGGAAGACCTGGATCGCAAGTCTCGTAACATTCCATGGGAGTGCCGGGCGGAGCTTTCTAGACATCCTTTCCGATGGACTGCTAAGACGTGTCCGGGATGATTCTAGGAGACATGTTACATAGTGGTGCCATTTCTTTATTGCATGTAAAATAGCAAGCATCTCCTGCTCATAAAATGCATCTCTCTCTCTTTGTCATCAAATTTTCTGCTCTCAAATGCAATGACACCATGCTCCTGTACCAAAACTGCTCCCAAACCTCTACCACTGGCATCTGCATAAATAGTAAAGGTCTTGGAGAAGTCAGGGCAAACTAGTATGGGTGCTGAAACAAGCAATTGCTTCAGCTCATTAAAGCTCTTGTCAGCGATCTCATCCCAAAAGAAGGCCTCTTTTTTTAGCCGATCGGTAAGAGGAGCTGCAACATGAGCATAGTTCTTCATAAACCGTCGGTAAAAGGATGACAAAAAAAGGAAACCTCTTAATGAAGTGGCATTGGTTGGTGTAGGCCATTCTTTGATGCACTGAACCTTCTTAGGATCCACTTTGATTCCATCTTCTCCCACTATATGACCCAAGTACTCAACTTCCTTTGTCATAAAAGAGCATTTAGTGGCCTTGGCAAACAGTTTGTGTATCCTCAATATGTCAAAGACCTCTTTTACATGCTGCAAATGGTCTTCTTTATTCTTGCTATAGATCAAAATATCATCAAAGAATACCAAAACTGTTTTAAAGAGCAATGGCTGAAGTATCTTATTCATGAGAGATTGGAATGTGGCTGGAGCATTTGATAACCCAAAAGGCATAACCATAAACTGATAAAGACCCCTCTCCGTCCTGAAGGCTGTTTTGAATTCATCCCCTTCCTTCATGCGTATTTGATGATATCCCGATCTCAAGTCAATTTTGGAAAACACCTTGGCATCCTTCAATTCATCTAAGAGATCATCTATTCTAGGTATTGGATACCTATTCTTAATAGTGACCTTGTTCAGATCGCGGTAATCAATGCACATTCAAAAGGAGCCATCTTTCTTCTTCACAAGAAGGACTGGAGAAGCAAAAGGTGATTGGCTTGCCTTAATGAGACCCATTTCCAAAAGCTCTTTGACTTGGCGTTCTACCTCTTCTCTTTCCACTTTGGAGAGGCGATATGGTGGTTTGTTGATGGGCTTTGTATTGGGCAGCAAGTCAATGGGATGATCCACTTCTCTTTTGGGAGGAAGAGAGGTAGGTGGCTAAAAAATATCATCATATTCTTTCAGCAATTTACAAAGACATGGGTCCATATTGTTGGTAGGAGAAGAGGGCTGATCCTCTTCAATCTTAGAAAGAAGAATGGTGAACATACATGCCTTTGCATTTATTTCTTTCTTAACCTTCTTGGGGCTGATCATCTCCATTCTTTTCTTTTCAGCTCCATGTAGTGTTACTTGTTGTCCACACCATTTAAACTCCATTTCCATGTTGTTGAGATCCATGGTAAATCTGCCCAAAGATTTCAGCCAGTTGCAGCCAAGTATTATATCAATGGGACCCATTTCTAATGCAATTAGGCTCACCGATGTAGTGCACAATGGGGAAAGGTTGATAGGTACATTTGGACATCATTGATTGCTCTTCTCAAAATTTCCATTTGCCACTTGGATTTTGAGTGATGTAAGCATTTCATGCGTATTCAATTTCAGCCCATTGAGTGACTTAGCATTAATGAAGCTATGTGTACTTCCCGTATCTATGAGTATATGAGCGGTCCTTCCCTTGATTTGACCTTTAAGGCGTAGGGTATTATCCCCTCTTGAACCACTCCATGCATCACTTGATATGGCACATAGCGATGGATGTAAATCAGTCCATGCATCATCCAAATAATGACCGCCCGGGTCGAAAGGAAACCCATCCATCGGATCATAGAACTCATCATGGACATTCTCTTCATTTTCATGCGCCTCTTCTTGAGTTGTTGTGACATCAAGCTGAGCCAAGCTTCCTTCAATAGATTCAACATCGGAATCATCCTTGATGATCATGCTAATCTTCATATTTTTGGCCTTGCATTTGGACTTATGATCGGGTGACCATTTCTCTCCACATTTGTAGCATAGTCCTTTAGCATACATATCTTTGAGCTTGTCATTCGATACATGTTTTCCTTGAGTTGGGGCTGAAATTTTGCAACTTATATCAGTTCTCTTTCCATCAAATCTATTTTCAGCATTAGGTCTGAAATTACTGCTTTGTTTTGACCCAAAAACAGTAGGAAAAGTGGGTATCTTACTATAGGTATTGCTGAAAGTATTTGATGGCTTTCCAATATGCTGAAAATCAGTTTTAGCATGCCCATAATGGCCTGATGTCCTTGGGAACTGCGTAGGCTGAAAAGAATGCCCTGTTTTTGGCTGAAAACCCTTGTTTTTCTGCCCATAACGTTCAGCCAATTGAATGGCAGCTTGTAGGGATGTAGGATTCATGGCTCCAACTTCGAAAGAAAGAATAGGTTCCAAACCAAATATGTATTTATTCAACTTGGCACTATCGAAGACCCCATGAACATACATCGAAAGGTTCAAAAACTGATTTGAGTACTCTCTAACCGAGAGACCACGTTGCTCAAGTGCATACCACTTCTTCTCTAACCGCTCTTTTTCAATAGGGGAAACAAAGACTTCAATCATAGCATTTTTCAATGCATCCCAAGACAAGAAGTCATGTCCCATCCTCGCCATATATCTCCACCAAGTGTGAGCATAGCCTTCTAGATGAAGGGCTGCAAATTTTACTTTGGCATTCTCGGGCCTTGGGTAAAGGGAAAAATACATCTCTAACTTGTCAAACCACTCCTCCAACTCCGTGGGTGAAGGGTTCTCTCCTTTGAAGTTTGAGATAATTATTTTCTCCTTGTACTCTCTCTCATATTCGACTATCTCCTTTCTGTCAGCCTTACCACCCTCTGATTGGCGACGTACAGCCTTCTCCTCCTCTATGGTAGCGTCAGAAGTCTGATGGCCTCCTCTATCCTCCTCCTTCTCTCATTTCCCCCCATAAGGTTTATACAGGTGAGGGGAGGGGATCCTCCCTCCTCCACGCGGCATCCTGCATGGGTTCACCCCCCCTCAGGCATCCAACACGGATGCTTAGTCATCCTGCCTTCCCTCCCTCTCCCCCAGCACGACAGTCGGCTGGGGGAAGGAGGGAATAATTAAAAAAATTTCCATAATACTAACAATTTAATCATTTGGATTTTTAGTAAGAGGAGGTTCTCGTGAGAAGTGCGGTTTTGAGATCAGAATTGTTACATTCTCTCCCCCTTGGAGGAATCGAGATGTCCCCATCTCGAGATAAACTGGGAATATTGATGGTTGAGAGTTCCCTCCTCTATCCAAATGGCATCCTCCTCGGGATAATCTTTCCACTGGACAAGGTATTCTCTCAAGGTTCTGGATCTCAGTTGTCTCTTCCTAACATCTAAGATTTTGTCACGCCTTAGTTCAAGGACTCCTCGACTAGGAATTAGAACTTGTTGGTCATTGAGTACATGGTTAGGATTAGGTGCATACTTCTTCAGTAGGCTGATATGGAATACATTATGAACCTTTAGGTTCTCTGGGAGTTGTAGTCTATAAGCATTAGGTCCTAGGCACTTGAGGATCTTGTATGGTCCACAGTACCTTGGACTTAGCTTCTTGCAATCTCCTAAGGATAGAGAACTCTTCTGTGGCCGTACGCGAATGAAGACCATGTCTCCTTCCTCGAAGATTCTATCTTGTTGCTTCAAGTCCACGTATGCCTTTTGTCTATCCTTGGTGGCTTGGATGTCCTCTCTTCTTGACTTTATTTGGTCATCCATCTCTTCCAACATCTGCCTTGAAGCTTCAACCCTCAAGGTTGGATCTGAGAAGTTTAGGGGACTTCGACAGTCATGACCATACAATGCTTGAAAAGGGGTCATCTGAATGCTTTGTTGGTAAGAAGCATTGTGGGCAAATTCAACCAAAGTCAAGTATTGAATCCACCTTTTTGGCTCACGATAGCAGTGTGTCCTAAGCATATCCTCGATGACTTGATTGACTCGCTCTGTTTGGCCATTAGTTTGGGGATAGTAAGTTGTGCTAAAACTGAGTTGAGTCCCAATGGCTTCGAAGATAGCTCTCCAGAAGTGTGATGTGAAGAGAGAGTCACGACCACTAATGATTCTTCTGGGTAGCCCATGTAGCTTGAATATCTCCTTGATAAACAACCTTGCAATGTCTGAGGCTTTATAGTTTGTCTTTACCAGAATAAGGTATGCAACCTTAGTCAACATGTCAACCACAACCACGATGGAGTGGTATCCTCCCTGAACTTGGGGTAGGCCAACAACAAAGTCCATACTGATGAATTCCCATTTCATTTGGGGAATGTCGAGTGGTTGCAACTTCCTTGGCATCTTGACATGTTCGATTTTAATACGTTGACAAGACAAACACTCACTGACATATTTGAGAATGCCACCTTTAAGACTCTTCCAATAGTAGCTCTTCCTAACTACATTGAGAGTCTTGGCATAGCCAGGATGTCCTGAGAAAGGGGAATCATGAGCTTCGCACAATATCTTCTGCTTAAGTGACTGGCTTGCCAGTATACATGCTCTCATTCTATAGTAGACAAGTTCACTATTGACAGAGAATTCATGATACTTAGCCTGTAGCTTTTATTCCTGGTCCTTGATAGAGATTTCCCTTAGCATCTTTTGATAGGCTGGATCATGGCATGCTTCTTCTCTAGCTAGCTCAAGTATTGGGTTGTTTGGCATGGACACCTTTGTAGCTAGAGATCTAGCTATTGATGGATTTTGCAAGATTAGTGAATTAAGGAATGCCTTGCGACTAAGTGCATCAGCAACTACATTCTCCTTTCCAGGTCGGTACTTGATCTCAAGGTCATACTCCTCCAGCACTTCAATCCACTGACATTTCCTCATGTTGAGCTTGTTCTAGGTAAAGTTCCACTTGAGACTTTTATGATCAGTCACTAGTGTAAACTTGTTACCCAGGTAGTGTCTCCAAAGCTTGACAACTAAAAGTTCAAGATCATGGGTAGCATAATTCTTTTCATGGCTCTTCAGTTTCTTGAAGATTATGCTATAGGATGACTTTCCTACATGAGCACACATCCTAAGGCAAGCATGCTAGTATCAGTTACTACCTCAAACTCCTTACTATGGTCTAGAAGTTTTAGGATCGGTGCTGATACCAAACTTTGCTTCAACCTATCAAAGCTAGTTTATTCGGCAGTTGACCATGCAATGGACGTTTGCTTCTTCAGTAAGTCTGTCAAAGGTGTTGCAATCAAAGCATAGTTTTTTTTAAAAAAAATGAAGACCCTATACCATCTTGTCAATCCAAGAAAGCTGCGTATTTCTTTGACAGTTGTTAGTATTAGGCCATCCTAGAACATTTCTGACTTAGGCCGGCTCCACTGAGATTCCTTCTGCTGATATGATGAATCCCAGATAACCAATCTGATGTTTGAGGAATGCACATTTCGTCATCTTATCATACAGCTTGTGTGACCTTATTGTCTCAAGGAAAATCCGAAGTTGGGGTTCATGATCTCCTTCCTGTTTGGAATAGACTAAAGTGGCATCGAAGAAGACGAGCACGAAGTTATCAAGATATGGTCTAAAGATATCCTGCATTAACCTATTGAGGGTGGCAGGTGCATTCGTAAGCCCTAATGACATAACTAAAACTCAAAGTGTCCATATCTAGTGTTGAAGGTCGTCTTTGGGATATCTTCTTCCTTGATTCTTATCTGATAGTAACCATACCTAAGATAATCTTAGAGAAGATCTTGGCACCTTGAAGACTATCAAGAAGCTCATCTATTCTAGGAATATGATATTTGTTCTTGACTGTTGATTGATTCAACCCTCTGTAATCAATACATAGTCGAAGTGTTCCATCTTTCTTTTTCTGGAATAGTACTGGTGCTCCCCATGGTGAACTGCTAGGATGGATGTAGCCCTGATCTAGCAGTTGCTTGAGTTGTTCCTTCAGGTCAATTGCTTCCGGTATAGACATTCTATAGGGTCTCTTCGCAATTGGCGCAGCTCCTATTACTAGCTTGATCTCATGATCTACTTCACTTTGAAGCGGGAGTTCTGTTAACTCTTCAGGAACTATGTCCGCGTATTCCTTTAGCCAATGACCAAATCACTTTACTTCTTTATCAATATTCACAGTCAAGACAATCGTTGATTTAAAAAAAAGTTTTATTCCATTCATATCAGCATAGCCCTTTCGAGGTACAATTATTTCTTGGGGCGATGGAACAAGTTGATACATTAATTCGAGGAGAATAAGATGTTGTTGCATTCAGCTATAGGAACTGAGTAGTAGTACGGATTGGGGTCATTGATTTTCAGGAATCGATAGTTCATTGGAAGATTAGGGTATCTTTTCCTTTGATATCCATTCTTCTCATGACGTCCCAAAACCTTGATTCGGTCGGCAGGGATTCTTTGAATCACTTCCCTGTACACATACTTATTCTGGTTAACCCTTCGACCCCCGACCTATAGGGTCGCGTTTGCGTGAGCCTCAACAAAGACGAACAGCTTCACGATCTTCAAATCCTCCATCCACTTGATTCTCTTCAAGTTAATTTGAAGGTACGCAGGTCGATGGGCAGCTATGTAATAGATCCCTGAAACACCCATCCATCTCCGTTCCACATACACAGGTGATGGATTGTAAATGCGGTCTAGGATGTTCATCATCTCAACCCTTTGTCGATAATCCGTGGAATGCATCGCGGTCATAAACATGACTCAGAACGCTAAGAACCTGTTCCATGCTTCATAATTCTGCAAGACAACATTGAAAGTAAGGAAATGTTTGGGACAGTAACATTTGCTTTACTTCTTCTTATTAAAATTTCTTAAAAACAAGTCCTTTGTTGGTTCGCTCTGATACCAACTGTAACGTGTCCACTAGTATCATCCAGGACACGTCTTAGCAGTCCATCGGAAAGGATGTCTAGAAAAACTCTGCCCGACAATCCCATGGAATGTTATGGGTTTTGCAATCTAGGTCTTCCCGCATCTGCCACGTAGCAGAAGTATCCTGGCCGTTCCCACTTAGGATCGACCGGAATTAGGGTTTTCCTGATTGGTTATTAGCTAACAGCAACTAGCGTCAGACCCGAGCGAACTACTTTATGCAGAAACGCCAGGTCCGAAGCGGATTTACGCTGCACTTGGTTCAAGGAGAATGGGAAACGAGAGGGATGCAAGGCTCAACCTCTCTGCCATAAGGCATAGTCCCATTCCGTTCCCCTAAAATAGTGTAAATCAGGTAAGACGTAACTCTAGGTCATCGCTCTCGTTATTCGTTTTGATGATGATGATCATCCCGCTGTTCCTCGAGATTTTTGAGAAAAGTTTCCGGCTAACCGGGAGTACCCAACCGTAGGATGGACCCATGGCCCATCCTCCGCACTTTCCTCAGTTTGTTTTAGTTATGTAATTATCTAACACATTAATTTGACATATAACAATCAGCTTCTTTAATTAATCCTGTTAAGCACTGGTTCCTTCACGTAATCTTATCACGTGACATAGAAAAAGAATATCAAGCAAGTTCTTTTTTTAACATTTCATCATTTTATCTTTGAAATACAAGGAGTTTCCGCCTGTAGGCTTGTCCATAATATGTCCGAAGGCTATCCAGTAATCCCCAGGGATCACTATTCCAAGCTTCCGCCCGTAAACTAGTATGCGGGCCTCGAGATCCAATCCTGAGTCACGTTAGCCTCTTGTGCAGGACTCGGAAGGCGAGGGATTTACGGCCAGAGCCCCCCTGGCACCCAAGTGTCCTCCTGCTCCAAGTAGAACTCAACGGAGAGACCTCTCGTGGCGGGTTCGGTCCACGTTCCTGGCACGGTCAACAACCCCCTTGGTTAGGGTTAGGCAGGCAGTCGGGGGTAACTGAAGCTGCCTCTCCCTTGAGGCCTTCAACCTGAAGCATTAGATATCTTTTCATCCTTTAGTTCCTTGAGCAAACAATGCAAACAGTGCTTTCTAAACTATTACAAGCACAATCAATTCCAGTGGTCGTTTATTTGGCCAATTGCTAAGGAGTGAATCTTTCTCTCCGAATGCATCCAGCACTCGATCCAGGATCAATTGCGACTTGGCAAGATCCCCAAGGGTTTGTTTGTTAACCCTATATCCTTGGGTTAGGGCCGTACCCTACTAATCCAACTTAACCAATACCTTAAGTTCTATTAACAGTAAATATGTTATTCCAATTTACTAATTGGTCTTTTGCTTCCAAGAAAATATCTAATCCTCGTATCTTGGTTACTTTACCCAAGAAAGGTACTATATCACAATGATTATTTATCCTCTTGCAAGATAAACTAGCGTAAGAATCTGTCAATCTCATTCAGAGGAATTGGCCATTCCCTTTTGATCAAATCATAAGATTATGCGACTCTGCAACCTATTGCGCGAGTGTCGCATCAAAATCATGGGACTATTTTACCCATCGAATGGCGTTGTCTAATCATGAAATCATGATTAGATAGGAAACAGGGTTAGGATATCTTCATAACAATCTGTTCCTGATTGCACTAGGTCGATATTGTCGGTCCTAAAGGTCCACATCCAAATCGAGTTTCATTCTTTTAGCGAGTGATCCTTAGGGTAAAAACCCTAGATCGTTTCTCGCAAGTGTGTCCTATTGTCCCTACATTCCGTGAATGAGGGCAAGTCTTTAGGGTTTTATGTTAAAACGAACCATGCAATCTTTCCCTAATTTCATTTCTGAATGAAATATTCGTACGCTGAGAATGAGCATTACACAACCTTTCTTTAACTACTTATGTAGTTGATTGAGATTTATGCCAATTGACTAGAGTTTAACCTACTTCATGCAGCCCTAGAATCATTTCCATGCCTTGCAAATTCCTACAGTTGTCAGCAATCTTCTTTAATGAATCATTACTAAGAAAGATTCGTCTAATAATGCGACATGTGATTTAATCTTTCCATGCATAGTCAAAGGTGTACTATAATAATTCCGACTTTGTAAATGATAATTGTTGTTTGTTCTAGATTCGTTACTTTGCAATGCACAGAAGCCACTTGCTAAAAATGCATAAACATCTTTCATTCATCCCTTAAAAAAATACAATTGACCAATCTTCATTCGTGAGTTATTTCCTTTAAAATAGCCAATGTATTTCAATCATAAAAGTGCATCCTAATTCCATAAATTACCCATGCACAATTGCAATACTTCGACGTAAACTAAAATTAGGAAGAAAACCTGGACTTGTGGGTTCGGTGAAATATCCACATGAATGTTAGGAGATGATCCTCCTGCAGTTGCGCCTTTTGCCTTTTTAGGGGCCATCGTGAATTCGACCTTCTTGCTTTGGCCGCAATCTTACGATCTTGGCCCGTTCTCCCTTGTACGCAAAATTCCCTTTTCGGTATGGCTTCCTTGACCGAAGCACCATCTTTCAGAATTGGGCTTTAGAAGGCCTTAGGGTTCGGAGCTTGGGCCTTCTTTGTTTTAAAAATCTCGAGGTTTTAAGGAAATTATGAGGAAAATCGAGTGGGAAGTGCTTTGTAGCTCCCTCTCCTTCAAAGCCCTGGAAAGACGTATTAGGGAACTAGTGGGAAGACCTTATAGGCTTCCACTACGAAGCTTAAGAGGAGAAATAATTTTGGACTTTCAGAGGGTTCAAAAGGGAAGGGCCTTTTAACCGGTTAGAAAAATAGGCTTGTGGGAGTAGCAATAGGAAGGAGGGCTTTTAATTCCGGAGGGTAGAGTGGACTTAAAGAAGATTCAATGGGAAAGGGGTTAAAACCGGGCTAGTGTGAATCTAGGGGAAGGGGGTTTAAAAACCCGGGCTAAGGTGGGCTTTATAGGGGATGCAAGGGGGGAAAGGGTGCTTAAATCCCGGGGGGTTATAAAGACCACTTGGGAAGGGGCTTATGAAAGTCCATAAGAGGGACTTTACAACTGGCAGAATAGCTTTTGGGGGATGCAAGGGAAAAGGGCTTAATTCTAGAGGAGGCAAAGGGAAAGGGCTTAATTTCGGGGGGTTATAAAGACCGCTTGAGAAGGGGGCAATGGAAAAGGGGGCTTAGAGAGCCCCCCCCTTAGAAGCTTCCCAAGAAGCTTCTAAGAAGCTTCTAGGACGTGATGAAGACCACGTGGGCGAGTAGAAGGGCAATTTTTGTGGAAGGTGGCATCAGCAACGACCGACAGTAGCTCGATTGGCAGCTGGGTGGCGGCGTTCAGCTCGACTGGCGGCTTCCACTCCTCCTCACAGCGCATCAACATGGCGGCTCCACAGTTAGGCGTCCTTCCTCCTCTTTCACCTCTTCACACTCAGCCTCACAACTCCCTCCTCAACGGCACAGCCTCACGACCCTCCTCAGCTTCTCTCGTAAATGGCGGCCCGTACTTCCTCCTCCTCACGACTATCTCCTTTCTGTCAGCCTTACCACCCTATGATTGGCGACATACAACCTTCTCCTCCTCTATGGTAGCGTCAGAAGTCTGACGGCCTCCTCTATCCTCCTCCTTCTCTCATTTCCTCCCATAAGGTTTATATAGGTGAGGGGAGGGGATCCTCCCTCCCCCACGCGGCATCCTGCATGGGTTCACCCCCCCTCAGGCATCCAACATGGATGCTTAGTCATCCTGCCTTCCCTCCCTCTCCCCCAGCACAACAGTCGGCTGGGGGAAGGAGGGAATAATTTAAAGAAATTCCATAATACTAACAATTTAATCATTTGGATTTTTAGTAAGAGGAGGTTCTCGTGAGAAGTGCGGTTTTGAGATCAGAATTGTTACAAGTGCTAATGCTTCTCTTAAACAAGAAAACTGATAAGCACAAACATGGGATTGGTCACATTCATCATTGCAAAAATATATTGTTTACTATCAGAACTGGGAGACCTGGCGCGTGTATCCCCGCGTCTAAATTGCAGGTTCGACGCGCCCTCAGACGCACTCCAAAGTGAACCTTCTGTCCAGCGCGCCTATCTGCGCATCTAAGATGCAGCACAAACGCATTGTCAAACGCACATTCAAGGTCAATGCGCGTGTATAATCGCATGTAGACTGCAGGTCAACCTTGTGTGCAGCGCGTGTATCATCACGTGTACACTGTAGAGCATAGGCGCCAGCACACGTGCACTAAGATGCGCCCTCAGATGCTATGAGATGAAACATTTTTTGCGTCTATATCTGCATCTACACTGAGATGTAGACACGCTATCAGACGCGCTCGGTCAGCTGATTTTAGGCCGACGACCGCCATTGATGATTTACAAAATTCAATACATAATGGAATCACAAATCCTAAATACACAGACAGAGCAGAGAGAAGAAGAGAGAAATAGAGAGAGAGAGAGAGAGAGAGAGAGAGAGAGAGAGGGAGACTCACCTTGGGTGTTTGGTGTGGCGGGTGGTGGCGCTTCTTCTTCTCCTTCTTCCTCTCCTTCGTAAGTTACCCTCCCTTGATGCTTGCTGCTTCTTCTTGTTCTTCTCTTTCTTGTTCTCTCTTTCTTCCTCTCCTTGGCTTTCCTTTTTCCCTTCTTGTGTGTTTGAAATGAAAGAAGAGGTGAGTCATGAGGAGGTGAGGCATGAAGAGACTACATGTCAGCTAAACTCAAGCTTCAGAACTGCAAAAAATACAGGAAAGGAAAGGTGCAGTTTGAAAAGAAATGATTTAAGTATGGTTTGAATTTTGACGTGTGCATCTATTTTTACATGTATATGCGCGTCTATTGTTCGGGTAGACGTGAGTATAGACGCAAAAATAGACACGGAAATAGACGCTAATATAGACGCGTAGGTAAACGCGGATATAGACGCGGATTTGGGCTTTATCATAATTTTTTGTTTTTAGGATAAGTTTTGATAGTGAATTCTTATCATAAGTTTTAATGTATTTATGATGATTTTTGTGTATTTAAAATTGAGATCTTATGTAAACATATGAATGACAAATATTTTGATGTTGCCATGAATTAGGTTTAATCATGTCGACGTCGTCATCACCTAGTGCAGTGCAAGCTGATGAGTCAATGAAAACATCCTCAAGTGAGGATGAAACATTGCGTCTTCATAATTGAGATGCATGGCTACGACGAAAAATTAAATGCATGTGTGATCCTTGTCGAGGGTGTATTTTTCGAGCATGTCGAATTGCAATGTCACACCTCAGCTTATATGGAGAATGGGATAGAGAAAAATCACCGGTATTCATTGTTTTTTTTACCACTAAGATTGCATGTCTATGTTACGGGAATTATATATCAACGTACATGAAACTCCCTTTTGTGGTTGAGCAGGATGCGGTGCCACATCCTCAGATGCTCCCTCCCGGGCGTCGAGAGGCTGCAAAACGTCGACGCGAGGAGGCAGAGTCTTCAAGAAGAGAAGAGACTGATGACCATGATAGTAGCCCTCATGAAATGCCCCATCAAGTCGTAGAGGATGAGATTTTGGACAACATGGTACACCATCTATTTTCGCAACCAGTCTAGGGAGAAGGTCACTCTACAAAGCCAGATGATCCACTATATGTAACATCATCTACTCCATTGTATGAAGGTTGTACGTACTCTGTTCTTCGTGCATCCCTCGAGATACTTAACTTGCAAACAATTTATGGATGGAGTAATGTCAGTTTGGATGCGTTATTGAAGTAGGTATCAATTCAGTTTGGCTTATGAATCATAATATTAATTGTTCTATTTTGAAATCAGATAGAAATATATGTTGGTGGTTTTTTAACTCACTTTTAAAAATATATGTAGGTTATTATCACAAATGCTTCCAAAAGGAAACAAATTGCCAACTAAGAGAGAGCAAGCAAGACATTACTTGACATCTCTGGGAGGCCTCGATTATGTCAAGATCCATCAATGTGTCAATGATTGTGTCTTATTTCGTGGGATTCATGAGTTCGCACGAGAGTGTCCTGTTTGTGGCGAATCAAGATACGAAGTGGAAATGAAGTTAATGGATGTGCCTCCTAAGGTTTTGCGACATTTTCCGATTGTTCCATGTATAAAACTTATGTTCAAGTGTAAGCCTATTGGAAAGCTCATGTCATGGTATGCTAGTCATCATTCAATTGATGGAAAATGGAGGATCCCTATAGACACACCGGCATGGCAACATATAGATAATTTGTGGCCCGTTTTCAAAGAAGAGCCAAGAAATTTGAGATTTGGTTTAGGTATGGATGGAATCAATCCATTTGGCATCAAAAGCATATCATACAGTGTATGGCCAGTGGTATTGGTGAACTATAATATTCCTCCATCCATGGCAATTAAAAAGGGACATGTGATGTTGTCCCTTCTGATTCCTGGAAAGCAAAAGGTAAAAAACATGGACATTTACTTAGAGCCTTTGATTGAAGAGTTAGAAATGTTATGGAAAGGTATTGAGGTGCAAGATACAAGTGCATCTGCATCCTCTAGAGATTTCACATTGAAGGCCATGTTGTTGTGGACCATGCACGACCTTCCAGGATACAAAGAGTGTTCAGGTACATGTATATAACTCTATATTTGAAATTCAAGACTTGAATCAATTGCATTTTATTAATTCACTTGTTTTTTCAGGTTTAACCATGTCAGGATATCATGCATGTCCTATTTGCGGTCCCTCTCTAGTTTCCTCTAGGCCATCACGTTTAAAGAAGGTTATCTACGACAATCATCATCGATTTCTTCCTATTGACCATCCCAAATATGTTCTCCCTACTAATGGAATGACTCCACAATCTCTAACCATTCGAGATTGGAAGGAGAGATGGATTAATGCCGACAGCCACCCTCCACTCGGTATGAGTCGGTAAGAAGTGCATTTCTCTTGATTGACTTTAAAGTATTTAGCATGATGAATTGTTTACATAATATATTGTTTGTTTATTAGGTTCTCTATATTTTTTTTTCTTCCGTACTGGATTGAACTCAAGATCAATCACCTATTGGACCCCATGCACATATTCAAAAATGTTGTATCTACATTATGGGATCACTTGATAGGGGCTCGTGATTCAGTTAATGTAAGGGAGGATTTACATAACATTGGTCGCATGAGACGAGCCTGGCCATGCATTGGACCCAAAGGAAAGATTGAGCTACCCCATGCACCTTGGACGTTGTCAAAGAACAAGGAAAAAATAGTGAAGGAACAAATATATAGCTTTCGAACACCCACAGGATGTATGAGATGTCTCAAGGGAGCCTTCATAAAGAAAAAGAAAAGAGGTGTGGAGCAACTATCTGGTTTGAAGTCCCACAATTGGCACAAAATGATTCAAGTAAGGGTATCTCTAACCATGAATATAGTAATTAGTGGAGTAACTATGTGTAAACTTTGGGGTATGATGACTTTTTCCTCAACTAATCATTTGATCTATGAATATTGTTTACATTCAATTCGTACTTCCTACTAGCATATCCCATTGTGTATCCAAAGATGTACGTGATATCATTTACAAGATGGGAGAGCTTGTGAGGTGTGTATACATTGTATTTTTTCATTATATATCTTTGAATTTCTACACAAAAATAAACAAGCACATCATACATCTTGACAGATACGTGAGCTCGAAGGAAATTGATCCAAACACATTGCAAGATGCTCGAGTATTATCTGTTGAGGTGGTTTGTTTGGTGGAGGAAATTTTTCCTCGATCCATTTTAACTACTCAATTACATTTACTCGTACATTTGATTGATGAGATCGCACTTTGTGGGGCAGTTCATGTAAGGTGGATGTTTTTTCTTGAGCGCTTCATGAAAACCTTGAAAATTTTTCTGAGGCAAAAAGCACAGCTGAGGGAAGCATGGCTGAGGGTTGGTTAGTGCAATCATCCCTTGTTTATATCTCTAAATATCTTGCTGAAGTGGATCCCTCTCAACCACAACTATGGAAAGATGATGAAGACTTGAGGATGACCTCTATAGTACCTCAAGGAAAAGGAATGAGTAAAGTGCTAACAAACGAAGAACTTCGTAAGTTAAATAGTTTTTGTGTGCTCAATAGTGATGTAATGAGCAAATGGGTGACACTATATAATGAAGCAAGGGCAAGAAGAAAAAGAGAAAGATAAGAATTTCGCACTAGATATGGACGTAATGTCTCATTTCCAGATCATCTAAATGCGCTCCCACGTTATATTGATATAGATTGGTTACATGAGGAAATGGAAAGAATGGAAAAAGAGGAGGAAATTAATATATCTCAAGAAGAGTGGGAATACGCACGAGGTTGCTTATCAAAGGTGAGACATACTATCAATTAATTTGTTTCTATAAGTTTTATTTTATATAAATAATTGACATGTTTGATCTTTTATCTTTTACTACTAGTGCACATTATTCAATGCACTTTGGTGTGAGGGTAAACATCTTCGAACTCAACGTATAGATGAAAAGAGAAATACCCAAGATTGTAGTGTCCTTGCTCACTTCGAGGATGCCAATGGTACCATGGAAGGTTATTGTGGCTTGATCCAAGATATTTTGAAGCTTGACTTCAGACGATTCTTTATATATGTACTAGATGTGAAGTGGTTTAAAGAAGTGGTAACAAATGGTGAGCATTGCACAATCAGACGTCATCAAGTGGTTTTGTAATCATTGACTCTACAAAATTTCACCAAAACAAGAATGACACATTAGTACTACCTCAACAATGCGAGCAGGTATATATGCAAAGGCTAATTTTTTTATATGTATACATGTGATACATATACACAATATAATAAGTACTTAAGTTTTTTGCTTTTGTTTTTCAAATACAGGTTGTGTATCATCCAATGGTAAACAATAACCGATGGTGGTATGTCATCCCTATATCTAATCGTTCAAAACCAATATATGGTAATATTACCGACATGGAGATAGCAGATGACAATCCAACAATTAATGATGATATGCATGATGACACCATAATGGATGATATGCGTGATATAGTACAAGATGAACCTCGCGAGGATGTTCAAGGAAACGCAGAAGAAGACAATAATGTGATTGTCGATGATATTGATGAAGTTATTGAGCAATATAGCAACACATCTGATAGTGGGATAGACTTATTTGTTTCGTTACCTCTTGGTAACATAGACCTAGAAGTAGATAGTTTAGCAAGGGCTGATCTCATTGAAGATGAGATGGATCATTCATTGTAACATACTTAATTTGTTTATTGATTCAATGTGTATTCCTAATTCTATGGTTTTTATCATGTGCACACGTGCATACTCAAGAATCAATAGTCAATTTTAAAGCTAAATTGAATTTTCCATAATAAAAAGGAAGTATCTTTTATCATCTTCAAGTACGTAGAGAAATTACGAGATACATATTGCAATGCTTGCTACTAATTGTAAGGTTTCTGTCGCTTCCCGCTAATTACTTATATCAGGCTTGTCAACTGGACGAACTGCCATTCATTAGAGAGCAATGAAAAAGTAATTATTAACTCTATTTTTTAATTCAATGATTCAATGTCTATTCTTAATTCTATGGTTTTTATCATGCACACATGTGCATGCTCAAGAATCAATTTCAGGTGGTTAAATACTTATTAACTTTGGTTTTTAATTATGTGAACTACTTATTTTAGGTGGTTAAATGATTGTGCGTCTACTGGCGCGTCTATATTAGCGTCTATTTGTGTGGATATATAGACGCAAAATTCGCGTCTATTTACACGCACGTTTACACGCACTTATAGCCGCTGTGATAGACGCGCCCAACTTTGCGCATCTAACATACGCGTCTATGCCTCGTTTCTGTTGTAGTGTGTCACAATAAAAGGATGAAGGTATTTCATGTTCCACTCCCTCCTTTTCAGGTATGAGAACACAACTGATGTGTTTCCATACAGAACACTTTGAATCATCGCATTGTATCATGATACTAGCATCCATTGAGCTACCACATGGTCATTGAGTTTTACTTTCTCTTGGAGTTGATTCTGTTTCAGCTAATGGGCCTGCAATAATGGACTCAAACAATATTTCACGAATCGTTGTTGCCAAGATGTAGTGTAGACATGTTCTCACTTATTTGAGGCATGCTCCATGATTTTTCTTGGTCACTTTGGCATTGCTTTCTATTGTGTCCATTCTTCATGTAGTTCATGGGGTTGTCTTTATGATAGCAAGCGACAACTTCATGTCATGTTCTTTTACAATGGGTAGAAGTGGCTTTGTTACCATTTTCCTTGTATGGTGGTTTCCTAGAGTAGAGAATCACATCTTTAACTAGAGTAGTCTTCTCCTTGAGTAAGAGGCAAAATCCATGTTCCTCAATGTCCTTGAGTCTTCAAAATGGATACCTTCATATGAACTTATTTTTCTATGCATCGTGACCAAACAAGGATATGCTTTGTAAGAGAATTATGTGCCCAATCATTCATGTGGTTTGCAAATTAAAAACCATGTAATGCAATCATTCAAATGATGCTTCCATACAAAATTTTATGAATGCACTGAATAAATTTTGCCTAGCCTAACTACTTGTGCTCTTGCGTCATGCAAACAAAAAGACACACACAATGGAAAATAAATTCCTAATCATGCTGACTAGTGTGTTCAAATTCTTGGCAAAAAACTCCACCCTCACATTTGTAGTTGTGGACGTGCAGCGTCACGACATTCACCCCCCTCCAAAACTTCACATCCTCCAGATGAGTCACAACTACCCATCCTCATCACCACCAAGCTTGAAATCCAAATGCAATGTCCTCATCTTTTGCAAAAACATTTGTAAAATCCACATCCTCATCAACATCATCTCCTAGCTCAAGTCTAAGTCTATCATAAATCTCATCATCTAACTCTTCAAGTGTATAGGCTGCATCATCTCTTCTCTTGAATACTTTGATTCTCTTTCCTGCAATCAGAATCCGCAAGGCCAAGCCATCAAGCTCTACCAAGGAATACGTAGCATTGTCATGGACATGCTGCACCAAATAAGGCCCAAACCATCGATTTGAAACCTTGCGGATAGAACTATATTGGTTGTCTAGGCTACTTTCATAGATCAACACCCAAACTCCCTCCTCAATCTCTTTAGGTCTCAATCTGTGTCTGCTATCAAATCGATTTTTACTACGAATTCTAGCTTCTTTGAGCTTCTGTACAACTCTCTCAATATCTTTAGAGCTCCTCTTTCCAATTGATGAATATGAAGAGACAAAATATCTTCTCTAGTCATCTCTCCTTGCTGCCATGGTAAAGCACTCCAACTAAGTGTGCAAGTCTATGTAGGCATGACTAGCTTCTGCCCATACATCAACTCAGCTGGCATATATCCTATAGTCACACTGTGAGTAGTGAAATCAGCCCATAAGACATAAGGCAACAACCTAGGCTACTCTTTGACACGTCCAATACATCCTTTGGCTAAGGCTTTCACAATCGGCGGATGGCGTCTTTCTCTCTTCCAATTGCCTTATGGATTATATGATGAAGTCAAAGCAAGTTTAAAGCCAAGGCAAAAGAAAAACTCCCTAGTCTCATCAGCATCCAGCTCACCCCTATTTGCAGTAATTTTCCCAATGCATCCATACCTACAAATAACATCCTCCAATACAAACTTACAAACCACTGAAGTAGACTTTGTCCTTAATGCTCTTCCTTCCACTTGATTTGTAATATCTTCTCATGCCAAAAGAATGTAATGCACCTGCCATTATCCAACAAGCATAGTAATCAAATCAAGAACCCACTTGTAGTGAATAGATAGTGGGTAGGTAGGATGAAGCTCATCTCTATGCCTCACTAAAGAAAACAACTGATAATCAGTACATGTCTCAACAAATTTTTAGTATCTTTGTACATGCCTCTCCACCAATAGCACTCTTTAATCTTCTCATAGGTCACCCAAACAACTCTATGTCCAGCCCAAAGACTTTCATGAAACTCTTTCGTGATTCTCACTTGTGAAGCTCTATCGTCACATACAACTCTCAATGGATGTTCTCCTTGCTATTTGGATGCTTCCAAAGTAGCCCACTTTGCAAGAAGAAACCATAAGCTTTTCTCTTGATCTTCTTGAAGTCTGCATCAGTCCATCCATCCTGACTAGACATGGTACTCAAATAACGACCAATCTGTAAATACTCTCATGTATACAAAGACTCATCAAAGCTTTCTAAAGAAAGTACATGAAAAATATGATCACCATGCATGGCTAAAATATCAAACCCATCATCAACATCATCAATGCAAGAAAAATCCATGTCATCATACCTCACCCTAAAAGCATTTCTGCTCTGGGTTGTCTTTACCTACTATGTACCTAAACTTGTGATTCATGGATTTAATGTACCCAATCCACGTTAGCATGGTAATATCTAGAGTAGAACAACTCGTGATCATACCTAAAAGAGGAAAACAATCAATCTCAACTACCACATCAACACCAATGAAGTACTCTTTATCATTCTTGAGAGTCGTGACAACTCAAGAGTTCCCTCTTAATCTGTGGATACTTGTGCTCTGCCACTCGTTTAGGAATTTTTCCCCAAACCAAAAAGCATACCTATTCCCATTTGCATCATCTTGGCCAATAGCCCATCCAATGCTGATAAGACTAGTATCAATAGTAAGTAGAATAGGTTTTCCACACTCATAATCTACTTTTCGAAGGGTCAGAGCAGCTCTCAACAATCTCTTGAGTTTTAGCATCGCTCTAGTATGTCTCATCTCCCAAGAAAAATGT
Source organism: Lygodium microphyllum (assembly GCF_053477565.2). Lineage (NCBI taxonomy): Eukaryota > Viridiplantae > Streptophyta > Polypodiopsida > Schizaeales > Lygodiaceae > Lygodium > Lygodium microphyllum. The sequence continues at coordinate 112,759,009 of NC_141150.1, read as the reverse complement.
TGCCCTTTCCTCAAGAGCTAGTAGAGATCATCTGCAATATGAGATACATGAGAAATACAAATAAGATAAAACACACAAGCTCCAAGAAACCTGCAAACTTCCAAAGTAGAAGAGTAAGTCTCTGCAATCTTCTCTATGGAATCAAGCTTCACGGGAGAAGGCTTCCTGCTACAATATCCACACATATGTCCAACAATAAAAACCTCTCTAGTACTAGAAATAGACTTCAACACTAACAAGGTCAAATTCACTTCCTCTAGCTTGCAAAGAATCCTCTCAACATCTCTAATGTGTGCAGCCACAAAGAACTTGCATCCATGATCATCTAAAGTCTCGTCTTTCTCTTTCTCCAAACATCCTTTAATAGACAAATCATCAATGAAAGGCATGGTAAGATTTGGAATAAAATCCCATAATACCTTGTCCATCCCATTCATCATATGAGCAACCAAATTAGTAGCTCCTTGCAGAAGCATACACATTTGGACAAGACCTTATGATGTCTTCATCATAGTCAAATCTCTCCTCTCAAGGGCAAGCTAGAAGTGATCATTACTAGAATAAAGATCACCAAGTGAATAGATAGCACGTCCATCAAAAGCTTTTGCAAAATCATCCACAATAGGACCTGCACCAACATTTCAAATGGTGACCGTGTTCACTGGCTGTAAGTCCTGTAAGAAGCTGAGTGTCCCATTCTTCTTAGGAATTGTGAACCTTCTATTAGAATATGGAGATAAATATGGTTCTAGAATCTCCATCTTGATCCACTCATTCAAAATCTCCAGGAATTTTGGCAAGTGAGCCCTAGGCATAGGAATAGGCCATAGATTCCAAGGAATATGTGAAATTGTAAAAATAACCATAGACATCACAACCCTAGGATCAACACATCAAATTTCATGTGGGAAAAAAGCAAAAGCTTTCCCATGAGTGACTGTTACACAAGTGAATTAAGTTCCAAGATGGAAGCTTGGAATCATAAACACAATCTTGTGTATAGATTGACAATGACACAGAGACTTTATTGAAGGGAAGAAGTACTATGACATTGCATCAAAAAAGAGAGCAAGTAGAATGCCTTATAGGAACTGGATGGTAGCACTTCTCCTATTCTGCTTATAGGATTCTAGTCCTGAGCCCACACTACTCCATACAAAGAGGCTAAGTAGGTGTGATTGCAAAAATCTCAATAGAGGACTCATGTATTATTTCCTCCCCCCTCAATTGCCCGTGTAGGAACCAAACCCCCCCTTAGAAATTAATTGAAATTTCCCTTGTCATTGCCGACAACAGGTGGCGAACAGGGGGAAGGGATAGAGTGAAAAAGATGGCGCCATCAGCAATGAATGTGAGGGGAAGAGGATGACATGGTGAAGGCAATGAGGATGACGACATTGATGAGAGGGAGGCCACAAACCTACCACCCCTCCAAAACCACTTGTCCCAGTTCGTTGCAGCACTACCACAACTACTCCACCATGCCCCCAATATTACCACCTCTCCCCCATTATATAAACCACCCAATCACAATGAAGGAAGGGGCTAGGATGCTATATATATATATATATATATATATAGAGAGAGAGAGAGAGAGAGGGGGAGGGAGAGAGGGAGAGAGGGAGGGAGGGAGGGAGGGAGGGAGGGAGGGAGAGAAGAAGAAGAAGAAGAAGAAGAGAGAAAGAGAGAAAGAGAGGAAGAGAAAGGAAGAGAGAGAGGAGAAGAAGAAGAGAAGGAGGAGAAGGAAGAGAGAGAGAGAGAGAGAGAGAGAGAGGAAGAGAAAGGGAGAGGTGACAGAGAAGGAAAGAGATACCCTCCTAGAAGGGTCTCCTCCCTTTCCCCTCCTAAGAGGATGGACACATGCATTTATCTATTCCCACGAGATTGTCACCCAACCCACAGCTTAATTCCTTCCCCCAATTGGCCCCACTAATCAAGTACAAGGCGTGGAAGACTAGTGTGTTTTGCATCTAAGGGGGACTAAGATCAGGAATGGCTCCCAAGTGGAGGATGACATGCACCGATGGTAAACCCACAATGAGCAAAAAAGCCTTGGGCAAGGGCATCATTGCCAATCCAAATCTAATACCAATTGTAAGTAATCAATTTTCAAATTAATAAGAAGCTTGTTTTGATTTTTGCATAAGGTACGTTAGATGCCACATGAGAATAGGTCATGCAAAAGGGATAGGTTTCATCCCAAATATTTGAAAGATAAATTTGCAAAGCACGGGTACCAAGACAAGTAAATTAGATGTCGTGCGATAAACTCACACATATCCTAATAGTATTCCAAGGTATTGTCGACTCTCCTTTCCGTGAAAATAATTAGATGGGTATTTCTCCACACTAAAAGTATGTTGTAGCTCTTGCACGCTTGACAGATTGCATGATAAGTAATCTAGCCTAGGGGAAATTCAATCTCAAATCTGTTAGTTCATTAGGATCTTGATAATGTGCATAGTTAACACAACAACGACCATAAGGACTAAGACTAAGAATACCTTGAGACCGTCCAATAGCAAGTATGTTTATCAATCCTATTTGGGGTTGGCCTAGATGCAACAACAACTCTAGGGCAAGTGAAGAGCTCAAGGATTAGGAAACCCTAAGTCAAAGGAAAGACCGATGCTTTTGTACTTGTTGACGAAGGCTGGGTTATCGATCAATGTAAGAGATTAATCGAACTTAGGCCTTGTACAATGTTGAAACTTTAACATATACCTTAGTTGAAAGAAGGGTGTGTTAAGTAAATCTTACTTAGAACCACTCTTGATCCCAAGGGAGAGAGCGAATATGACATGGAAGGTTATCGTGACCATTCTTGCAATGTTGGAAAATAATATCATTGTTTTGTTGATTGAATAAACATCGTCTTAAATGTTTTTCACATTAAACTGATTGTTACGATGTGATTTGGATGATTATTCCAAGTGCTTGTGCTTGATCGTAAATGCATGGCAGGGGTCTGTGATGACAAGTTGCCATGGAAATAAAGGAATGTTTTCTTGGAAGATGATATTAGGTTGATTGCCTAGATTATGCTTGATTCCTAAATTAATTAAGAAATGATATTTTACATGAGTGGATCATCTCCAAGGTCACGCAATGTTTCAACCCAAGAGGGCATTACTCAATTCACAGGCTGAAGGTCGAGTGGTGAAAAGGCCATCCATAGAAATTGTGTCTCACTCCTAGACCGCTTGGGGTCAGTGGAGCTCTGGACACCCCTTGTTGAGTCTAGGACGGAGTTGTAGAGTACCGTGAACCCAATGTTTAGGGCGTTGGAAGATTCTTTTCTAGATAAAGGATAGAAATTATGGTGCCATGTGATTTGGACTAGGTAATTCTATTGGACAGAAGGGATACATAATTTCTCCTATGTGGGCAGGAGACAATGATTAACGTGAAGATAAGTTAAGGAATTTATTTGAACTTTTTATGAAAGGATTGCCTGCTCTGTACTCGTGTTTGTGCCATAAATTACGCAAACAAATCCTATTCCCTAAAAGGCTTAATTAATGACGCTAATTTTAAATGTCACACATAATTGTGGTAGAACTTAATTAGAAAACTAAAGCTATCAAGAGAAGTGAGTGGGTGGAACCCCTGACGTGTTTGTCCTATGGTAGGGTGGTCCCAGAGAACTGGGAGGCTTCTCACAAGGTTTTATCGTCCTTCGACCTTTAGGTATTGATAGGTTAGAGCCTGACTCATATTGTTTTAGGGGATCTGAATGGGACTATGCTCTATGGGCAGAGAGGTTGAGCGCCGCATCCCTCTCATTTCCCATTCTCTTTGAACCAAGTGCAATATGGGTCAGCTTTGGCTTGGGTATCTCTGTGTAAAGTAGGATGTCCAAGACCTGACGTTAGAACATTGTCACGAGACCTTGACCACTAGAAACCCAGATTTCAGGTCGATCCTAGTGGGTTCTGGCCACAAACGTTCCATTGCGAGGCAGACTCGGGAAACCCTAGGTGAAAAACCTCGGAACATTCCATGGGAGTGCCAAAAAGCAATACTTAGATTCGTTTCTCGATGGACCGCTAAAACATGCTTGGACGATCGATAGGTGGGTACATTACAATTGGTATCAGAGCGAAACTTTGTAATGATGCATGATTGATTAATGTAAGGTTCGTAGGCATATTCTAAATAGAGTAGCCTAAGTGGTATGGCTTGATTGTAAGGCACCTTTTGCACCCAGGAATGCTTACATGCAAGAGAATAAATTCCTTCTCAATTAAATTAAGTCACCCAAGTTTTATGGAGAAGGGATAGAGGTCGCAACAGATGCAGAGATATGGATTGAGTCAATGGATGATTTTTTCTTTGCATCGAGAACTGCTTCTACCAGTTGGACAGGTTTCGGATATGGTGGAAACAATGGTGCAAAGATCGAGGTGTTTCTAAAGCTCTTGTCACTTAGGCTCAGCTGAAAGATACTGTACGCGAATGATACCTTCTACCAACCTACTAGACATTGAAGATGAATGAATTCTTCAAGCTCAAGTAGCTGAAATTAAGCCTCGAAGCTTACTACTCAAAGTTTGTGATCCTACAAAAATACGCATTGCCTATGGATATTGTGCAGCAAGAATCCAAGTTTTGCCATGGCTTGAATACTCCACCACCATCTTGAAGCAATGTGCCCAATGGACTTGCGAGATGCATTACTTCAAGCAAAGCCAATCGTCCAAGAACTTAAATTGGGAAATTGTAGCAAAGAAGATTCCCGAGATCAAGACAAGAGATGCCACATGTGCGGAGAGATAGGGCACATCCATGTAGGAGATGTCCCAATTGCCGATGCTCCCATTACAATGAGCTAGGACACGTCCAAGCAGACTGCCCTGACTCATAGATATCACGAACACACTTCAGAACATATTCTTCAGTTATTAGAATCACAGTTAATGATTTCCAGATTGAAAAAAAGTGAAAATAGGAAGCTTAAAGCTTCTTGGCTATGGTTGCCAAAAAACTCACAGTTAGGGTTTTGGTCATAGAAGACAGTAGGAGAGAAATTAGGGCAAACTCTCTTAGGTGAATATGTTCCACTAGGGGACCTAACAAAGCCTTGTGGTAGCTAGAGTGATTGCATCCATAGCAGGCCACGCCAATCAGTTAAACTGGCATCATCAAAATTTGCACCAGATTTGGAAGAAAATACAATTCTTCCCTCCAGTCGCCTAATATTTGCATTTAATGCACCATGTTGAAGCACTCTAAGAGCTAGGGAGGAGATCTCCTGAAGGAATCAGAAGCTAATACTACCTCCTTTGTACATGCCAGCTCCTCCAAGGTCAGGAGGTCAAGCCGGCTATGGTGGAAAAGAAGGTAAATGAGAAGGCAAAATATCATCCCAAACTCTCCATGCAATAAATACAAGGACATTTTGCATTGGGCCCATTGCTTACTCCAAGCATACATTTGATAGTTTTCAAGTCAACACTCGTATGTCACTCAACAATAAAACTACCAACACCATCGACTATTAGCATTTCCCCTTCACTTTGAGACTTTATAATATCAGGAATACTTATATTAGAGAACAACCATTTTAGGATTTCATGACTTTCAGTTGGTACTTGGGCCGCACAAATCCACCAAAGTTCCATCTCAAATTGTATCTTAAAATGTTGTTCTTGTTCCCTAACATCACTATAATCCAATGCCCTAATCATGATACAAATGTTGACTCTTTCTATCTTTTGTCCCTTTTCAATGTGTGTTTCATCCAATTTTAGTGCAAACTTCAAAATACCATCACATTCTTGAATAGTATATTTGTACATATGGATCATTGCAATTTGGACTCTTTTAAGATCAATCCAAATATTATTAAATGTGTTGTATTCAAAAAAAGTTTTTGTTTAATGCTTTTTATAGGGCATAGAAACTTCTATATGAATATACTCCCCAAAGACATCTGGCATCTTGTGATTCATGGCTATTCTAGCAATTGAAACTGCAAAAGGTCAAGGCAAACCAAATGCACATATCCAATGACATCTAAGATTTGTAAACCACAATTTTGATAGATCATGATAACTTTTATGGATGATACCCATATTGTCACACGTCTCCACTATTTCATTTGGTTTGATTGTTCCTTTTAAGTCTTTCACTAACTCTTTCAGAGTCTGGCATCTCAAGTCTACATTTTCGGGTGATTTTAGAATCCTAAAATTGTCATTCTTTGTCGTGGTTTCTTTAATAAGCTTAATTCTCTCATCATTCTCTCAAATATTAATGCATAAAATATTAGAGACATGTCTCTTCACAAGATTTAGTTTCCTTTTTTTCACTCGACTACACAAGTACATTATATTTTTTAGCGATCTTTTTCTCTCTCTAAATCCTATTGGAATTTCCTTCAAGGGTAGTAATTTTTCTTGCAATGACTTGTTAGAAATTTCTAGAACATTATTCTTGTTCATCAGCTCAGAAATAGTTTTGTGTGCCGATGTTAATGATTCCTTCATTTCATATATCTGTTCTCTTAATGCATAAGATACATAATATAACCTCATACAATAGCCAAACATCCCATCACAATCATCTCCAATGTACCTTATGAAGTCGTGAATATTGAAAGGAGGATGCTTACCTGTAGAAGGGTCCGATGGATAAATATTTCCATCCACCCATAAGCCTACATGCTTCTTTCCTTGTAATTGTAACATGTTAGCTTTTTCTTTGTCCAACAATGCTTGATGGTGTATACTCCTCCAAGATGAATAAACAAGATCTAGTTGAATAGTAAGTTTATACTTGCATGGTGAGGCTGCGCTTGTGTTGCTAGAATAAATACTAGTAAACATTTTGGTGGAGAACCCTCAGCGGGGCAACAATGCCGCAAAGAAAGCAAAAGAACAGAGGTGCAAAAAATGAACGTCAAGGAGCAAACAAGCGTCTTTTGGTGCGAAAACTCAAAAATATGAAATTTTGCAAGTTCTAAGAGAATAAGACTAAAAAGGTGACCCTTAATGTCCATTAAAGATTAAAGATATTTAATGGTGGCTGACCTCTTCAGTCAATCATATATTCTCTCATTGATCACATCTAGGTAGCCAAATTTGGAGGGTTTTTTCTTTCAAATCCTCCTCTAATTAGCAACTTAATTATTTTCTTAGAAGTGCTTTTTTTGAAGCATTTTTGGCTCTAATGGATATGGGTAAAATAGATTGAAATCTTAGGTGCAAACCATGTTTGTGATCTTGTCTTAGTTGATGAATCCTTGTAGCCCATGGGGGAACTACTCCACATTCATCTACCATCAACATATGTGCTTCTTCATTGGGTATTTTGAATAGCTTTAGTATGGGGTAGTGATGTGAAGTAATTTAAGTGTTGAAGCAATCATACCTACTAGTTTATGTATGGTATAAAGGTGCATATCGTTAAACCATAACTAGACCCCATTTGCACACATGCCCCATACAAACCACCCCATACACAAAAAAGAGTGAGAACACATAGATGTCGCTAACCCACTGAACAATAACTATAGCTGTGATATTGGGGATGCAAACAAAATAGACCTACCTAAGTTGATTTTTACATGTAGAAGGCTAGCCTTTTGTGCTCTCCTTTATTTTTTGTTATTGTGCAACCCACACAATAGTTGTAGGTACAATAAATATAACTATTAGGAATAATAAGATGTAAACTAGCTCTAAGAGAATCATACAACCATGAATACAATGTGTCCATACAGTATTAGACTAATATAAGTGTATAAAAGTAATAATCTACAATAAAATAAATCTAGCACTCACATTTTCACTTGCTTTGACCTCCTTGACTTTTCCTTTCACATTTATTGTTAACCCCTACTAGCAAGGTTATGTAACTAGCCATCAAGGTTAGCTTGTGTTACTATTTAGGCTAGCTAGCTAGCTAATCTAGCTAATCCGATTTGGCTAGCTAGTTATGATACTTGGAAAAGTTAGGTACTTAGACTAGTTGGAAAACCTAGCTACTAAAAGTAGCCTAGTTAGTTAAACTACTAAACAAGCCACATAGTTAAGCTAGCTCTAAAGCTAAGCTTAGCTAGTTAATCTAGTTAAGAAAGATAGCTGAGCATTCTAGTTAAGTTGTTAAGGTAGTTAAAATATGTCTTTAAGAAACTAATCTAGCTAGTTTACTAGATGGTTAGTTAGTTTGTTAGCTAGCCACTACATGCTAACTAGTTGCTAACCAATAGCTAGCTAGATACCATCATGTTTGCCAGCTACTATCATGTTAGCTAGTTAGCAACTAGCTGATTAGCTAGTTAGCTAGTTGCGGACTATTAGTTACCTAGCTACTATCATGTTCGATAGCTATATAGGTAGCTAGCTACTACTATTCTAGTAGCTATCTACATGTTTGTGAGATAGCTAGCTGGCTTTCTAGGCAACAAGTGCCTAATGATGTAGGTGGTAGTTTGACCACAATGATTGGGTATAGCTAGTTGACTATCTACCTATCTATCTACATGTATTAGTCATGCCTAGATATCTACATGTATTAGTGAGATAGCTAGTTGGCTTGCTATGCAAAAAGTGCCTAACTATGTAGGTGGTGGTTTGATCACAATGATTGGTTATAGCTAATTGAATGTCTATCTAACCAGCCCCTAGTTAAACTAGCTAATTGGGGATAGAGTGGCTATCTCACTATAATTGTCTAGATGTCTACATACTAGTTACATTAGGAAGCCTTCTAGCTACTAGCTTAGATGGTTAACTAAGTATTGGTAATTAGCCAACTAACTCCTAATTAAATTCTAGCTATAATTGTGGTTATAGAGAATAGCAAGCTAATGCTTATAACTTTCTTAAGGGTAGACTTAAAAATTGAATTCTATTTGTAATTTGTTTATGTATTTATGTTTTTTCTTGACTATTATGACAGTTGATGTTTATCACCAGTTGGCTCAATTGGCCAATGTGATTTCTCATTTAATGGTATTTAACTCCTAGAGAAACACTAAACTAGGAAGAAAAACACCTAGAAAAAGATGTGAAGTCAACAAATGTAGAGACAAGGATCAAAATAGTGAGTGCCACATGTTGTAGAGCTCAAAAGGAACCTTCTACCAAGAAGGTTTCATGTAGTAGTTTATTTGGTAAAATGGCAGTCATTGTGTTTCTCTTAAGAGCATGATTTTATATCTCTATTGAAATTATATAGAAACTATACATAGTATAGAAAATGTTATTGAAGTAGGTCAAGATTGCACACTTGAAGCAATAGCTAACAACAAGCTAAAGAGGAGAAAGAAAAGTGCTTATATTGATGCAAGAACAGGCCCTACTCTCCAACCAAGAATAAAAAGAAGGAAAAGTATAAGACTAGGTAGAAGAGTTGCAGTCATTATAAAGCCAATGCAACCACCATGTACCTCTCATGGGCTGATTGAAGCCCTTTTAAGATAACCCATTGTAATGCCAAGATAAAATGTAATCACATTTCATTCAATGAAAATTTTGTTCTGGTTGAGCATGAAGCTCAGAAATTGCATCATGTACTAGAACATGCTCATATACTAGAACATGCTATAGTGGAATATGTTGTAGAACATCCTAATGTGATTAACATTCATGTAATGTGCCATCCAAGCACGTTTTAGCAGTCCATCGAGAAATGAATCTAAGCGTTGCTGCCCGACACTCCCATGGAATGTTTTGCGGTTTGTTTCCTAGGGTTTCCCGAGTCCGCCTTGCAACAGAATGTTTGTGACCAAAACCCACTAGGATCAACCTGAAACTTGGGTCCCTAGTGGTCAAGGTCTCCTGATAGCATTCTAGCATGTCCTAGACATCCTACTACTTGCAAAGATACCCAAGCTGAAGCAGATACATGCCACACTTGGTTCAAATAGAATGGAAAATGAGAGGGATGCGCTGCTCAACCTCTCTGTTCGTAGGGCATAGTCCCATTCTAGTCCCCTAAAATGGCATGAATCAGGTTCTAACTTAACAATACCTAAAGGTCAAATGACAGTAAAACCTTGTGAGAAGCCTTTGAGTTCTCTGGGGACAACCCTGCCATAGGATGGACCTATTGGGGGTTCCACCCACCTGCTTCCTCAGTAGGCATTCTTTAGTTACCTAATTAGGTCCTATCACATTTATGTGCAACACTTAACATCAGCTTCCTTAATTCAGCCTTTTAGGGAATAGGGTTCGTTCGTGTAGTTTACAGCATTGACATGAATATAGAGTAAGTAATCCTTTGATAAACACATTCAAACAAGTTTCTTAAATCATCTTCAAGTTACTATTTGTCTCTTGTCCATCCATGAGAAATTAGGTATCCCTTCTGTCCAACAGAAGTACCCGTTCCAAATCACGTGGCACCATAATTTCCATCCATTTTCTAGAATGGGATCTTCTAACGTCATAGACATTGGTTTCACTGTAGTCTTCAACTCCATTCCGAACTAGGCAAGGAGTGTCCAGAGCTCCACCTAACCCCAAGTGACCTAGGAGTGAGACACAACTTCCGTGGTTGGCCTTTTCACCACTCGACCTTCAGCCCGTGAATCGAGCAGTGCCCTCTCGGGTTGAAACATGGTGTGACCTTGAAGATGATCCACCCGTGCAAAATATGCTTTCTTAATTAATCCAATTAAGAATCAAGCACAATCAAGGCAATTAACCCTAATATCATCTTCCAAGAAAACATTCCTTTATCCCCATGGCAACTTATCATCACAGACCCCTGCCATGCATTTACCATCAAGCACAAGCACTTGGAATAATCATCCAAGTCACATCCTAACAATCAGTTTAATGCAAAAGAATTTAGGACGTTGTTTGATCAATCAACAAAAACAATGGTATCCTTTTCCAAACATTGCAAGAATATTTGTTTCAAAACTATACAAGACATAAGTTCTATTAATCACTTACATTGATCGATAACCCTGCCTTCTTCCAAACAAGTACAAAAGCACCGATATTTCCTTCGATTTAGGGTTTCCTAATCCTTGAGCTCTTCATTTGTCCTAGAGGTGTTTTTGTATCTAGCCCAACCCCGAATTTGGATTGATAAAGGTAATGGTTATCAAAGGGATGCCAATGCATCTTAGTCTTTAATCCTTATGATCATTGTTGGTACTAGCTAAGCACAACATCAAGATTTCCAATCTATCAATCATGAGCTATTAACTAGAGCTTGGGCAAAGGTCTAAAGCTTCAAAAATGATTCTGTTTTAGACTAAGTTGCTTGCCTTGCAATCCATCAGGCAGGCAAGCTGCAACATATACCTTCGAAGTGATGGAAACACACCTACTATTGCGAGGACGGGAAGTTGACAATGCTTGAGCCTTATGTATTTATGAATTCATCACATCGCATCTAAATACAATTGACTTATCTTTATACACACATTTGGGGAATTCAATCTTTCAAACACTTGCGATTCAATTTATCCTTTTTAATGTCCTATTCTCGTACAACATAATATAGGTCTAATGCATCTCATGCGGGAATCAAAGAAAGCATTCATCAATTTTGAAATATATTACTTACGACTGGTACCGTAGTTGGATGGCCAGTGATGTCCTCGTTGCGGGATTTCCATCTGTGTGTGACATTTTCCGCTTGGGGGCATTCGTAATCTTTGTCTCCCCTAGATGTGAGTCGCACAAGCCCTCCATGCCTTTTCCTTGATTAGCAGGCCCGATTTGGGAACAGAATTAAGCTGCGGTGGGGATAATTTCATGGAAAAGGGGAGTAGATGCATGTGGCCACCCTCTAAGAAGGTTAAAGAGAAGGAGGTCCTTCTCAAGGGTTCTCTCTCTCTCTCTCTCTCTCTCTCTCTCTCTCTCTCTCTCCCTCTCTCTCTTTCTCTCTCTCTCTCTCTTTCCCCTCCTCTCTCTCTCCCCTTCTCTCTCTCACCCTCTCTCTCTCAACGGACAACAAAGGGGGCAAAGAGGTGGTATCCTTCCTCCTTTTCTACACAAGGGGGTTATATATTGGTGGAAGGGGTTATTATTAGGGGACAAAACGTCATGAGGAGGAGTCCTTGACTCATTTGGATGACTAGATTAGCCATTTCCATGCGGGCTTGTAAGGGGAGAGAATAGATAGTAGGGAGGAAGAAAAGGTAGCACACGTGTGCTCCTCCCCATCGTCGTCTCCATCTTCCTCTCCTTCTCTATCATCTATGTCATCTTCCACATCAGCTTCCTCCTCCCTCATCATCACGTTCGGCCTCCACGTCATCACGCTGTCTCCCCTACCATGTCATCATATTCCACTTCCTCTTCTTTCCCCCCCACCACCTGTCGACGATGATAGGGGGAGAGTTTTTTTTTTTGAATTAACTAAAAAAAGGGGCGTTTCTGGGCCAAAGTGGGGAATGTTACAATTCATGTCCAACTTATTAATGCTATTGAGATTCTAATCCCATTTCAATACTTGGCTAGCTACTAACAAATTTGGTGTAGCACATTCCAAGCAAGCTAGTATCGCACATGTTTCTTATGTTGATTGCCAACAAAGACTTATTTTTTTCTTATCAATGAGCTTGTAGTATGATTGGATTAGCTTAATTGTATTTAAGTTTGTTCTTTACACCATTGAACAGCTTGAATCCCAAGAAATTGAAAGCATAGAGAGCACAAAGAGAATTTAATGAGAATTGGCTTGCATATGCACTTTAGGTTTGAATGAGAAAATTGGATCCATCCCATTCAAACTCTTCCTATAATTTATGGAACTTAATGATCTTTGATGTCTATGTGTTAATAGATCTCAATAGAAACATTTCATCTTAGCATTCATGCTACCAGCAACTTTGTTCGCATGATCACAAGAGCTCCCCTCGTATATAGTTCTATTAAAGATACTTAGGAACTCTCATAGTTAGCCTTTAAAACAGCCAAGCACACATAATGCAGCTTGTAGTCACTCACAAAGTGCTTTAGCAATATGCCTACACTTCTTCTAAAAAATCATCTTCTTCTCTAGACATCTAGCTAAAAATTTATCGCCATTTCTCCATAGAGACCCCAATTACAAAAAATAGCTAGAGAGGACATAGCCATAGAGTTGTCTTATTTTTAACAACAATTGCTTCTATTGTATCAAGGTCTCAAGAAAATAGAGAATACTTAATCTTGTTGCTGCTATTCATTGTTAGTGTATGCTAATCATAGTCATGTTGTGATCTCACAAAAAGGTCAACCACGCAAGCACAGTATTGTAACACTAGTGTAGTGTTATTCCATTTCATGACAATAGTGCCATCCTCTGATAACCGAGAAGGCATTGAATTGTATACCATTTGTACCATGATCAGTAAAATTGAGTAAATAACACAATTTCAATGGTAAAAAGAAAATACACATTCTAATTGAATAATGCAATATTTGTTAAGGAATACATATCCAGCATATGTAAAGACTCAATGGAATTAGAGTAATAAGATCATTCAAAATACCATGTAAATTCATGGAATTCCACTTCTGAGCAATTCAAAACTGTACAAGACATATGCTAGGGTTTCAAAACTGTATAAGACATAAGTTCTATTAATCACTTACATTGATTGATAACCCAGCCTTCTTCCCAACAAGTACAAAAGCATTAGTCTTTCCTTCGATTTAGGGTTTCCTAATATTTGAGCTCTTCCCTTGCCCTAGAGTTGTTGTTGCATCTAGCCCAACCCTGAGTTTGCATTGATAGACATAATAGTTATCAGAGGGATGCCAAGGCATCTTAGTCTTTAATCCTTATGATCATTGTTGGTACTGGCTAAGCACAACATCAAGATTCCCAATCTATCAAACATGAGCTACTAACCAGAGCTTGGGGCAAAGGTTTGGACCTTTGGAAATGATTCTCTTATGGACTAAGTTGCTTGCCATGCAATCCATCAGGCATGCAAGTTGCAACATATACCTTCGAAGTGATGGAAACACACATACTATTGCGAGGACAAGAAGTTGACAATGCTTGAGCCTTATATATTTATGAATTCATCACATAGCATCTAAACACAATTGACTTCTCTTGATATGCGCATTTGGGGAATTCAATCCTTTGAACACTTGCGCTCAAGGCTCTCATTGTGGGATTGCCATTTGTGTGTGACATTTTTTGCTTAGGGGCATTCCCGATCTTCGTCTCCCCTGGATGTGAATCGCATAAGACTTACGCACCTTTTCCTTGATTAGTAGGCCCAATTTGGAAAGAGAATTTAGCTACAATGGGAGATAATTTCGCAAGAAAGGGGAGTAGGTGCGTGTGGCCACCCTTTAAGGAGGGGAAAGAGAAGGAGATAATGCTCAAGGGTTCTCTTTCTCTCTCTCTCTCTCTCTCTCTCTCTCTCTTTCACAGACACTCTCTCTCCCTCTCTCCCTCTCTATCTCCCTCTCTCTCTCTCCCCCCCTCTCTCTCAGTGGCAGCAATGGGGACAAAGAGATGGTATCATTCCTTCTTTTCTACACGAGGGGGGGTTATATATTGGTGGAAGGGGTTGTTATTGGGGGGGAAACGTCATGATGAAGAGTCCTCAACTCATCTGGACGACAAGATTAGTCATCGCCATGTGGGCTTGTAAGGGGAGAGAAGAGATAGTAGGGGGGAAGAAAAGGTAGCACATGTGTGCTCCTCCCCATCGTCATCTCCATCTTCCTCTCTTTCTCCGTCATCTTCATCATCTTGCACATCAACTTCCTCCTCCCTCGTCATCATGCTCAACCTCCATGTCATCGTGTTGTCTCCCCTGCCGATGTCATCTTCCACTTTCTCTTCTCTCCCCCCCCCCCGGCACCTCTCGACAACGACATGGGGGGAGATTTTAAAAATTTTGAATTAACTAAAAATAGGGGGGTTTTATGGGCCGCATCGGGAAATGTTACATCCTCTCCCCCTTAGAGAACTCGAGATGTCTTTATCATGCAAGAACTAGGAAAGACAAGCATTAATGGGGATTAGGGTCTGTGGGTTAGGACCCACTATGCGTCCACTGCGCTACTCTTAGTATTTCAAGTAGTGCAACTCATATTATTGCAATTAACCGTAGATACAATAGTAGGATTTATTTCAAATATAAGTTGTATTACATGTTGATAGAAATTTCTAGGATTGCTAATCATCTTGAAAAGGTGTAGTGGGTTCTAAGTCTTTGTCTTCATCTGATTCCTCCATATATCCAAAGACTGCACTTGTGTAGCTTTGTTTTCTTGGAGGCTCAATGTCTTCTGTACTTAATTCAAGACTTAAGTCAGGGCATTCGGCTTGGACATGCCCTAGCTCATTGTAGTGGAAGCATTGATGGTAGGAACATCTCCTACAAATGTGCCCTATCTCTCCACATGTGTGGCATCTCGTCTTGATCTTGAGAATCATCTTTCTCACAATTGCTTGAATTAAGTTCTTGGACAATTGGCTTTGCTCGAAGTAATGAATCTTGCAAGTCCTTGGACACATTGCTTCAAGATGATGGTTTAGAGGAGTGTTCACGCCATGGTAAAACTTGGATACATGTTGTGCAATATCCATAGGCAGTGTGTATTTTAGTAGGGTTACAAACTTTGAGTAGTAGGCTTCCAAGGTTAAACCCAGTTGCTTGAGCTTCAAGAATTCATTCATCCTGAATGTCTAGTAGGTTGGCTGAAGGTATCGTCCGTGTACAACATCTTTCAGCTGAACCCAAGTAACAGCGACTTCAGAAACACCTCCATCTTTGCACCATTGCTTCCACCATATCCGAGCTTGGCCAATTAGCTTCAGTTTTGCTATCATTGCTTGATTGGTAAAGGCAGTTCCCAAAGCAGACAAATAATAATCCATCAACTCAATCCATATCTCTGCCTCAACTGCAATGTCTATTCCTTCTCCATCAAACTCGAGTGCCTTAATTTTCTTGAGAAGGAATTTCTTTTCTTGCATGTCAGCATTCGTGGGTGCAGAAGGTGCTTGATAATCAAGTTATACCATTAAGGTTATTCTATTCAGGATATGTCTATGAACCATACATGAGGGAGAGGAAGAGAGAAAAGGAAATGAGAGAGGGAGAGGAGAGAGAAAAAACATTAAACATAATAGGGAAATAGAGAAAGAGAGGGAGAGGGTGAGGGAGGGAGAAGAAATGAGGAAGGGAGAGGAAATGAAAGAGGGAGAGTAGAGAGAAAAAAGAAATGAGAGAGGGGGAGGAGAGAGAAAAAAGAGAGAAAAAACATTAAACATAATAGAGAAAGAGAGAAAGAGAGGGTGAGGGTGAGGGAGGGAGAGGAAATGAGAGAGGGAGAGGAGAGAGAAAAAATGAGAGAATGAGAGGACAGAGAAAAAGCATTAAACATAATAGGGAAAGAGAGAAAGAGAGGGAGAGGGTGAGGGAGGGAGAAGAAATGAGGGAGGGAGAGAAAATGAGAGAGAGAGAGAGTAGAGAGAAAAAGAAATGAGAGAGGGGAGGAGAGAGAAAAAAGAGAGAAAAATTAAACATAATATGGAAAGAGAAAAAGAGAGGGAGAGGAAATGAGAGAGGAAGAGGAAGAGAGAAAAGGAAATGAGAGAGGGAGAGGAGAGAGAAAAAATATTAAACATAATAGGGAAAGAGAGAAAGAGAGGGAGACAGTGAGGGAGGGAGAAGAAGAGAGCAAAAGGAAATGAGAGAGGGAGAGGAGAGAGAAAAAAAGGAGAGAAGGAGAGGAGAGAGAAAAAGAGAGAAAAAACATTAAACATAATAGGGAAAGAGAGAAAGAGAGGGTGAGGGTGGGAGAAAAACATTAAACCTAATAGGGAAAGAGAGAAAGAGAGGGTGAGGGTGAGGGAGGGAGAGGTAATGAGAGAGGGAGAGAAAGAGAGAAAAGGAAATGAGAGAGGGAGAGGAGAGAGAAAAAGAGAAAAAACATTAAACCTAATAGGAAAAGAGAGAAAGAGAGGGAGAGGGTGCTGAGGGAGGGAGAGGAAGAGAGAAAAGGAAATGAGAGAGGGAGAGGAGAGAGAAGAAACATTAAACTTAATAGGGAAAGAGATAAAGAGAGGGAGAGGGTGAGGGAGGGAGAGGAAATGAGAGAGAGAGAGAGGAGAGAGAGAAAAAATGAGAGAGGGAGAGAGAGAAAAAACATTAAACATGATAGGGGAAGAGAGAAAGAGAGGGAGAGGAGAGAGAAAAAACATTAAACATAATAAGGAAAGAGAGAAAGAGGGAGAGGGTGAGGGAGGCCTAGGGAGAGGAAATGAGAGAGGGAGAGAAAGAGAGAAAAGGAAATGAGAGAGGGAGAGGAGAGAGAATGAGGATGAGAGAGGGAGAGGAGAGAGAAAAAGAGAGAGAAAAACATTAAACCTGATAGGGAAAGAGAGAAAGAGAGGGAGAGGGTGAGGGAGGGAGAGGAAGAGAGAAAAGAAAATTAATTGCTGTTGTTTGTAGTAGTAGTAGTAGTAGTAGTTTTTATTTTCTTTTCTTGTTTATTGTTGTTTAGTTTTCTTTTTTTGTAGTAGTAATAGTAGTAGTAGTAATAGTAGTAGTAGTAGTTTTTTCTTCTTTTCTTGTTTATTGTAGTAGAAGTAGTTGTTGTTGTTTTTTTTTCTTATTTTCTTATTTATTGTAGTGGTAGTTTTAGTGGTAGTGGTAGTTGTAGTCGTGGTCATGGTCATGGTCGTTGTTTTTTCTTCTTTTCAATGCTTTATTATACTGGTAGTGGTAGTGGTGGTCGTGGTCGTAGTCATGGTCATGGTCATCGTTGTCGTAGTCGTAGTCGTAGTCATAGTCGTGGTCGTGATCCTGGTCGTGGTCATAGTTGTAGTCGTGGTCATAGTCGTAGTCGTAGTCGTAGTCCTAGTCGTAGTCGTAGTTGTGGTCGTGGTCGTCGTAGTGGTAGTGGTAGTGGTAGTGGTAGTGGTAGTGGTAGTGGTAGTGGTAGTGGTAGTGGCAGTCGTAGTGATAGTGGTAGTCGTCATTGTAGTCATGCACTACAATAGAAACGAGGCATAGACGCGCATGTTAGATGCGCAATGTCGGGCGCGTCTATCATTGCGTCTATATGTGCGTGTAAAAGAGAGTGTAAATAGACGCGAATTTTGCGTCTATATATCCACGTAAATAGACGCGAATATAGACGCGTCTTCAGACACGTAATTATTTAACCACCTGAAATTGGACTTAATATAATAGAAAAACCAGAGTTAATAATTATTTTTGCATTGCTCTCTAATGAATGGTAGTTCCTCCAGTTGACAAGCCTGATATAAGTAATTAGCGGCAAGCAACAGAAACCTTATTATACAATTAGTAGCAAGCATTGCATGTATCTCGTAATTTCTCTACTTGAAGATGATAAAAAATACTTCCTTTTTATTATGGAAATTTCAATTTAGCTTTAAACTTGACTATTTATTCTTGAGTATGCACATGTGCGCATGATATTTTCCATGGAATTAAGAATACACATTGAATCATTAAGCAAATTCTAAAGTATGTTATAGTGAATGATCCATCTCATCTTCAATGAGATCAGCTCTTGCTAAACTATCTACTTCTAGGTCTATGTTACCAAGATATAACGAAATAAATAAGTCTATCCCACTATCAGACGTGTTGCTATATTGCTCAATAACTTCATCAATATCATCAATCACATTATTATCCTCTTCTGCGTTTCCTTGAACATCCTCCCGAGGTTCATCTTGTACTATATCACACATATCATCCATTATGGTGTCATCATGTACATCATCATTAATTGTTGGATTGTCATCTGCTATCTCTATGTCGGTAATATTATCATATATTGGTTTTGAACGATTAGATATAGGGATGACATACCACCATCGGTTATTGTTTATCATTGGATGATACACAACTTGTATTTGAAAAAAAAAAGCAAGAAACTTAAATACTTATTATATTGTGTATATGTATCACATGTATACATATAAAAAAATTAGCTTTTGCATATATACCTACTCGCATTGTTGAGGTAGTACTAATGTGTCATTCTTGTTTTGGTGAAATTTTGTAGAGTCAATGATTACAAAACCACTTGGATGACGTCTGATTGTGCAATGCTCACCATTTGTTACCACTTCTTTAAACCACTTCACATCCAGTACATATATAAAGAATCGTCTGAAGTTAAGCTTCAGAATATCTTGGATCAAGCCACAATAACCTTCCATGGTACCTGTAACGTGTCCACTTGTATCTTCCAGGACACGTCTTAGCAGTCCATCGGAAAGGATGTCTAGAAAGCTCTGCCCGGCACTCCCATGGAATGTTAGGGGGTTGCGATCTAGGGCTTTCCGCGTCTGCCACGTAGTGGAAGTATTCCGACCATTCGCACTTAGCATCGACCTAAATTAGGGTTTTTCTTATTGGTCATTTCCTAATGGCAACTAGCGTCAGACCCAAGCGAACTACTTTATGCAGAAACGCCACGTCTGAAGTGGATTCACACTGCACTTAGTTCAAGGAGAATGGGAAACAAGAGGGATGCAAAGCTCAACCTCTCTGCCATAAGGCATAGTCCCATTCCATTCCCCTAAAACAGCGTAAATCGGGTTCAATCATAACTCTAGGTCAACGCTTTTGTTGTTGGTGTTCTTTGACGATCTTCCTGCTGTCCATCATGATTTAAGAAAAGTTCCCAGCCAACCGGGACCACCCATTCGTAGGACGGACCTATGGCCCATCCTCTGCACTTTCCTCGAGTTGTTTTAGTTATTTAACTACCTAACACATTAGATGGACATGTAACAACCAGCTTTTTCAATTAACCCGTTAGGCACTGGTCCCTTCACGTAATCTTTATCACTTCACATAGAAAAACAATATCAGACAAGTTCCTTATTAATAGGTTATCATATTTAACTTTGAAATACAAAGAGTCCAGCCCGTAAGCTTATGCACAATCCGCCCGAAGGCTATCTAGCAATCCACAGGGATCACTAATCCATGTTTTTGCCCATAGACTAGTATGCGGGCCTCGAGATCCAATCCTGAGTCACGTTAGCCTCTTGTGCAGGTCCCGGAAGGTGAGGGATTTATGGCCAGAGCCCCCCTGGCACCCAAGCATCCTCGTGCTCCAAGTAGCTCTCAACGGAGAGACCTCTCGCGGCAGGTTCGGTCCACTGCCCCCACGTGGTCAACAATCCCCTTGGTTAGGGTTAGGCAGGCAGTCGGGGGTAACTGAAGCTACCTCTCCCTTTAGGCCTTTAACCTGAAGTATAGATATCCATTTATCTTTTAATTCATTGATCAAACAAAGCCAAACAGTGCTCTAAAATCTGTAGCAAGCACAAACATTTCCATTGATCGTTTTTGTTGGCAAACTGCTAAGGAATGAATCCTTCCTTTCGAATGTGTCCAGCACTTGATCCGGGATGACTTGCAACTTGGAAAGATCCCGTATATCCTGGGTTAGGGCGTACTCTCTTTAACCCGACTTGGTCAAACCTTAAGCTCATCAGTTATTTCAGTTTATCGACTGGTCTTTAGTTTCCAATTAATCTTCCTTACTCAAGAAGGATACTAAAGTATTCATCCTCTTAGAAGATAACTTGCATAAGGATCCGCCAACCTCATTGCGAGAATTTGGCCATTCTCTTATGATCCAATCACAAGATCATATGACTCCGCACTTGCTGCGCAAGTGTCGCATCGAACTATGAGACAATGGAGTCACAAAACAATCTATTTCAGGTTACTAGACTGACGTCGTTAGATCTAGGGTTTCCAAGTTTCATCTTGTAAGATTCTTAGGGACAAACCCTAGCTCACTTTACAATTACATTTCATTGTCCCTACATTCAGTGAATGTGGGCAGGTATTTAAGGTATAGGCATTTCTTGGAATTTAACTTATTCTGAACGAGTACTCCGCGGCTTAGGTGTTTTAGGTGTATGCCAATTTGGTTAACTCTAGAAGATAATTTCGAGATTACTTCCACATGATTCATTGACTATGCATAAATTGATTTTTTTAAACCCTAACTTATCGGTTGGAGGTCAGGCATAGGTTAGGTTAATTTCAACTAATCTTCCCTTTTCTTTGCGAACAAAATTCATGCTAAATAAGCTACCTTTTTCTTGCTAATTTATGTAGTTGACAACGATAATTTCATAGAGTTTATGCATCGAAAGAATCGTTTCATGCTTTG
The DNA here is from genome assembly GCF_053477565.2 of Lygodium microphyllum. Classification (NCBI taxonomy): domain Eukaryota; kingdom Viridiplantae; phylum Streptophyta; class Polypodiopsida; order Schizaeales; family Lygodiaceae; genus Lygodium; species Lygodium microphyllum. The sequence continues at coordinate 112,737,899 of NC_141150.1, read as the reverse complement.
CACTTTCCATGATGATTCCTTGCGATATGGGTTAATAGTGCGAGATGCAGTTTATACTTCTAGGCTTAACCTAAGTATACTATTTTAATAGATAATAATCTAGTCTTATAATTCATTTCAGTGCATAAGCTATTTTCTAGAAATGCGTTTATACTTTCTTAATTTGCATGTTTCATTTAAAAGTATTGATGACTAAGTTCCTTCGTCATGAACAACTAGGACGAAAATATATCCTATTTCTAATAATTAACCTTGTATGATTGAATTACAACAATATCAAATAAAAATTAGGAAGTAAAATCTAGGTTTGGGGTGAGATATCCACATGGATGCTGGGAGACGACCCTCCCGCGGCTGCGCCTTGGACTTTCTTAGGAGGCATCGCAATTGCAGTCTTTCGGATGTGGAAGCAGCTTTACAACTCCTCTTTGGAATTCCACCGTCGCTCCCTTGCACCGTCCGTCGAAAGTAGTTTTAGAAGGCTCCCTCCTGGAAGTAGGGATTTCGGAAGGGGGTGCTTCAAAATTTCTCACGACTAAGACCAATTGAAGCCATGGGGAAGGCTTAATGGCCTTTGTAAACTCGCACGAACGGGGAATAGAAAGGTGTGGAAAAGAAACAAGGTGCGGGAGAGTTCCAAGGGGTATTTTTGCACGGCCCTCAAAGCCCAAGGAAAGGGCTTAAGAGAGATTAAAAGCACGAGGGGGGTAATAATAGGACCTCTAAGCCCCACTCTTATTGGGGGGAAAAGGGGCTTGTAGACCTTTAAACATGAGGGGAGGGGGGTAATAAGAGGCACAAGAAGGGCCCTTGTAGGGTTTTACGACACGAGGGGGGGGTGATCCCGAAGCCAAGGGATAGGGCTTTAGGGATTAAACACGGGGGAAAAAGATAATAAGACCCTTAAGGCCTTAGTTCTAGGGGCTTATAAAGCCCAAGGAAAAAAAAGGGGGCTTATAGGGGGTTAAAACCGGGGGGGGGGTTGTGACTCCAAAGTGAAGGGAAAGGGGTTTTAGCACGGGGAATGAAAGGGGGATTCAGGGTTAAACACCGGGAGGGGGTGTGAGGGGGGTTTTAACACCAGGGGAAAGGGAGCTAAGAAGGCCCTTTAGAAGTTTCCCCCCAGGAAGCTTCTAAATCTTCCATGTGGGAGGGGGGAAAACTTAAACGGCGAGACTGGCGGCATGTTGACAGTTCTCATTCGTGCAGAGGCGGCAGTGGCAGTTCACTCAAGCCCTCTCTCTCTCTCACGTTGACGGCTCAGTGTGGTGGCAGCACTCCCTTCGTCTTCTGTCCCTCCTCCGTCCTTTCGTCCCTTCACGGCCTAGTTTAAACAGGAGGGGAGGGGGGATCCTCCCTCTCTTACCTAGCGGCACGCATGGCCTCAGCACCCATATGGGCACTAGCGTGTTGCATTCCGTGGCCTTCCTCCTTCCCCTCCAGCGTGACATCGGCTGGGGGAGGAGGGAATAAATTTTTTTCCCTTTATTCCTTCTAAAATGGTTTATTTATCATTTTGGAGTTGTTACAGTACCATTGGCATCCTCGAAGTGAGCAAGGACACCACAATCTTGGGTATTTCTCTTTTCATCTATACGTTGAGTTTGAAGATGTTTACCCTCACACCAAATAGCATTGAATAATGTGCACTAGTAGTAAAAGATTAAGATCAAACATGTCAAATTTTTTATATAAAATATAACTTATAGAAAAAAATTAATTGATAGTATGCCTCACCTTTGATAAGCAACCTTGTGCGTATTCCCACTCTTCTTGAGATATATTAATTTCCTCCTCTTTTTCCATTCTCTCCATTTCCTCATGTAACCAATCTATATCAATATGACCTGGGAGCGCATTTAGATGATCTAGAAATGAGACATTACGTCCATATCTGGTGCAAAATGCTTGTCTTTCACTTTTTCTTCTTGCCCTTGCTTCATTATATAGTGTCACCCATTTGCTCATTACATCACTATTGAGCACACAAAAACTATTTAACTTACGAAGTTCTTCTTTTGTTAGCACTTTACTCATTCCTTTTCCTTGAGGTATTATAGAGGTCATCCTCAAGTCTTCATCATCTTTCCATAGTCGTGGTTGAGAGGGGTCCACTTCAGCAAGATATTCAGAGATATAAACAAGGGATGATTGCACTAACTAACCCTCAACCATGCTTCCCTCAAGCCGTGCTTTTTGCCTCACAAAATCTTTCAAGGTTTTCATGAAGCGCTCAAGAAAAAACATCCACCTTGCATGAACTGCCCCACAAATTACGATCTCATCAATCAAATGTATGAGTAAATGTAATTTAGTAGTCAAAATGGATCGAGGAAAAATTTCCTCCACCAAACAAACCACCTCAATAGATAATACTCGAGCATCTTGCAATGTGTTTGGATCAATTTCCTTCGAGCTCACGTATCTGTCAGGATGTATTTGACAATTGTTTATTTTTGTGTAGAAATTCAAAGATATATAATGAAAAAATACAATGTATACACACCTCACAAGCTGTTCTATCTTGTAAATGATATCATGTACATCTTTGGATACACAATGGGATATGCTAGTAGGATGTACGAATTGAATGTAAAAAATATTCATAGATCAAATGATTAATTGAGGAAAAAGTCATAATACCCCAAAGTTTACAGATAGTTACTTCACTAATTACTATATTCATGGTTAGAGATACCCTTACTTGAATCATTTTGTGCCAATCGCGGGACTTCAAACCAGATAGTTGCTCCATACCTCTTTTCTTTTTCTTTATGAAGGCTCCCTTGAGACATCTCATACATCCTGTGGGTGTTCGAAAGCTACATATTTGTTTCTTCACTATTTTTTCCTCATTCTTTGACAACATCCAAGGTGCATGGGGTAGCTCAATCTTTCCTCTGGGTCCAATGCATGGCCAGGCTCATCTCATGCGACCAATGTCACGTAAATCCTCCCTTACATTGACTAAATCACGAGCCCCTATCAAGTGATCCCATAATGTAGATACAACATTTTTGAATATGTGCAAGGGTCCATTGATCTTGAGTTCAGTCCAATACGAAAGACGAAAAAATAGAGAGAACCTAACAAACAAAAAATATATTATGTAAACAATTCATCATGCTAAATACTTTAAAGTCAATCGAGAGAAATGCACTTCCTACCGACTCATGCCAAGTGGAGGGTGGCTGTCGGCATTAATCCATCTCTCCTTCCAATCTCGAATGGTTAGAGATTGTGGAGTCATTCCACTAGTAGGGAGACATATTTGGGATGGTCAATAGGAAGAAATCGATGATGATTGTCGTAGATAACCTTCTTTAAACGTGCCAGCCTAGAGGAAACTAGAGAGGGACCGCAAATAAGACATGCATGATATCCTGATGTGGTTAAACCTGAACAAACAAGTGAATTAATAAAATGCAACTGATTCAAGTCTTGAATTTCAAATATAGAGTTATATACATGTACCTGAACACTCTCCGTATCCTAGAAAGTCATGCATGGTCCACAACAACATGGCCTTCAACGTGAAATCTCTAGAGGATGCAGATGCGCTTGTATCTTGCACCTCAATACCTTCCCATAACATTTCTAACTCTTCAATCAAAGGCTCTAAGTAAATGTCCATGTTTTTTACCTTGTGCTATTCAGGAATCAGAAGGGACAACATTACATGTCCCTTTTTAATTGCCATGGATGGAGGAATATTATAGTTCACCAATATCACTGGCCATACACTGTATGATGTGCTTTTGATGCCAAATGGATTGATTCCATCCATACCTAAACCAAATCTCAAATTTCTTGGCTCTTCTTTAAAATCGGGCAACAAATTATCTATATGTTGCCATGCTGGTGTGTCTGCAGGGATCCTCCATTTTCCATCACTTGAACGATGACTAGCATGCCATGACATGAGCTTTCCAATAGACTTACACTTGAACATAAGTTGAATACGTGGAATAATTGAAAAATGTTGCAAAACCTTACGAGGCACGTCCATTGACTTCATCTCCACTTTGTATCTTGATTCGCCACAAACAGGATACTCTCGTGCGAACTCATGAATCCCACAAAATAAGACACAATCATTGACACATGCATGGATCTTGACATAATTGAGGCCTCCCAGAGATGTCAAGTAATGTCTTGCTTGCTCTCTCTTAGTTGGAAATTTGTTTCCTTTTGGAAGCATTTGTGATAATAACCTACATATATTATTAAAAGTGAGTTAAAAAACCACCAATATATATTTGTGTCTGATTTCAAAATAGAACAATTAATATTATGATTCATAAGCCAAACTAAATTGATACCTAATTCAATAACGCATTCAAACTGACATTACTCCATCCATAAATTGTTTGCAAGTTAAGTATCTCGAGGGACGCACAAAGAATGGAGTACGTACAACCTTCATACAACGGAGTAGATGACGCTACGTATAGTCGATCATCTGGCTATGTAGAGTGACCTTCTCCCTGAACCGGTTGTTGCAAAAATAGATTGTGTACCATGTTGTCCAAAATCCCATCCTCTACAACTTGATGGGGCATTTCATGAGGGCTACTATCATGGTCTTCAGTCTCCACTCTTCTTGAAGACACTGCCTCCTCGCGTCGACATTTTGCAGCCTCTCGATGCCCGGGAGGGAGCATCTGAGGATGTGGCATCGCATCCTACTCAACCACAAAAGGGGTTTCATGTACGTTTATATATATTGAGTAACATAGACTAGCAATCTTAGTGTTAAAAAAAAACAATGAATACTAGTGATTTTTCTCGGTCCCATTCTCCATACATGTTGAGGTGTGATATTGCAACTCGACGTGCTCGAAAAATACACCCTCGACAACGATCACACATGCATTTAATTTTTCGTCGTAGCCATGCATCTTGATTATGAAGACGTAATGTTTCATCCTCACTTGAGGATGTGCTCGTTGACTCATCAGCATGCACCGCACTAGGTGATGATGACGACATGATTAAACCTAATTCATGATAACATCAAAATATTTGTCATTCATATATTTACATAAAAACTTCAAGCTCGCGTATTAATTATTCTAAGATCTCAAATTTGAATACACAAAACTTATCATAAATACATAAAAACTTATGATGAGAACTTACTATCAAAACTTATCTGAAAAATAAAAATTCATGATAAAAGCTAAATGCGTGTCTATATCTGCGTTTACCTACGCATCTAAATTTGTGTCTATTTGCACGTCTAACTTCGCGTCTATACGTGCGTTTACGTAAATGTAGACGCGCATATACACGCGAAAATAGACACAAATGTCAAAATTCAAAAGATACTTGAATCATTTCTTTTCAAACTGCACCTTTCCTTACCTGCATTTTTTGCGCATTATGAAGCTTGAGTTTAGCCGACATGCAGTCTCTTCATGCCTCACCTCCTCATGACTCATCTCTTCTTTCACTTCAAAGAGTCAAGAGAGAAAAAAGAAAAGCCAAGGAGAGGAAGAAAGAGAGAACAAGAGAGAGGAGAACAAGAGAAAGAAGAAGCAAAGGGAGGAGACAACAAGTAGCAACAAGCAAGCATCAAGGGACAGTAACTCACCAAGGAGAGGAAGAAGGAGAAGGAAGAAACACCACCACCCGCCACACCAAACACCCAAGGTGAGTCATTTGTGTGTGTGTGTGTGTGTGTATGTGTGTGTGTGTGTGTGTGTGTATTAGAATCTATAATTGCATTTTGTATAGCACAAAAAAATCATGAATGGAGATCGTCGCGGATTGAAATCAGCTGGATGAGTGCATTTGCCAGTGCGTCTACATTTCAGTACAGACGCAGGGATAGACGCGAAGCTATGTTTGTTGTCATTGCATCTGCGGCCACGTCTTAGAGCGCGTGTATTCTGCGTCTGAGATGCAAGAATACATGCGCTCTGCACAGAAGAAGCTTTCACTTCAGAGTCGCGTCTCCAGGCGTGTGTATCCTGCATGTGAGACGCGGGAATACACGCGCCCTACCTAGAAGCATTGACTTCAGAGTCGCATCTCCAAGTGTGTGTATTCTGCATTCCACATGCGAGGATACACGCGCGCCAGAATCATTGACTCAGGAATAGCATCTGATAGCGCATCTATACTGCATCTCACATGCAGATATACATGCGCTCTGACCAGAGGGTTGACTTTAGGGATGCATCTGAGAGCGCATCTATCCTGTATTTTAGACGTGGTTATACACGCACCAGCCAGCTCTGATAATTTTTTTTTAAAAAAATTAGAATTGTACGAATTTGTCTTTTTCTTGTATTTTTTTTGCAAATGTCGCATCTTGGTTCATCTAGCAATGATCCGGATTTGGATCGCATGAATGATACATTGGGCTTGTTCGACAGAGGGGTCAATGCATTTTTTGGAGGTTTTCCTAGTAAGGAAGACTTCATGGGAGAGATGACCTGACACCTTGGCCACTCTCCCATAGCAGACGAGGTGTTTAGTGTCATGTCTGAAATGCCTCTGATGTCTTTGTCTGGTACTACTTCCCAAACACCAAATGTCCAAACTCCAATTGCAGGTACTCCACATGCAGCACCTATACATGCATCGGCTGAAGCATAAGCATCAACCGACGCACGTGCATCTAGCGAGGCAAAGGGTAGTCGAAAGAGAGGGAGGAGGGAGAGTCCAGGGGGAGGACGAGGCTTGTGTGGGGGCTACCTAGGAGGTGGCAATCGATCACCCTCACCAAAAGATCACGTAGAGGAGCCTGTATGCCAGTACTATAGAGTTACAGATAGTGGTGGCATCTTCCATGATGATGAAGGAAGGGATGTAATGGCATACATGAGGAGCGTCGTACATGCGACGTATAAAGATTGTTTCGTTTACTTCAAGAATTAGAAAAGCGGCTTGTGGCAGGAGGTGTTGAGGGCAGTCCATAGGAGGTACCCAAATCCTGCGGGTCATCAATTCTCGGATGATTGGAGACGCACAAAAGTGAGGAATTTTCTTCACAAGAAAAGATCCCACCTCATGACACGTGCCAGGGAGTCACTGTGGAAACAGGAGGAGGGGTGTGGAGCCTATAGCCAACCACCTATGTGCCACCGCATAGAGTGGAAGAAAGCCAAGAAGAAAGCAATAGAGAAAGTGAAGAGTCGCCAGCACGTAGAGATGCGACGCATCCAAATGGAAACCATGGGATTACGGATCGGGCGGCAGAGAGTCGTGGGAGGCAGTTTTTGTAAGTATATTTTGATTTCTAGTTTTTTAAAATTTATATTTCTTTCAATTCTTTATATAATTTGTCCTAATACATTGTGTCTCATAATTGTTTGTATATATCATAATTGTTTTGCAAACTACTATCATTGGTAGGATACCTACTCCTAAAGAGGTAGGTTACTATCGAGGCCATAACCGCGCAGCCACATGGCTTCACTTCTATGAGGAGGGTCTCATCACTGAGGACCAATACAACTGGGCTATGAGGATTCGACAGCCAGAGGAGGTATGTTTTTCTTACTTTCCTATTAAAAGTATAGCTAATTATAACTTTTTTTCCACCATGTGTACGTAAGCAACCTTGATCTTTTGTGTGTGTAGGCGAACCCCGATGTGGAGCATAGCGAGGAGGGGGATAGCGACGCTAGTAGCCATGGTGATGCTAGCAAAGATTCTTCTTCTTCAGATTCGTAGAGGAGAACCATACCTCCTCTATAGCCTTGTTTTCTTGTATATCTATTATCCATCTTTGAGCCTACTGCTTGGGGCCACGCTTTAGGTCGCAAGCACATAAACTCCCCATGTAAATGCTTTTTATCTATAATGAATACATGGACTTTTGTTTTCAATTCTCGTGCTTTCAGATCCATTGTGTTTTTTCCAAATGCACAATTTGATGTATGGGAGGGGAAAAAAAAAACCAGAGAGCATGTGGTTGCACATGCTCTCTGGGTTTTCTTTTCCAGTTTTGTTTTGCGCGTCTAAATTATAGAAAATGCGCGTTTATAAGCACGTCTAAAATGTAGAGTACACGCGCTCATACACGCGCTACATAATTCAAATTTAAAAAAGATATTAAATATATATTTTTAAAAAAGGAGATTTTTTGTTTTGCGTTCGCGTCTATGGGCGCTTGTAAAAGCGCATCTATGGGCATGTCTAATTTGCCATGTAGATGCGCTGATAGACGCACAAAAGAAATTAAATAAATAACAATTTTGGTTTTTTTATGCGCTTGTATTCATGCGTGTATATGCACGTCTATTACGCGTCTATTTCTGCGGACGCGAGTTTGTAGATGCGCAAATAGACGGGCGGGTAGTGTAACGTGTCCACTTGTATCTTCAGGACACGTCTTAGCAGCCCATCGGAAAGGATGTCTAGAAAGCTCCGCCCGGCACTCCCATGGAATGTTATGGGGTTTGCGATCTAGGGCTTTCTGCGTCTGCCACGTAGCGAAAGTATTCCCGCCGTTCCCACTTAGGATCGACCTGGATTAGGGTTTTTCTTATTAGTCATTTCCTAACGGCAACTAGCGTCGGACTCAAGTGAACTACTTTATGCAGAAACGCCAGGTCCGAAGCAGATTCACGTTGCACTTCGTTCAAGGAGAATGGGAAACGAGAGGGATGCAAAGCTCAACCTCTCTGCCACAAGGCATAGTCCCATTCCGTTCCCCTAAAACAACATAAATCGGGTTCAATTATAACTCTAGGTCAATGCTTCTGTTGTTCGTGTTCTTTGACGATCTTCCTGCTGTTCCTCGTGATTTGAGAAAAGTTCCCGGCCAACCGGGACCGCCCATCCGTAGGACGGACCTATGGCCCATCCTCCGTACTTTCCTCAGGTTGTTTTAGTTATTTAATTACCTAAAACATTAGTTGGACATGTAACAATCATATTCTTTAATTAACCCGTTAGCCACTGGTTCTTTCACGTAATCTTCTCAATTGACATAGAAAAACAATATCAGACAAGTTTCTTATTAACAGGTTATCATATTTATCTTTGAAATACAAAGAGTCTAGTCCGTAGGCTTATCCACAATCCACCCGAAGGCTATCCAACAATCCACAGGGATCACTAATCCAAGTTTCCGCCCATAGACTTGTATGCGGGCCTCGAGATCCAATCCTGAGTCACATTAGCCTCTTGTGCAGGGCCCGGAAGGCGAGGGATTTACGGCTAGAGTCCCCTTTAGCACCCAAGCATCCTCCTACTCTAAGTAGCGCTCAACGGAAAGACCTCTCGTGCCAGGTTCAGTCCACCTGTCCGGCGTAGTTAACAAGCCCCTTGGTTAGGGTCAGGCAGGTAGTCGGGGGTAATTGAAGCTGCCTCTCCCTTCAGGCCATCAACCTGAAGTATAGATATCCATTTATCTTTTAATTCATTGATCAAACAAAGCCAAACAGTGCTCTAAAATCTGTAGCAAGCACAAAAATTTCCATTGATCATTTTTGTTGGCAAACTGCTAAGGAATGAATCTTTCCTTTCGAATGCGTCTAGCACTCGATCCGGGAAGACTTGCAACTTGGCAAGATCCCCTATATCTTGGGTTAGGGCCTACCCTATTAACCCAACTTGGTCAAACCTTAAGTTCATTGGTTATTTCAGTTTATCGGTTGGTCATTAGTTTCCAATCAATCTTCTTTACTCAAGAAAGATACTAAATTAGGATGATTATTCATCCTCTTGCAGGATAACTTGTGTAAAGACTTGCCAACCTCATTGCAAGAATTTGGCATTTTCGTTGTGATCCAATTACAAGATCATATGACTCCACACTTGCTGCGCAAGTGTCGCATCGAACTATGAGACTTATTCTACACATTGAATGGAGTCACGAAATAATCTGTTCCTGATTACGTTAGGCTGACGTCGTCAGTCCTAGAGTTCCAAGTTCCATCTTGTAAGATTCTTAGGGACAAATCCTAGTTCACTTTCCAATTACATTTCACTGTTCCTACATTTCGGTGAAAGTGGACAAGTATTTAGGGTATAGGAGTTTCAATTTTTTAGCAATACATAACGATTAGGTTACGTATTAATTCCTAGTGAATTTCCTTGGAATTTAACTCATTCTAAACGAGTACTCTAGGGTTTAGGTGTTTAGGTTTGTGCCAATTTGTTTATCTCTTGGAGATAGTTACATTAACATTTCATAAACACATGACTCGTTGTCTACGCGTAAATTGATTTTTCAACCTTAACTTATCGATTAAGGTCAGGCATAGGTTAGGTTGATTCCAACTAATCTTCCTATAACTTTGCGAACAAAATTCATGCTAAACAAGCAACATTTTTCTTGATAATTTATGGAGTTGGCAAACGATAATTTCCTAGAGTTATGCATTGTAAGAATCATTTCATGCCTTGCACTTTCCATGATGATTCCTTGCGAAGAGGATATGGGTCAATAGTGAGATATGCAGTTTATACTTCCAGGCTTAAACGAAGTATACTATTTTTAATGGGCATTAATCTAATTTTTAATTCATTTCAAGGCGTAAAGCTATTTGCTAGAAATGCATTTATGCTTCCTTTATTTTTGCTTGTTTTATTGAAAGTATTAATGACTAAGTTCCTCTGTTGTGAGCATTCAGGACAAAAATATATCATATTTCCAACAATTAACCTTGCATGATTGGATTACAACAATACCAAATAAAAATTAGGAAGGAAAACCTGGGCTTGGGGTAAGATGTCCAGGTGGATGCTAGGAGATGTCCCTCCCACGGCTGCGCCTTGGACTTTCTTAGGAGGCATCGCAATTGTAGTCTTTCCGTTGTGGAAGCAGCTTTACAACTTCCTTTTTGAAATTCAACCGTGGCTTCCTTTTTTCAATAACTTGCACCGTCCTTTACAAGTTTCTTTTGCTTCCCTTCGTGGAGACTCTTTGAAGGGATGGGCGTGTGGAGGAGGGAAGAACCACGGAAAGGGGTCTAGAATCTGAAAAGGGAGTATTGTGAAAACCCTCCGTGAGTAGGCCTCGTTTTAACACGAAAAAAGGGGCCTAATGGGGGTTCAAGGTGGAATTTCGAGGAGGGGAAAGAAAAAAAAAATCCTTAGGGAGCCCTTTAGAGGGATTTTAAGTACAGGGGGAGAAAAAAAAAACCTTTAGGTAAAAACCCTTTTATGGGGAAAAAGGCCCTAAGGGAGCCTTCGAGAGGAATTTTTAGGGGGGGTTCAAGATGCCACAAAGGAAGGGGGGCTAAAGGAAATTTAAAACACGGGGGGGGGGGGGGATTCAAGATGCCACAAAGGAAGGAGGGCTAAAGGAAATTTAAAATACGAGGGGGGGGTTTCAAGATGCCACAAAGAAAGGGGGACTAAAGGAAATTTAAAACACGGGGGCGGGGGGGAGGGGGGGTTTCAAGAAGCCACAAAGGATGGGGGGCTAAAGGAAATTTAAAACATGGGGGGGGGGGGGGGGGGGGTTCAAGATGCCACAAAGGAAGGGGGGCTAAAGGAAATTTAAAACACCGTGAGGGGGGGGGGGGGGGTTTCAAGATGCCACAAAGAAAGGGTGGCTAAAGGAGGCCCCCCTTGGAAGCTTCTAAGCTTCCAGAAGCTTATCCACGTGGAGGGGGGGGAATTTGGAGGCTCTGATGGCGGCGACGACCTCCCATTCTTCCACTCTTTCTCTTGGATAGTACTTGTGGAGGCATCAGAAATAGGGTGCAGAGCAAAAATCCCATATTATTGTGAGATTTGATGTGCAAGTAGAGCATTGTATATTCTATAGATGGATTACATGTACCATCAATCACAAAGAATTTAGTGTCTGTTGGCCAAATGGTAGAGAAAGAGTTGCAAGCTCGATTTAATGCAAAATGTTATTTTATAGAAGACTTTAATGATAAGTATAGGTTGGTTGCAAAATGAGGTAGAGTAGGCTGCATGTTTACCTTATATGCTAGAATTCTTACTATGAATATTGCCATGTCTACTAAAGGTAAAGGAGTATTTGCAAACATTGAAATATGGCACAAACATATTGGACATGAAAATGTGCAAAGACTATAATTAATGTAGTCTAAAGGGTTGGTTACAAGGGTGCCTACTTTTAGAGTTGCAAAATTTCATAAAGTTTATGCAGCATGTTAGTTTGATAAGTAAGCAAGACAACCATTTTTTCATAATAGAGATGTAAGTATGAATATACTTGATGTGCATATGGATGTTTAGGGGCTACACAAGACATATCTCTTAGTGGCATCAAATATTTTGTTACATTTATTAATGATATTTCAAGGAAGTTGTGGATATATTTCATGAAGGAAAAGAATTATATATTTGAGCACTTCAAAACTTTCAAGGCTACTATTGAAATAGAAACAGCCTTGAAAGGTAAGTAATTGAGATGAGATGGAGGGAAAGATTACATGTCTAATGAGTTTATTGACTTCTTGAGGTCCAATGGGATAAAGAGTTGGTTTATTTGTAGGCTTGTTTGTAGGTATATCCTAGAAAAAAATGGGATTGCAAAAAGAGAAAATAGATATATTGCAAGAGTTGCATGTGCATTGCTGAAAAGAATATGCTAAAATATTTTGGGTCTAAAGCTTTTTATATTGCTATCTATATTATGAATAGAACTCCCATATCTACAGTTCATGGGATGACCCCCCAAACAATGCTTTACACATAAGAAGCCCGATGTGTCACACTTGAAAGTGTTTGGTTGTATTAAATATGTTCATGTGCTAGATAGGTTCCAATCCAAAGGATAAAAAATGTTTTTATATGATACTCTTTAGATCAAAAGGGTATCATTGTTATATGATTAAAATGATTGAGGATATTGAACCCACTTGCTTTGAGGATGGTGTTGGTCATGCTCTGTAACGTGTCCACTAGTGTCATCCAAGACACGTCTTAGCAGTCCATCGGAAAGGAAGTCTAGAAAGCTCCACCCGGCACTCCCATGGAATGTTATGGGGTTTGCGATCTAGGGCTTTCCACGTCTGCCATGTAGTGGAAGTATTCCGGCCGTTCCCACTTAGGATCGACATGAATTAGGGTTTTCCTGATTGGTCATTTCCTAATAGCAACTAGCGTCAAACCCAAGCGAACTACTTTACGCGGAAACGCCAGGTCTATACACTTGGTTCAAGGAGGATGGGAAACGAGAGGGAGGCAAGCTCAACCTCTCTACCATAAGGCATAGTCCCATTCCCTTTCCCTAAAACAACGTAAATCGGGTTTAATCATAACTCTAGGTCAACGCTTTTATTGTTCGTGTCCTTTGACGATCATCCCGCTGTTTCTCATGATTTGAGAAAAGTTCCCAGCCAATTGGGACCACCCATCCGTAGGACAGACCTATGGCCCATCCTCCGCACTTTCCTTGAGTTGTTTTAGTTATTTAATTACCTAACACAATAGTTGGACATGTAACAACCAGCTTCTTTAATTAACCCATTAGGCACTGGTTCTTTCACGTAATCTTATCACTTTACATAGAAAAAAACAATATCAGACAAGTTTCTTATTAACAGATTATCATATATATCTTCGAAATACAAAGAGTCCAACCCGTAGGCTTATCCACAATCCGCCCTAAGGCTATCCAGCAATCCACACGGATCACTAATCCAAGTTTCCGCCCATAGACTAGTATGCGGGCCTCGAGATCCAATCCCGAGTCACATTAGCCTCTTGTACAGGACCCAGAAGGCGAGGGATTTACGGCCAGAGTCCCCCTTGGCACCCAAGCATCCTCCTGCTCCAAGTAGCACTTAACGTAGAGACTCGCGGGGCAGGTTCGGTCCACTATCCCGGCGCAGTCAACAACCCCCTTAGTTAGGGTCAGGTAGGCAGTCGGGGGTAACTGAAGATGCCTCTCCCTTCAAGACTTCAACCTGAAGTATAGATATCCATTTATCTTTTAAGTCATTGATCAAACAAAGCCAAATAGTGCTCTAAAATCTATAGCAAGCACAAACATTTCCATTGATCTTTTTTGTTGTTGGCAAACTGCTAAGGAATGAATCCATCCTTTCGAATGCGTCCACCACTCGATCTGGGATGACTTGCAACTTGGCAAGATCCCCTATATCCTGGGTTAGGGCGTACCGTATTAACCCAACTTGGTCAAACCTTGAGTTCATTGGTTACTTCAGTCAATCGGCTGGTCTTTAGTTTCTGAACAATCTTCCTTACTCAAAAAGGATACTAAAGTATTCATCCTTTTGCAAGATAACTTGCGTAAGGATACACCAACCCCATTGCGAGACTTTGGCCATTCTCTTGTGATCCATCACAAGATCATATGACTCTGCATTTGCTACACAAGCGTCACATAGAACTATGCAACAATGGAGTCACGAAACAATTTGTTTTAGGTTCTTTAAGCTGACGTCGTTAGACCTAGGGTTTCCAAGCTTCATCTTTGTAAGATTCTGAGGGACAAACCCTAGTTCCTTTTATGATTACAATTCATTGTTCCTACATTCAGGGAATGTGGGCAAGTATTTAAGGTATAGGCGTTTCTTGGAATTTAACTCATTCCCAACGAGTATTTCGTAGCATAGGTATTTTAAGTTTATGTCAATTTGGTTAACTCTAGAAGATAATTTCAAGATTACTTCCACATGATTTGTTGTCTATACGTAAATTGATTTTTCAATCCTAAACTTTATCAATTTGAGGTTAGGTTAATTCCAAATAAATTTTCCTACACTTTGCAAACAAAATTCATGCTAAACAAGCAACCTTTTACTTTATAATTTATGCTGTTGACAAATGATATTTTCCTAGAGTTTTATGCATCGTAAGAATCATTTCATGCTTGCACTTTCCATGATGATTCATTACAAAGAGGATATGGATTAATAGTATGAGATGCAGTTTATACTTCTAGGCTTAATTGAAGTATACTATTTCAATAGGTAATAATCTAATCTTATAATTCATTTCAATGCATAAGCTATTTGCTAGAAATGCTTTTATACTTTCTTTATTTTGCATGTTTCATTAAAAGTATTAACGACTAAGTTCCTTCGTCATGAGCATCTAGGACAAAAATATACCCTATTTTTAACAATTAACCTTGAAAGATTTAATTATAACAATATCAAATAATAATTAGGAAGGGAAACCTGGGCTTGGGGTGAGATATCCACATGGATGCCCGGAGAAGACCCTCCCGCGGCTACGCCTTGGACTTTCTTAGGAGGCATCGCAATTTATAGTTTTTCAAACGTGGAAGCAGCTTTACAACTCCTCCTTGGAATTCCACCGTCGCTCCCTTGCACCGCGCGCCGAAAGTAGTTTTTGGAAGGCTCCCTCCTTGAAGTCGGGGATTCAAAAGGGTGTTTCAGAATCTTTTATGATTAAGAATCATTGAAGCCATGGGGGAGGCTTAATGGCCTTTTAATGACTCATTCAAACAAGGAATGAAAAGGTATGGAAAAGATGCAAGGTGCGGGAGAGAACTCCAAGAGAATATAGTAACTGTAAAGGTTATAAGTAAGGTTGAAGGACCCTAAGGTCAAACTTGGAGAAAAGGGGTTTCAATGCGCCACAAGGGGAGGGTTAGGGAAGGTTTAAACACAGAGGAAAGAGGGGTGGTTCCAAAGCCAAGGGATAGGGGTTTAAGGAATTAACACCGAGGGGGGTGTGGTTTCAAGATGCCCAAGGAAAGGGTTTAAGGGTTAATACACGGGGGTTGTGGTTCCAAGGGAAAGGGGGCTTAAAGATTTATAAAATACAAAAAAGGGGGAAAAGCTGAGGAGAACTTTAAAGTGGTTCCCAAATTCTCAAATAAAGCACGCCAAAAGTTACTTGTGAATTTGGAGTCTCTATCTGAAATGATCTCAAAAGGCATACCATGTAATCTGAAGATATGTTGAATGAAAAGTCTTGCAGCTTGTGCGGATTTCAATGTTTTATGACATGGAATAAAATGTGATTGTTTGCTGAATCTATCAATTATGACCCAAATCATATCATGACCTTGAGGTGTTCTTGGAATACCTGAGATGAAATCCATTGTGATAGATTCCCATAGATCTTTGGGCATTGGAAGAGGTTGCAACAATCCTGGAATCTTCTGCCTATCATATTTGGATTTTTGGCATACCAGACAAACCTCAATGAAGTTATGTGTATCTCTTCGTAATGTTGGCCAATAAAAGTAGCGCTCAATTGCACTTAGAGTGGCTGCCCTCCCTCTATGCCCTGCATAAGGGGGTTCATGACTTTCTTTAAGCACCTTTTGTCGAACAGGAAGAGTGACACAAAGGCGATTGTTCATGAGAAGGTAACCGTCTTTGATGGAATAATCTGGATGAGAATCTCCTTGCTATAAATTTGACCAAATTGTTGCAAAATTAGTATCTTCATCATAAGTATTCTTCATTGTTTGAGAATCTTCATGATGAGCCACTGTAATAGTTGCAATGCGAGGCACTCTAGAAAGTTCATCAGCAACTACATTTTGTTTCCCTGGAGTGTACATAATTTGAAAATGAAACATAGACAAGAAACTTTTCCATCTTGCATGTTTCTCTTGCAAATGCTTTTGAGTCTTGAAATACTTCAAGCTTTGATGATCGGTTTTAATAAGGAATTCATTGCCTAAAAGATAATGTTTTCATATCTTTAAAGTATGAACCACTGCTAAGAGCTCATTTTCATAAATGTCATACCTTTTCTCCACATCATTTAGACGGCGGCTTTCAAAGGCTACGGCATGGCCTTCTTGATTTAGCACTGCACCAATACAATCACCGCAAGCATCTGCTTCCACCACAAATGGTTTTACCAGATCTGGAATGATAAGAACAGGTCCAGAAGTAAGAGCTGTTTTCAGCCTTGTGAAGGCGGCCTTCTCTTTTTCCTTCCATTGGAAAGAGATCTTCTTCTTTGTAAGGTCATGAAGTGGAGAAGCCATATGTGCAAAATGCTTGATGAAGCGGCGGTAATAAGAACATAAGCCAAGAAACGATCGCACCTCATGTACATCATGAAGATGAGACCATTCTTGGATTATCCTGATCTTTTCAGGATCCATCTGGATCCCTTCAGAAGAGATGACATGCCCAAGGTAATTTATTTTATGCATGAAAAATTCACTCTTTTTACCATTTACCAAGAGTTGATTTTGTTGTAGTAATTGTAGAACAATTTCCAAGTGTTGATGATGATCCTCTTCATTCTTGCTAAAGACAAGAATATCATCAAAGAAAGTACCGACATATTGTCGATGCTCTCTAAAGATGCGCTCCATCATTCGATTAAAGGTGGCTGGTGCATTGGTTAATCCGAAAGGAACCACCAAGAATTCATAAAGACCATATGAAGTGCGGAAAGCAGTTTTGTGTACATCTTGTGGTATTACCCTAATTTGATTATAACCACTCTTTAGATCAATGCGGCTGAAAACCTTTGAGCCTCCTAGACGATCCAAAATGTCGTCAATTCTGGGAATAGGAAACCGATTCTTCATAGTGATTTTGTTGAGGGCTCGATAATCAATGCACATCCTGAATGTGCCATCTTTCTTTTGAACAAGAAGAACCGGTGAACAAAATGGTGAGCTACTTGGCCTAATTAGCCCATGGTTGAGTAGGTCTTCGACTTGCTTTCTGATTTCTTCTTGTTGAGGACGGATCACACGGTATGGTGCTATATTAGGAGGAGAACTGCACGGGATAATATCAATATGATGGTCTTCTGGCCTTTCTGGGGGAAGCTGATAAGGAAGATCTTCCGAAAAATAATCTTTATACTTTTCCAAGAGCTGAAGTTGCTCTTGGTTTTCAGCATTCATATTATCTTTTACATCAATGATATAAAGCAGACAACATTGAACACAATCCTTAATTGCTCTAGAGACTTGCATATGGCTTACCATAGGTATGGTGTCTCCAGAAACTCCAGCTTGGATCTCGTACTTCTTGCCTTTGTTGGTGAGTTCTATCTTCTTTTTCTGAGAGAAGATGGTTGAATCTACTCTATGATTCCAGGGCATGCCAAGAATCACATCGCAACCATCAAGGTCTCCGATATAGAAGGTATCTTCGTCACTGTAGCCTTGAATTTGAAACTTGAGCTTGCCAATGTAGGGTATCACAGTCTTCACTATGTCACCTTCATCAGCATTTAAAGCTTGGCGAACTTCTGCCGAAGTGTCCATCTCTTCATTCTTTAATCCAAGCTCTTTAGCTAATTGCAAGGAAATGATATTTTCATTCGCCCCAAGGTCTATCAAGAATAGTGCTTGCTTACCTTGCAACTGTCCCCAAGCTTTTAATAATTTGCGCGTCTCTGGAGTGTGAGTTGAGTTTGTAACTACATCATTGATAGCATTGATTTTCACTGGCGACTTAGGCTTGTTGTCAGAAACCTTGCTTTGTCCCTTGTTTGGACATTGCTTCGCTATGTGGCCTGTTTGTCCACATTTAAAGCACTTCCCTTCTTTCATGAAGCGTTGCTTTTCTTCTTCGGAAAATTGCTTTGCTTGTGGGTATAGATTGGAGTGAAATTGAGGAGCATTAGGAGGTGCATAGGGCTTCATCTTCTTTTGATTTGATGGCTGCTTTTGCCGCTGTTTTTGTCCTTCATTTGGGGCTGAATACTCCTCATCATCAGCTACTCTCTTCTTATCATTCTTTTGGAATGATTTGTTGCCATTGTGCTCCATTTCCCATGTCTCAGCATGGTCAATGAGTTCCCTGAGACTAGAACAATGATAATGATTAAGAGCAGTACGAAGTTTAAAATGCAAACCTCCTTGAAACTTCCTAAGCTTTTCTGAACTACTGATCTTCTTGAAATGTTGGACCTTCAAAAGTAGCTCCCAAAATCTCTTGGTATCCAAGTGACTCATTTTTCCTTTGCCAAAGCCGATCCCATTCCATTTTTACATCTCTTTTGAAATGAACAGGAAGAAATTGGCTTTGTATCATGCAAACAAAGGACCGCCATGATTTTGGGGCAGCATGATCATATTCCAACCCTGTCCACCAAGTATGGGCTAAGTCTGTTAAATGTAAAGCTGCAAACTTAATCTTTTCTTTTTCTTTATACTTGTCACGACCATACAAAATTTGAAATTGACAAATAAACTTCAGAAGAAGATCAGGATTTCGGGAACCATCATACATACTGAACTTGATCTTCTTTTCAAGTTGAGATAGTGACTTAGTCTTCTTCTTCTTCTTATGCCTTCGTCCATGCTCGGATCTTGAGGTTGAAGATGATGAAGTGCTTGATGGGGATGAAGATGGAGACGAGGGTGAAGAATGTTGACGCCTTTGACGATGATGAGGTCTTCCACGAGAAGGGTGTGACTCTTCATTACTAGAAGAGGATCCATTAGAATAGGCGCTAGATGACTTTGAAGAAGAGGATGAGCTTCGACGCGATCTCTTTCTTTGTCTTTAAGTAGAATGGGAGTGCCTCTTAAAAGTAGTTGGACTTCTTGATCGGCTCCTTTCATTGGTATGGCTTTGTCTCCTTGAAGTAGATGGGCTTCTTTCCTTGAATTCTTTGGGATTCTCAACTTTTTCTAGTTTGAGAAGTTGCTCACGAATTTGCTGATTCTCCTCTCTAAGACTTTGAATGGCTTGAAGGATAGCACTCGATTGATCCATTGAGACTAAAGAAAAAAAATATGCTCAAGCACTCAATGCAAGGGCTGAAAACAAACAAACTTATAGTTGTAAGCACTACCAGTGTTGGGGGTGAGGATCGAGCCAAAGCTATGATACCACTGTAAACGCCCCGAACAACGTAGTATGCTTAACAATTATGATATTCACTTGTTTTTGAGATTTAATATAAAAGAGAATGAACACTTAAAGCTGAAAATGAAAATTACTCACAAAATTACAGCCATGAAAATGTAAAAGTAATGGAGACAAGATTGAGGGTTGAAGATGGACAACCCCCCCCCCCCCCCAAGGAATGTATTTCTGATCAACCCAAGTCCCTTAGGGAAGAGCTTAGTTACAATCAACCTGAGAGTGAGAAGAAGTAATTCTCACTCTCACAAGATCATGCAAAGATGTACAAACACACATGCATTATCTATTATGCAATGATAAAAACTGATTTCTTTACAGTATGAGAGAAGAAAAAGGGGAATTCAGCCTTTCTCCATCGTTGATCAGCAGTACATGGATAGGGCTTGCTTCTTGTAGCTAAAATGGAAGAAAGAGCTCGAGAAGGAGGTGCTGTAATGAATTTACAGGCTTGCTGTCCTGTAAACAGCAGTGATAGAAGAGGCAATATGGAGGAATTTGATAATGGAGAAGTGGGGGATGATGATGGGGATGGATGGGGCCAGTTTCTGGCTATCTGTGGGTGTTGTACATGAGTTTACAGCAAAGAAAAATGATGTTGAATGAAGAAAAACGAGCTCTTATCTATAGGAGAGGGGAGAGCTAGTACAAAAGGGGAAAGTGGAGTAGCACAAGACAAGTGTCCAGCCACATGTCATGAGATGTGACAAGTGGTGGGACACTTGGAAACTTGTGTGACAAGTGTCTTGACACTTGTCTCTTCTCTATGGCCTTCCTTTTTGGGTTGAATACTGTCAAGAATAGAAACAACCAAATTTAGTAAGCACAGTCAGAGTACAGTACTTACTATTTTTAGAATGACATCCCTATTTTTTAGGACTAGCATTTTTAGGCTAATTCGAGGCTCTTAAATTTAGGGACCCCCCCAATATGGGTGTCATATGAAAGCTTTTTCCGTGTACATCTCAAAAATAGTATCCGAATCTTCATGTGACTTTCCTATGCAAAGAAATGTGCATTTCAAGCTTTCAGCCCACACATGCACATTATACAAGCATTTCATGATCATGCCATCTTGTTGATTGTAACTGTTTGTTCTGGTGGATCTAGCCCACACTTCAAGGCATCAATCCTTTCTGTGTGCGAGTCTAACCCTGATATGCGTGAGTTCTAGTCACAGGCGCCCAATCGGGTCATATAGGTGGAAGTGTGAACTATCTTTTCTCTAACCCACAGTGTGGGTCCACCATAACCTGTGACCACTCATCAGTGGTGGCCAGCTCCAATGCACTTTTCTTTATATCTAATTAGTGCAAAGGAAATAAATTTAATAAATCATTATATAGACAAATTAATGAAAAAGGATACAAATTATGTTTCTATAGAGTTGTGACAGGCGCAGCTCCTGGTACTAACTTAATCTCATGATTCACTTCTCTTTGAGGTGGAAGTTCAGTCAACTCTTCAGGGAATACATCCACGTATTTCTTTAGCCAAGAAGTTCCTTCATTAGACTCTTGCTTCTGATCTAACTTGTTGAGTTTGATCAAGTAAACAGGTAATCCTTTTCTGACTCCTTTTATGATTCGAGATACTTTGGCCAATTGGATTCTCGACACTCCGGCCTCACCTTGAGTTGTGACTAATGCCCTTTCAGAGTTTCGAAAGGAAACTTGACCCTTTCCATAATGAATGTGGGCGTCATTAGGCTTAAGCCAATCCATTCCGAGTAGACACTCATGGATACCTAAATTCATGACTCTAAATTTGATCGAAGTCTTCTTTCCTCCCAAAAAGAATTCCACCTTAGCAGTTTGCCTGGTACAAGTAACCTCACGACCATTTGCCAATTTCACAAGCAGGGTAGGTGCTTCTACTATGGCTATTCCTAATCTTTTTGCACATGTTGGTGAGATGAAGGAATGTGTGTTGTCACAATCAATCAAGGTCTTGAAACTTTTACCTTGATAGTCCGACGGTGTCTGAATCACCGAGAACTGGCGATTTGGCCCTTTCTTATGAAGAGCGGCATGGACTGTCGCCCTTTCAAACTCTGCTTCCATGGTTGGATCTTCTTCTTCTTCTTCTTCTTCTTCTTCTTCTTCGCACATTTGTATATTGGCAATGCAGGTGGTTCTTCCTCTACCTCGGAAAGCGGCTCCTTGACCACGGCCCATTCCTTGGAAAGGTGCTTGGTGATGTCCTCCACTGAGCTTGGGACATTGCCTCTTGTAGTGACCGGGCTCGTTGTAGTGGAAACAACAGAGGTTTCAGCCATTACTTTGAGTAGGAACAAAGTTATTGACATTGTTCGTCCTTGCTTTCTTTCTTTGTCCCTTATTATGACCATGAACTCTCTTTATTTGAGGTCTGAATGCTCCTCTGTTTGGGTCATTATAAGACCAAGTTTTGTTACCCCTTGGTCTAGCCTGTACCTCCTGAATTATAGGCGCCACTCGAATGAGTGCGTCCTGAAGATCTGATGGATGCATAGATTCAAGACAGGTATTTACTGGTGAATTTAAACTAGCACAAAATTTGGAGACCTGTTGTGTCATGTCCATCTGCGGCGCATACTTAAGAAGTGAGACAAATTTGGAATAGTATGCGTCAAGAGTGAGTCCCAACTATTTTAGCTCGTAGAACTCATTCATTTTCTGCGTACGATATGCAGGTGGCAAGTATCTTCCTTGCACGGCCTTCTTCAGCTTCTCCCATGTAACGAATCCCTCTGCGATCCCTTGCTCCCTGCACCATTGCTTCCACCAAAGACTGGCTTCACCGGTGAGCTTTAGCTTGGTGAGCATAGCCTGATTGGTGGGTGCAGTACCGGCTGCTTCGAAGTAATCCTCCATGGATTCAATCCAAATTTCAGTGTCCGCTTGGACGAACCTGTCTCTCCCGTCAAACTGGGGTGGCTTAATTTGCTTGAGAAGGAACTTTTTCTCTTGGATTACAGCAGTACTTGACGTAGGAGGCGAATTAAGAACCTGTACCTGGGGCTGTGCCTGGATAAAGGTTTCTTATCATTATTGTACGATAATCATTATTGATTTATATTACATCTTCAATTCTGCTATCACGTAAACAATGTAGCTACTTAACTTTTTATCAACTCTTATGCACAACCAGACACTGATAAAAATAAGTCTTATTTGTATTTATATGGGCATAGCCCTTTCGGAATACAACATTTCTTGCGATAATAAGCCAACTGTTACATTTAGTTTGGGGAGAACAACGTTGTATTACATTTATCTACATGAACTGTATAGTAGTATGGTTTCGGGTCATGGATTTTCAGGAATCGGTAAATCATTGGAAGTTTAGGATATCCTTTCCATTGGAATCCATACTTCTCATGGCGGCCCAACACTTTAATCCTGTCGGCGGGGATTACACGGGTTACTTCCTCATATACATATGAGTCCATCTCAACCCTCCAACCTCGAAAATGTAAAGTTGAGTTTACGTAAGCTTCCACAAAAATGAATAGCTTCACGACTTTCAGATCTTCCAACCACTTGATCCTCTTTAGGTTGGTTTGTAGGTAAGAAAACCGGTGGGCGGCTATATAGTAGATTCCTAAAGCACCCGTCCATCTTCGTTCCATGTACAAAGGTGATGGATTATAGATCTGCTCTAGGATGTTCATCATCTCAACCCTTTGTCGATAATGCGGAGAATGCATTGCAGTCATAAACATGATTCGAAATACTAAGAACTTGTTCCACGCTTCGTAATTCTGCAAGACAGCATTGAAGGTAAGAAAATGTTTGGACAACAACATTTGCTTTGCTTCAACTTATTAAGATTTCAAAAAAAACAATTCCGTTGTTGGTCCGCTCTGATACCAACTGTAACGTGTCCACTAGTGTCATCCAGGACATGTCTTCGCAGTCCATCGGAAAGGAAGTCTAGAAAGCTCCGCCCGGCATTCCCATGGAATGTTACAGGGTTTGCGATGTACGGGTTTCCGCGTCTACCACGTAGCGGAAGTATTCCGGCCATTCCCACTAAGGATCGACCTGAATTAGGGTTTTCCTAATTGGTCATTTCCTAACAGCAACTAGCCTCGGATCCAAGCGAACTACTTTATGCAGAAACGCCAGGTCTGAAGCGGATTCACACTACACTTGGTTCAAGGAGGATGGGAAACGAGAGGGAGGCACGCTCAACCTCTCTGCCATAAGGCATAGTCCCATTTTGTTTCCCTAAAACAACGTAAATCGGGTTTAATCATAACTCTAGGTCAACACTTTTGTTGTTCGTGTCCTTTGACGATCATCCCGCCGTTCCTCATGATTTGAGAAAATTTCCCGGCCAACCGGGACCACCCATCCATAGGACAGACCTATGGCCCATCCTCCGCACTTTCCTCGGTTTATTTTAGTTATTTAATTACCTAACACATTAGTTGGACATGTAACAACTAGCTTCTTTAATTAACCCGTTAGGCACTGGTTCTTTCACGTAATCTTATCACTTGACATAGAAAAAAAACGATATCAGACAAGTTCCTTATTAACAGGTTATCATATATATCTTCGAAATACAAAGAGTCCAGCACGTAGACTTATCCACAATCTGCCCGAAGGCTATCCAGCAATCCACAGGGATCACTAATTCAAGTTTCCGCTCGTAGACTAGTAGGAGGGCCTCGAGATCCAATCCCGAGTCACGTTAGTCTCTTGTGTAGGACCCAGAAGGCGAGGGATTTACGGCCAGAGCCCCCCTGGCACCCAAGCGTCCTCTCGTGGCGGGTTCGGTCCACTATCCTTGCGCGGTCAACAATCCCCTTGGTTAGGGTTAGGCAGGCATTCAGGGATAACTGAAGCTACCTCTCCCTTCAGGACTTCAACCTGAAGTATAGATATCCATTTATCTTTTAATTCATTGATCAAACAAAGCCAAACAATGCTCTAAAATCTATAGCAGGAACAAACATTTCCATTGATCGTTTTTGTTGTTGGCAAACTGCTAAGGAATGAATCCTTCCTTTCAAATGCGTCCACCACTCGATCCGAGATGACTTGCAACTTGGCAAGATCCCCTATATCCTGGGTTAGGGCGTACCCTATTAACCCAACTTGGTCAAACCTTGAGTTCATTGGTTATTTCAGTCAATCGGCTACTCTTTAGTTTCTAAACAATCTTCCTTACTCAAGAAGGATACTAAAGTATTCATCCTTTTGCAAGATAACTTGCGTAAGGATCCGCCAACTCCATTGCGAGACTTTGTCCATTCTCTTGTGATCCAATCACAATATGACTCTACATTTGCTACACAAGCGTCGCATAGAACTATGCGACAATGGAGTCACAAAACAATTTGTTTCAAGTTCTTTAAATTGACGTCATTAGACCTAGGGTTTCCAAGCTTCATCTTTGTAAGATTCTCAGGGACAAACCCTAGTTTCTTTTACGATTACAATTCACTGTCCCTACATTCAGGGAATGTGGGCAAGTATTTAAGGTATAGGCGTTTCTTGGAATTTAATTCATTCCCAATGAGTATTTCGCAGCATAGGTGTTTTAAGTTTATGTCAATTTGGTTAACTCTAGAAGATAATTTCAAGATTACTTCCACATGATTTGTTGTCGATAAGTAAATTGATTTTTCAATCCTAAAATTTATCGATTTGAGGTTAGGTTAATTCCAAATAAATTTTCTTACACTTTGTAAATAAAATTCATGCTAAACAAGCAACCTTTTACTTGATAATTTATGATGTTGACAAACGATATTTTCCTAGAGTTTTATGCATCGTAAGAATCATTTCATACTTGCATTTTCCATGATGATTCATTGCAAAGAGGATATGGATTAATAGTACGAGATGCAGTTTATACTTCTAGGCTTAATCGAAGTATACTATTTCAATAGGTAATAATCTAATCTTATAATTCATTTCAATGCATAAGCTATTTGCTAGAAATGCTTTTATGCTTTCTTTATTTTGCATGTTTCATTAAAAGTATTAACGACTAAGTTCCTTCGTCGTGAGCATCTAGGACAAAAATATATCCTATTTTTAACAATTAACCTTGCAAGATTGAATTATAACAATATCAAATAATAGTTAGGAAGGAAAACCTAGGCTTGGGGTGAGATATCCACATGGATGCCCGGAGATGACCCTCCCACGGCTACGCCTTGGACTTTCTTAGGAGGCATCGCAATTTGTAGTTTTTCAGACGTGGAAGCAACTTTACAACTCCTCCTTGGAATTCCACCGTCGCTCCCTTGCACCGCGCGTCGAAAGTAGTTTTTGGAAGGCTCCCTCCTTGAAGTCGGGGATTCGAAAGGGTGTTTCAGAATCTTTTACGATTAAGAATCATTGAAGCCATGGGGGAGGCTTAATGGCCTTTTAATGACTCTTTCAAATGAGGAATGAAAAGGGATGGAAAAGACACAAGGTGCGGGAGAGAACTCCAAGAGAATATAGTAACAGCACAATATTAGTGAGTTTGGGAATCTCCCAATTCCCATTTTTTAAATACTAAAAAGGTGGCACCCGGATAACATGCCCATAAGTTTCTCAAAACCATATGATTGACCTATCATTGGAAAGCGCTTGAAAAATGGAATCTATTGAGCTATAGAGCACTTGATTTGGAATTATGGTGTTCAAGTTATCACAAATCCAAATATTTGACCACATGTCTCAAACTTATGGGAAATTTCCATACTCCCCAATATGGTGTTTAACCGTAAAGGTTATAAGTAAGGTCGAAGGACCCTTAGGTCAAACTTGGAGAAAAGGGGTTTCAATGCGCCACAAGGGGAGGGTTAGGGAAGGTTTAAACACGGAGGAAAGAGGGGTGGTTCCAAAGCCAAGGGATAGGGGTTTAAGGAATTAACACAGGGGGGCGGGGGGTTTCAGGATGCCCAAGGAAAGGGTTTAAGGGTTAATACATGGGAGGTGTGGTTCCAAGGGAAAGGGGGCTTAAAGATTTATAAAATACGGAAAAGGGGGGCTTAAGGAAAGGGCCTAAGTGAACTTTAAAATCACGGGGGAGGTAATAATCCCAAAAGAAAGGGCTTAAGGGTAAAACACGGGGTTCCAACACCCATGGAAGAGGGGCATATAATGCTTTAGACATGGGGGTGTTTTAGGCTTAAGGGATAAGAGGGGTGATAAGACCTTTAAAGCCTAAAGGTTTAAAGGATAAGGGGGGTGATAAGACACGGGGGGTGAAAGGTTTCTGAAAGGCACAACAGGGGGTGAAAGGGGTTTATACAGCCCATGAAAAACGGCTATTGAGTTTAGCACCAGAGGGGGGGGGGGGGTAGGGAGAATTTGGTGAGGCACAAGAAGGGGTGAAAGGCCCTTAAGATAATTAAAACCGGAGGGGGGAGGGTTTTAACACTACGGGGAAAAGGGGCTAAAATGCCCCCCCTTTGGAAGCTTCTATGCTTCCAAAAGATTACAAGGGGGGTGTGAGGGTGAGACTTTGACGGTGACAACGGCGTGTAGTCAGGCGGCGAGGCTTGCGGCTACAGGCGACGACATCTCCAGACTAAGGCAGTAATTCCTAGCCCATGGCAGCGCTGCAGTCCAACGTCCTTCACTCTCTCCTTTTCTCACGACCACAGTGGCAGGATAGGGCCCACACTACACTCCCTCATCAGCTCTCATGGCAGCACTTCTGTTCCTCTCTCCTTTCGTCCATCCCTGGAAGCAGCCCCCTCTGTTAAATAGGGGAGGGAGGGGGATCCTCCTTCTCCCTTCGTGTCATGAGGCATGGCCATTGAGGCTAAGCAAGCTCTAGCGAGGAGATTGCTAGCCTTTCTAAATCCCTCTCCCCCTCTAGCATGAACTGTTGCCGACCGAAAAAAAATTTCCCATGAAATATTTGATATATTACATGCTCATTAGGATGCAACAATGGATAAGGAGATGGTTGCATTAGAAGCCAATAAGACTTGGCATCTAATATCACCTAAGGGCAAGAAAGCTATTTGCAATAAGTGGGTTTACAAAATCAAGCATAATGTAGATGGTTTCATTAGCAGGTATAAGGCTAGGTTGGTTGCAAAAGGCTATGCTAAAACATATGGCATAGATTATGAAGAGATATTCAATCTAGTTACTAGGATGGCAAATGTTAAAGATTGATTTGGTAGCAGCCAAATGGATATCAACAATGCCTAACAAGATTGGAGAGTATCTTGTCAACATTGGATTTTATGTTTCTAATGGTGACTACTCAATTTCTCTAAGAAATGAAGATGCATGCTTGGTCATCATAGTCATCTATGTGAATGACTTGATTATTACAGGTGACAAAGATAGTGGGATTAGTGAAGTTAAGGACTTTTTGAAGATAAAGTTTGAGATGAAAGATTTGGGTGAGCTAAGGTATTTTCTTGGTATTGAAGTGATTAGATGTAATGATGGTAGATATATGGTTGTCCCAAAGGCAATACATCTTGGATATGTTATCCAAGTATGGTATGATAGCACGTAAGCCTCTTTCAGAGCCATTAGAGCAAAATGTGAAGTTGAGTCTTGATGCTCAAGATGAGCATTAGGAGAAATATGTACTCTCTTTTTCGCCCCTTAAGGGTTTTCTCTCACCTCTCTGTCTCTAAAAAGAGATTCCCAAATTATGTTATAATAAGAGATCT
Source organism: Lygodium microphyllum (assembly GCF_053477565.2). Classification (NCBI taxonomy): domain Eukaryota; kingdom Viridiplantae; phylum Streptophyta; class Polypodiopsida; order Schizaeales; family Lygodiaceae; genus Lygodium; species Lygodium microphyllum. The sequence continues at coordinate 112,709,519 of NC_141150.1, read as the reverse complement.
TCTATAATTAAGAAAATTTAATATTTGTATTTTTAATAGAATTCATCCATTATTTTATCCCCAAACTATAAGATAATATCACTTTTTCTCAAAATCCTCGCAACTAAAAAAGTACAATTCTATTTTCTCCAAAAACGGAGCCAATCATTGACAAACGACTCTTTAATACCCTCATGACTTTTCAACATTAAAATATATTAGAATCATTTTCATTCCCACTTTTGTTAAAAGGACGAAAGTTTAAAAATTGTATAAGTTGACGTACACATCATATTTTAAGATTATTTTTTACCCAAATGCGCATTTCTGACTCGAAAGTTTCCTTGTAAATTTTATCTCTTTTGGACAACTATATGCCCATTTCTAGGCATTTTTTCCTTCCTTATAAAAGCTTTAGTTTTATCCCAAATTTTGTGTACTCTTCTCTTTCCCTCCAAAATATAGTTTATTGCATACGAAATCTTCTTAAGAAGCAACATTGAGGAGTGGTTTTAATGCCATTTGTTGAAATCAACTAGTCTCCCTCTACAACACTCTCTACACTAACACAAGCAATCTCCCTCTTTAACACTATACTTAAGCAATTGAGTGATAATGGAGGTATCTTTATTTTTTAATCTCTGTGATATTATTCTTCACAATTTTTATTTAATCCTTAAGCAACAATTCATCTATATATATATATAATATACTATCTGTATGTGTGAGACGAACTAAGAAAATAAGTGATCAAGTGACAAAGAGTATATTTGGGCAAAAGATAAGATGATGTTATTATTCTTCACTATCCAAGCTTTTGTATAAATATGTTTAATAATCTTTGACCAATTCTTGTTGAGAGAGAGAGAGAGAGAGTATTTTGGATAGAACAGAAGATAAGATTAGAGCCTAATAAGAAGTTGATTCCAAGATAAGATTACACGCTAATTAGTGATTGATTAGGCTCTATCATAAATAAAATCAAGTGAAAGAGTCAAGATCTGTAAAAAATAGTACATATACAGTGAATCAAAGGGGTGGGGTATAATTATGTGATTTAAATGTTATTCCAAGTTAAAATTATCATATTTTTTTCTTTGCAAAATGGAGGTGCAAGATGCACTAAGAGAGCGAGACATATTCACTTCCAATTGGAGGATGAATACGCACCACTGTTCAAAAGAACTATGGATAGGGATGATGAATAAGATACGTGATACAACAAGAAAGAAATGAAGGGGAAAAAATGTGGACCTTTGGGTTGATGGGTGCATTTATCTACCTAATCCACTAACTCAAAGACCACCACTATTTAATGGCCTTACATAATTTATAAAGTTTGTTTGTGAAGGAAATGAAGGATTGTATGGATATACATATAGACTTGTGACACAAGGATCAACAGGGGTTCATCAAGCCTTAACAAATATGTAGACGAGATTACAAGGGTGTGTGCATTCTTTGATGGAAAAATATAGATTGTTGGCTGAGAAGAATAGGGAGAATTAGAGCCTACAACAAGCAATGTCTGTCATTGAAGATGCTATGCATGCTGGACAAGTATAGAATATTGAGTTACAGTCTAAAATTATGGAGTTGGAGAAGGAGAACATAAACTTAAAGAGGAAGCTCATAAAAACTTTAGAGATTAGGCCCACTTTAAAAGCCAAAGAAGCACATGAATGCATTTGATTAGTTAAACCAATTCACCAATCAACCAAAGGAAGTGGACAATATCATAGACAGATATATGCTCAATCTATCACAATGAGAAATATGTTTCCTCATACAAAGAATGACACTATTGCTAAAGTTCTTAGCAAGGATATGGTAAAAAATACATTGAAAAATCATAAATTCACGGATATTGTGGATGGTGTTGCAAGTGAACGCCTTAGGGATGTAAGCAACTTGTTTACTGCTATAGATTCTCAGGATTATGTGACAAGGTGGGACTAATTTCTGAGTCATACAGTATGCTCTATCAAAATTTGAATACATGTTTTCAGCAAGCCTTTCAAACTAAGCGAGTAGTGCCTCTCTGCAAAAACCATTTCACGTGAAAAAGGCTCAAAAATAACTAAATGAAAATTGTTTAGAAATAATTGGTGAGCCTACACATCTGGAATACACACACATACCAAAGTATGGTTCCAAAGAAGCTACCTTTGCATTGAATGCATTCAACAACTTTGAATTGGATATATGTAGGGTGTAGGTGGCTATGGTCAAGTTCTGCAATATGTTTTTGGAAGAATGTAGAGGCAAGCTTAAGTTTATCCTCAAACTTGACGAGAGTGATATTCAAGGGGCAAAAACTTGAATGTGTGAGTATAACACTTATGAATCAAGCATTGGATCCCAACATCAATGAGAACCATCATTTACTTCAGTGTGCAATTAGAGAATGAAATATGGTGGCTTGTAGCATTTGAAGTACCAAAGGAGGATCATTAAGTACTTAAAGTTTTTTAAAACCTCACTAAAATATTAAGTGTTATTCAATAGAAAAATAATAGAGCAACTTTACATGTTGAAGGATTTGGGGACTATAAAGTTGAATGGCACCTTGCAGGTGATTTAAAAACAATAAAGTGTATGCTTGGTTTATCGAATGTAGCAAATGCAAAATTTTCATGCATACATTGTATGCAAACTAGGAAGAAAGGGAAAGATGGAAAGAAATAATGGCTTGCCAAGACATGACAAGAAGATGCTCCAACACGTTATCAAAAAGTCATGGGAAATGGAGTGCTAGTGCCAATGGATCTAAATTGGCACCCTATTTTGGAAATACCATTGACAAGGGTTCACTTTTTCACATTGCATTGTTTGGTTAAAATAATTGAGAAGCTAGTATATGAATATATATGATTTTCATACAAGATGCAGCCTATGTCAGAATTTGATACTACATATAGTGGGAAGGTAAAACAAGTCCTCTTTGAAGTTGGATTGCACGGGGGCCAAGTAAAAATAAAAAAGGATGAGAAAAAATTGGGAAAGAGTGGAAACATCCCTTGCAACCCATGCTTTGGTAGACCAAAGGCTAGGAAGTTTGTATCTCCACCTCGAGATGACGAAGGAAATATACTTATGAAACAGCCAGAGACTTATGAAGCATGGAAAAAGTTACACCTTGTTGTTGTAGATCAAAGCAGCAGGGAAAGAAGGAGGATTGCAAAGGCAGAAGTGTGGATACACCTAGATAGATTAGTAGCTCTCTTACAAAATTTGAGGTTTAGGGATGGTTATGCCAATACATTTAAAGAGACAGTTGCTAAATTTTACAACTCTATGGTGGAGGCATCGACTTCAAACAACATAACACACTACATGGTTAGTATTCTCAACATCACAAAAATATATCATTATTGTGAATTAGTTTTTGTCTCTAATCTCTCTTTCTTATGCAGCATACACTTGACGCACCTAGTTCATACTTTGCAGATCAAGGGAGTTTAGCAGTATGGTCAACTCAAGGCATGGGATGATCTTATTGGCAAGCTCATTGTGCTTTTCAAAAGACAATTGATCATGGGGGTGGCATCAATGATCCCAACTCTATGAGGAAATTATTCTAATGGTGGTATAGGAGATTAGAGATATGATATGAGGAAAAAAAAAGAAGTCCAAAACCTCTCAAGTAGAATCTTTAAGTAGGGAAATATATGAAGTGAGAAAAGCAAGATATGAAAACAACATAGCTAGACAACACCATGTAGAATGGTTGGCAACCCAAGAGAGAGATGGCAAGAAATGGAGACCTAGATAAAGAGTACAATTTTGATGCATTTAAAGTCAAAAAGAGAGTACATGTACTAAGGATATGACTCATCAATACTCCTATCTTAAACATGAGATGTCTTTAACACTCCTATCTTAAGCTTTAGATAGTTTGTCTATTTGAATTTGGCTATTTGAATTTGGCTAAAAGAGCATTATTTAAAGTTTGTTTTAAATTTCAAAGGTTTGAACTATGTTTTTCAAAGTTTTTATATCAATTTCTCTATCTTTTGGGTCTATTAATCTTTAACCACACTTCTTGGGAGAAGGAACAATGTAACAATTTCTATCTTAAAAAGTGAAGTTTAAGGTTATCTCTACTTGAGTCCTTTATTTGAGTATAAATACAAGATATTGTTAAAACTTTCAAACAATTGAATTTAAATTATAAAAAGTCAATTTTGAAATACTAAGACAAAGATTTGAGAACTCCAAACCTTGGAACATTCATCAGGCTAGAGAGAGAGGGGCATCAGGGGGTGGCAGGAGAAAAAGAGAGGGAGAAATGGGGTGCACAGAGAGAGAGAGACAGATAGACAGACAGATAGATAGAAGTTCATTTATGCTACAGTAAGTTTGGAAGTTCATTTATGCTAAAGTAATTTTTAAGTTCATTCATACTAAAGTAATTTTAAAGCTCATTTATACTTCAGTAAGTTTAAAAGTTTCGTATTTAAGTCAAGTATCTCCTTTTATTTTTTTCCATTACTCTTCACTCTACCCTCCACTTTTTTATCCTGCATCATCACAACCATAGCATGTTCCAAGCTTCATATCAACAAGGCATATGCAAGAGAAAAATATTAATACTCTTCTAAATCTAATGAGTGTATTTTGAGTGATAATAGTCCCCTTGGTGGTAAACAATGGTTGCCCTACTACAGCTAATATGGTGGTTCTACTGTGGCCAACAATGGTGGCCCTAGTGTGGTCAATAATGATGGCCTGTCTATCAAGGATAATGGTCCACCATTGTCCAAAAATGGTAGTCCATGTGCTCCATTTGCTCTAGCTCCCACTACTGCTTAGCTAGTAATACACGTCCTCCAACACATAAGAAGCAAAGATGGAGACTAGGCACGACTGCTCTACATGAGATAAAGAAATTCCAGAAGACTACCAACTTAATTATTCCTAAGGAACCATTCTCTAGTTGGGTGTGAGAAATACTACAAGATTTTCAGTTAGGCGTCACCACAAGTTCTTTTCAAGGAACCACACAAGGAGTGATGGTCAACTTCTAGCCATTCATGCCCAATGTATGACTATTAAGCCTATAGATTTGATATTTGTTTGCAGGATTTGCAAAACAAAAAGGATGCATTTAATATTAATATTAACAACATGCTTTGAGAAGCTACCTTGTAAATGGATCTATGTTAAGTTTGGGTCCGATTGTAGATTTTATGGAGCTTAGTTTCTGGTTATCCTTCCAGTAGACCTTCAAATATTTAATTGCAGTGGCCTTCAAAACAGAGCTAAATTTTGCCTAGCTCTAGTTGTACTTGGTGCGATGTACTATCTATCGTGTATTTTATGGTTTCATAATGCTATATCCTATATGTGATATTGATGGGACCTGAAACGGGCCGGCACTGGCTCATGCACTAGCCGGACCTTTATCATGCACTCAACAACCCCACGGCCTCGCGGCCAGGAGCATGGATGACACTACATCATCTTCCTAAGCATCTTGCGTTTGTATGACGTCTTGTAGTCCAACTCTAACCCAATCAACACTCCTCAGAGGGAGTCCCAACACATTGCCAAATAGCACGAAGCACAAACATAGGAGGTCCTCCTACGGCTGAATGCCGCTACCTCACTGCGACTCTCCTACACCTTGGGGATTGGCCCCTCGATGCGTCGCTAAACATATATAACACACACGGACACAAACTCCTCTCTTTTATGATTCGCATATTTCCAGGAGATATACCATGCTTCCTCACTTTACTTTCCCTTAGACCCAACACCTAGCCTACAGCTTGGACAACCTTACTCACTCAACGTTGGTCATATTCCTCTAAAAAGCAATTGCTATGCATCCAGGAGGTATTGTCTGATACTTTTAAATTTCATGCTTCATGCAAATTTTGAATGCCCACGTGCTCAAACAATTAAGAAAATCAGCTTTGGTGCTTAGTGCAAAAACATTATTTCAATGGATTTCTCTATCACTCGTATGCAGCGTTGCATGGACCTAGCACCGAGAAACCCTCGTGCTACTAGGTTCTTAATCTTTAAATATCGTCCAATCTATATGGTATGCATTCAAAAAAACTAGCAAACTTTCTATCATTTCATTCAACATTTACACACTTTTTATACACTCTAACCCCCTCACCCGTTTAGGTTGTGCATATTACATAGGTTTAGGGTTCATTTTCCACATTTTTATTGCATAAAAAGCCATAAAAACTCACTATAACATAAAGGTAGGGCTGAACTGAGGCTAAACCTCATACTTCAGACCCCCCATATATCCACAAACATGAATCTTATTTTTCCTTAATTTTCGGCACTCAAAATCCATTTTTCCCCTATTTTTCTCTTATTTTCCCTATTTTTCATGTATTTTTTCCAATATTTAATGACTGAAAGTTCTAAATGGGTTATGGGTTGTGGCCCTTAGGTTCATTTACAGCAAAAAGAAAAGTTTAGTTTGTGTGTCTTATGATATTTTTCATTGATATCTCAAAAACACCCAATTTTTCCATATTTTGCATATTTACGGCTTTTTCACTACTAATTTCATCCACAACACTTATGATTCTCTGATTTTCTGATCATAAACAGTTGAAAGACATTGAAGACATAATCATAATACATTATCATCTCATGGGAACAAGAATGCATCAAGCAAATTGTATAAAAACACCATTTTCCTTCATAAAAATGAGATTACCGTTCTTTTGCGGGTTGCGGGTTTTTATTTGCCATATTTCGGGACTGATTTCCAGCCACCATTACTGCTCATGAGAGTCCACATTCAGAAATCTTCAATCTTCTTACACCATGGAACAACCCAGTCTTTACATCGGGCAAGCATCCATCACCCATTCTTCTTCTTCCTCTTCACCACATGAATCTGCATTTAGGGAAGAGAGAGGGAGGAGAGAGAAAGACTGAAGTCAGAGATCTTCATAGAGACCACCATTTGACGGGCGAGAGGCGGCGATAGAGTCAGCATCCAGGAGGGAAGCAAGGCCAATGATCAGTGATGGGGGTTATTTGCAGTAGCCATGCTCCATTGATCAACAATGGGGCGCATTCGGTGCCATGTTGATCACGATTTCTTCATCTCTCTCTCTCCACGATTTGCATGCCACATTTCATGTGGCATAAGTTGTCCAATGCCCAAAGGTCACCACTCATTTGGCCAAACTTTTGTCCACCTCTTCGCATCTTGACCGATTTCTTGGCCATTTCCCCGTCCGGACTCGGAATTGAGCTCTAAAAAATCCTGGGCATTCGGCTTGGCATCTCGCATTGGCCGGTAACTCTTGACAACCTGCACAACTGTCTAAAAAATTATAAAAAATCAACAAGTGTTGCTCGGGCACCTTTAAAGCACTTTGGCGCTTAAAATCGTCCTAGATCGAGCCGCCGCCTTTGACATTGAATATTTTTCCCTTGATATTCATAATTTTTAGCTATTTTTAAGCACTTCTCAGCACCAAAATTTTGCTCGGGCACCTTTAAAGCACATTGGCGCTTAAAATCGTCCTAGATCGAGCCGCCGCCTTTGACATTGAATATTTTTCCCTTGATATTCATAATTTTTAGCTATTTTTAAGCACTTCTTAGCACCAAAATTCGGCACCAAAATTCCGCTTGGGCACCTTTAAAGCACTTTGGCGCTTAAAATCGTCCTAGATCGAGCCGCTGCCTTTGACATTGAATATTTTTCCCTTGATATTCATAATTTTTAGCTATTTTTAAGCACTTCTCAACACCAAAATTCGGCACCAAAATTCCACTCTCATTGGCGACCACGGGATAGGGCGACTCAGCCCGTCGAATCCACGAACATATCTGCAGATAAGCAACCAAAGAAGCATCAAGATGATACAAAAAAAATATGCGATAAAACCCAACACAATGCTCACCCTACCCCCAGACAGAACCAAGGCATGACATCCACAAGGAGTAGGCCTAGCATCATCTAATAGAAGATCCGAAGCGAGTGACTAACCAACTGCTCCAACACAGCCAAACTAAAAAACCTATCAAAGAGGTTGCTCTAAGTGGTGGTCTGAACTACCTACCAACTAAAGACAACACAACTAGGAGCTCCTACTAGGCGAGGATTCCTATAGCCTGATCAAGAAGTATTTTCTTTCAGTACATTTCTTCTTTTAGGGTTTTATTTTATTGACATACTTGGGCATGTAAAAAGGAGGGAGCTGAGCGTAGTGACCCAAGGAGAATAGGGCATCAGCCTCAGGACCTGTCTCGGCACCCAAGAACCTACCAAGCCCTTGCAAGGCGATACTTAATCCTTTTCTAACACTCACTTTTATTTTCGCTCCAACCTTCCTTGTTTTGTTTTTTTTTTTCCAGCAAGAAGCCACCCCTAGGAAGACAAGGTATCGGCCCCGGGTCTGACTCGTCCCCAGGAATCTACCAAGCCTTCGCAAGGCAATGATCAACTGCTTATACATTTTCATTCCTTTTCTTTTCTTTAATAGGGGTTAGAACCCCTTTTTACACACCTTCGTATTCATATTCATCTTTTGGGATGTTCAGGGTTTCTTGGCATCATCATTATTATCTTCTGGCAGGCTTCTCTAACTGCCTCACAACTAACAAGAACTCCTAGAATGACTGCCTAGCAGGCTAGCAGAACAGGGTCACTAGAACTCCCTTCTAAAATAGGTCTTTTGACGCTTAGCAATGTCATTACAGGAGGCAATGACTACTCTGACCTCCCTCAAACAGACTAAACCGAAATCTCGGGACTTCATGCCTTGGACGCCGGTCCCCAACAAGAAACGAAAAACCCCTTACAAGTACTCAACCACATATAACAAACAACCACAGTACTCATAAAGGATAGATATCACCTGGATAGAGCCACGAGAAGCGTCGATGCCGCGATAAAGGCTCCCTCCAAGCTTGCCTTCAAACCTGTCTAGCACAGAACTCAAACAAGATACCATTAACTGCACCCGCACTAAACAGACAACTGGCCCTCTTGGCCTAATGAAATAAAACACTTCACTACAAAACTGAATCGGCCCTCTTGGCCTAATGAAATAAAACATAGTAACACCTACATATCATTCCTTGGAATAGCACAAATATACAATCATAAGCTCCTTTCCAAGGAGGAAAAACAGGCTCGTAGCCCTAAACTAAATGCATGAGGTTATGACCCATCCCTCCTGCATAGATAGCAAGAGGCGTATGCATAATATGATGTCTAATCAACCTATGGGTCCCAGATAGTAACAGTATATTGGTCTCAGCGACTCTCTGCATCACCCATATCAACCATCATTTGCCATATATTGCATGTTCTGATAACATCCCCCACAAGCGGCCGGGTCCTGTTTCATCATTGATCACAATATCCAAACTAGGACCACAATTAAAGAAGAGATCTTTCTCATAAGCAAGATTTACTAATGAATCCGCAAACTGATTCCAGTAATGTGGAATCAGTTAAAAAGACACTCTCTCAAACTCCTCAAGTAGGGTCATTGCAGTCTGATGATACATACAAACAATGGGATTCCGCACTGTGTATGTCCCATCTAGCTGATTCAAGATCAACTGGGAATCCCCTTTTACTAACAATCGACGAATATCACCTTGGTTGGCAATATACAATCCCATAATCAAGGCTTTATACTCTGCCAGATTGTTAGTGAATCCTACCCCGAGATAAGCAGCTAACTTCATCGTAACTCTTCGTCGGGGGTCTCGGATTACCACTCCCACACTTCCTTTTCTATTAGGGCCCCTGGACGCTCCGTCAAAATATAATGTATACGTCCATAATGGGTTTACACAGCCGGCCATCGCGGACTCCTCTATTCGTAGCTATGATAGTCAAAGTTTAGCATATTGAGAGGATGAACTGACGGCTCCATCCCACCTTCTTCATTGAAGTCAACAGGGATACTCGTCAACAGTCGTAAGCAGTGATGGCAGAAGACTTTGATCTCCCACACAAAAGTTCCGTCCTCTTGCTCAATCACCTTATATCCTTTGCTCCACCAAATGAGTTTCCCCTGATGGTATCTTTGCTCCAGATATGGGTGCTCCAAATAAGGGATTAACCGACCCATCAACCAAGTTTTAAGCTCGTCCACAGGTCTCAAATCATTCCTAGCATGAACCTGCAATGCATTTCACTTGTATTAGCAGACTTAGAAATAGTAAGGTTTAATCTTATTAAGATTAACCTTATTCTTAAACTCCACTCCTTGTAAATCAGCTAATAGGGCTGTAGACTTATTCTTCCCTAACCTAACGATTTTGTAGAGTCCATCCCATTTAGGCTCCAATTTTCCTGGGAAATGCTCCCTACGCGCATCATAATATAAAACCAGTTGTCCCTTCTTAAAGGTATACTTCTTCGCTTTTAGATCATGCAACTGTTTCATGCGACGTTTAGCCACCTCTTGGTGTAATAGGCTTTGCAGCTTAATTTCATCCAGGTGTGCTAAGGTCGTAAATCGCTCTAATAGGGCATCCTCATTACCCAAAGAATGGTTTATTGCAAATCTAATAGTCGGCAACTCAATTTCCAAGGGTAAAACGCACTCTTCACCATAAACTAGTTTGAACGGCATGTGGCCAGTGGCTCGCTTAAACGTAGTATTATATGCCCATACTGCCACATACAGCTTCTTATCCCAATCGCATTTCTTTTCAGATACGACTTTCGATAGGATACCCACAAGCTGCTTGTTGGTACTTTCAACCTGCCCATTCGGCTGCGGATTATAAGGAGTCGTTTTGTTGTGCTTGATCTGCCAAGCCTCTGTCAAGTTTTTGATCACCTTATTTAGGAAATGGGTTCCGCGGTCCGACACTAATTCTTTCGGTGGACCAAAAAGACATATTATCTGCTCTAAAAGGAAACTAGCAGTTTCTTTAGCATCATCTTTCCTTGTTGCACGTGCTTCTGACCACTTTGTGAAGTAGTCAGTTGCTACAATAATATACCTCTTTTGCATAGTCGACGACGGAGTAATAGGACCCACAAAGTCTATTCCCCACTTCTCAAATGGAAGTATCGCCATAATAGGGGTGAGTGGTCTTTTCCTATTCTCTCGACTATCATGTCGTTGACAAATATTGCATCTCTTAACATACGCAAATGCATCCTGGAAGATGGCAGACCACCAGTAACTTGCTCTTAAAGCCTTTTGTGCTGTAAGCCGTCCAACAAAATGGCCCCCGCAAGCGGAATCATGGCACTCTTCTAAAATGAATGGCACCTCGTCAGGCATCACACATCGGCGATAGATGTCATCAACCCCTTGCCGATATAATGTACCTGCGATCAAGGCAAACTTTAACGCTTGCTGCTTAATTTTCCTTCTCTTAGCTTTAGATAATTCAGATCCAGCCTCTCCTGTCGATAAATTTGGGAAGAAAAGTGGTACCACATTAGGGCCAAAAACGCTTCAAAAAATGCACTTTTGTTAATCACGGGATTAAGGAAAGGGCCAAAGAGAGTTCGCCACGTGTGCAAGAATATGGTATTCTTGTCTCCTCTTTTTTAGAGATAGTGGAGTCCATTTCGTGATTCTCTCTTCTTTTTTAGCCAAAACCCCTAAAGTCTGACATGTTTTGGAGTCCCAAAGACGTTATTTACTTACAAATCTGACAAAATACATGACAGAGATGTGATGAAATTAATAATGAGTTTTTTGAAAGTTGGGAGATCTTTCAATATTGTTTCTGGCGCCCAATACATACTCATTTGTGTTCTTGGCGCTACTTTCTAGTTCATTCACCCCTCTTTGAGCTTCTTTCTCTGCGCTTTCATTCTTTTCATGGCTTCCTCCAGGCGCCCTTCTCATTTAATACACTCTTGCACAGTCTATAGCCAGGGAGCAGATGGAAATTTTGAGCCCAAAACCTTTGCTGTAAACGATTGGGTTACCATGCTGCCATCTTGCAAGGGCTCTCATAAGGTGAAAAGAAGAAAACGAGATGATATAAAACATCACTGGAAGGGGCGTATCATTGCCTTCAAAATTATGCCCGAAGGCTGGTTTGTCAAGGTGCAACATGTTTACATGGCCAAGGATATGCACTTGCCTCCAAACGAACGTGTTCCCCAACAAACACATTGTAAGTTATTAGTTGAATAACGTATATAATTCTTTTCCGTTTATGTAAGTTCTAACAAACGGTTCGTCATTGTAGATATCTTTCCATCAACAAGTATTGAATGGCAACTTGTGGAAAGCCTAAGTGGGACTTTCCATGCCATTCATAAGGTATTGGCAGACATTATTTATGCCGATCAAACTGTGTCTTTTTTTAGTGAATGCAAGGTTTTTATATATTATGCACAGTATGTGGTTCCCTCTAAAGCAGATAGGTATGGGAATATTGAAGATTTGCCATTGCCAAGTCTTTCATCTCTAAACTGGGAGATTCCTGACAAGGTAACGGTGCAGAGTTTCAAATTCAAAATATCTCAGGATATTAAAAAGTCCATGATAGCTGGAAGGATCTCAAGAAGAATACGTTTATCATGGTTTGTACCCCTCCATATCTTCGTGGCTTGCTTCAAAACAGCAAATTTACAAAGAACGAAGGTATCCTGGCTAAGTAGAAACTTTTCGGAAGAGGATTTGGACAACACTATAGGGACGCATTGGAAATCTAGAGAGTGCGACCATAAGGGTGATATCTTGAGGTGCAGTGCATGCCCTTAATCCTTGGCTTTGGCTTACAGTATCCCTCGCCAAACTCTTGCTTTGGGCTTTGATTACAGGAGATACAAACTAAGATTGGGTATTTGGGTTCCCTTGGATTCCGATATAGATTACACACCATATAAACTTGCGGTGCACGTTTTGCCACATAAAGAAGTAAAGAATGTGAATGTTACTTCCAATTGGAGTCTGAAAGATATGAGGGATACCTTGGAATTGCTAGACAATACATCCCCTAGATATAAGTTCAAAGTGAATGGCGTAACAATTGGTAAAAGAGCCGAGCGCTCTTTCTCTTGTACGAGTTGTTTGTCTCCCACAATTGTGAGTTTTGAGCCTTGAGAATGAAAACTTTGCATGAATTTATCTTAATAGACTGTCCTTAAGATATTTTTTAGTGGGAACTCATAAGCTATCATGAAGCAAGTTGCCTTTCGAATGTATATAAATAAAATGTACATTACATTCGATTTATAAGTGAAAATTTTCATTACACCATGAGGTACAAAAATTTCATATAAATGTACAAAGCCAGAATAATAAGGCTCGTGTATGCTTATGTTTGCTATTTTGATTCTTTATCGATTTCTTCAAAGATATTTTTTCTCACAGGGCCTTTCTTTGATTGTTGAAAAAATTTCACCTTTACAGGTAGTCTCTTTTCTTGGGGCTTAAGAGGGGATGGATCAAATTTCAGAGGAGAAAGCATTGGCATTCCTTTTTTTTTAGACTCTGCAGCAGTGGTCCCATTGCCTTTGCCCTTGCCCTTGCCTTTACCATTGCCATTGTCCTTACCCTTTCCCTTGCTTGTGCCCTTGGCCATTGAAGTTTTGGGAGGAAGAGGGGAGTCAAGATCATATGGTGTGATTGCCTTGTCCAGAATCAGCTCAATGCATCTCTCCCTTATCCACCAAACATATGAATCAGGATAGTCTCTACACTGTAAGAATAAATGTTATAAGTTAGTGAAAAGAAATCATGATAAGGGTTATACAAACATCAAATGAAATTAACTTACATTCACTCCTATTTGTAACAACTTTGAATCCACTGTTCTGCAAATATTTGAGATAACTCTCCATCCACAAGAATGCGCATCGCTTTGCAATGGAACTTCTTGTAGAAGAAACGTATAAGGCCTTTGAGGATCAACAAGATCCTCGTATGTTGTATCCAAAAATGTAGAAACGAGTCTACCAGCACTGCAAAAGGAAGCTTTGTAAGTTCAAAATATTTTTTATAAATAAAATCAAAGTAAGTAATTTTCTTTCAACATACATTCGTGCATGACCATGAACACCACTGAGAGAGTTCATAAAGATAATTTCTCTTGAAAGACAATTAATGTAGATGAGACTCCAATGCCCTCTGCAAATTCATAAAAGAGGTGAGTAGAAGGGTGAAAGCAAATGAATATAAATTTTCCTCTACAGAAAAAGAAAAATACATTTCTACATAAGGGAAAAAGATGTGGTAATTTATCACACTATCGAAGCTACGAAAAAACGGTGAAATATTAGAACCAAATTTTGCAAATAGTTTCATAGAGAGAAGTGGATTAACAATATATATGGTTCTACGGATATCGAGAGTGAGAGAGGAGACCAATGCCCTGTAGTCAATAGCAAAAGCTATTCAATACAAATTACATCCAAAATATACTTGAACCTATAAGACTTTACTTACGCAAAAAAAAACAAAAAATATAAGCCTTACCTTATGCAACAAAAAACAACAGAGTCAAATAGTTGGACATCCCTTTTTTCCAACATGGGCTTATCCTCGGGAGATATACTAAGATATTCCTCCTCAGGTTCGGCAGAAACATTCACAAGAATCTGCCCATACACTTTGCCCATCCTCTCGCTGTTGACGGGAGCAAGTGATGCGGCTTTCCTCTTGTAAACTTCGTCTTCAGTTTCCAACACCTCCTGATTTTTTTCACTCAAGAAAGACTCCTGCTGGGTGGCACCCCTTGTAGAGTAAAGGTGAGTTACATCCTCAACCTTTAGCTTTTTCTCTTTTCTGGACAATTTTGGGGGAATGTTAAGGATTTCAAGGGCTTTTTGATCGTTGGAAGGCAAGGGCCTCAGCACTTTGTCAAACCTATACCTGATTCTGCTGATGATGCTGGAATCTTTATTCATAAGGGTGATTCTATGAGCATGGGCGGCAGCAATGTAAGCATCGTTCATGAAATCAATAACAAAATCTTCTGCGGCCTCTTGTAGGGCAAGAATGGTTGAGAGTTGCCACTTCTTATTTAGACAAGAGACAGTTGCCACTTGAGACAATCTATCAGAGATCTCTTTAACGACTCTTATAAAAGCAGCCTTTGGAATGACATGCTGTGTAGCTCTCTGGGCTTTCCTGATCTCACTGAAACATCTCTGCATATAGAAGAACCTGGACTTCCTCTTTCTCTTTTGTGGCTTGGGAGGTTCAGTGGCTTTAGCAGATGTAGGCTCAGGTGCAATTGTAGGGGATGAATCTTTCACAGGGCAAGCCTCACCCTTTGCTTCCTCAACTTCAGGAGAAGAAACATTCACTGCACTCAAATTCTTTAACTCCATGGAAGATGTTAGGCCAACACCTGGTGTAGGGGGGATTTCTGTGGTAAAATGCTCTGGGGCCTGTGATGGCCCAGCTTCAGCAAACTTTGAAGAGGGCTCCTCCTCAGATTCATCAAATTGTAACTTTCTTCTACCCCCACTGTCCTTCCCATCCAGATACACTCTTCTTGCAGTTTGCTTTGTCCTTGCCATCCAGAGAAGCAAATACAACAACCAGAAGGACAGTAACTGAAATAGCAAAAATCTGTAAACCCAACAGGCTAATCGGCGTGAGAAGGGACGAAATGAGAAATTCCGATACGGCGCGATATGAACAAAATGATGAGAATGGAACCGCGCCCTCGCTTCGTATTGGAGATTACAAGAGGAGAAATGCCGAACTGGCGCGATAGGAGGAATGCGTAGACGGCGAAACCACTCCCTCGCTCCGTATTGGAGACGACAATGCTGATACGGCGCAATATGGAGGAAACGAAGAGAGCGTAGAGACGCCCTCGCTTCGTATTGGCAATGACACAAGGCCCATATGATGCGAGGGGAGGTTACGAAAGCCTCGAACGAACGTACTCGCTCCGTATCGGCACACCTTGTTTTGACCAGCGAAGCAAAGGACTCAGCAAAAAGACCACCGATACAACGTGAGAGATTAGAAACGCAGAAGATGCAAGACTTGGATCACACCGTATCGGCAAGCAAGGCGGGAGAGCTCGAGAAATGTAAAGTGTACACGTAGGAAAAATAACTCCTTATATACCCACGTCAATCATGACACATGTCCGACACTGATTGTGCCACGTGTCTGCACATATCGTGCATATGCTACGTGTGAACTAACGACCGGTCCACGTGTTTGCCATGTGGTTATCGGCCACGTGTTGGCCAACGGCTACTGCCACGTGTCGAAGACCAACGGATAGTGCCAGGTGGCATAATTCCGTGCCTACATAAGGGTGTGTCCCTAATCCGTACGGCTTTTTTGGTTTTTTCTGGACCTCTATCTCTTATCCTAATACGGCGCGAGAGCGAGTGTTTGCCTTCTTTGCTTTCGTCTGTTCGCATCGTTTTGGAGGTTTTGCAGAGTCTTCCTTCAGCTTTCCTCCCAAGCTCATAGTTCCCAAGCTCGTGTGACCACCGTTGTGGCTCTTTCGTTAAGGTTCTTGCTGGAATCACCGATACGGCGTGAGGGGGCACATCCGTCTGAATCGTTTCACTCTTATCGTGTCGTATCGGCACAAGCTATAAACATGTTTGAACCCACAGAATTCCTAGGCTCCAAGGTTTTTCCAAGAACTGGTAAAAGAAAAAGGCTTTCAAAAGGCTCAAGGGTATCAACAAGTGATGAGCCTGTGCATTCCGTTTCTTCTCCATGCTCTGCCACCAGTGTGAGAATGCCAAGTACATCTCTAGGGAAGCAAACGTCGGTAATGAGAGGTCAAGGAGTATCAGAGCTTACTGATATCACTCCATCAGAGAGGCTACTTGATTTTATCCTTCAGAATGGAATAGATCTCTCATTTTATGGAGTTGTGAAAAATGTCTTTAATCCTGATTGGGACCTTAAAGTGTTCTGAAATCTTGTAAAAAATATATATTTTGGAGGACTTTTTGGAGTTTGAAAATCTTGCAGGTCCTTCTGTTGAAGCTGGCAAAATTGAATATGTCAATGTTCCCATTGGGTCAACAGGAAATGAAAAGTCAGTATTTACTAAGAAGTGTGGTGCCCACTCTCTGGAGAGGTTTTATTCAAGAGACATATTGTGCTCCACTCATTCCAAAAACTGCAAGATGATGAGAAAATCTACTGCTTTTATTGTTTTCACCCTTGTCAAATATCCTGTGAAAGCTGAGGAGCAACAGTTGGAAGGAGCAAAGTCTGCTAGCTTTTGCATGTTAGATGATCTGGTAGATGAAAAGGAAACAGAGGAGGTTGTAGATGCAGATTTTGAGGCTTCTATTGCTAAGAATTTGGATGTTGCTCACTTCAAAGCTGAGACTATCATTGAGGAGAGCCAAGGAGATACAAACCCTCCAACTGAAGAGAGTTCTCAGCATATTGTTCCTTCTCTACCATCTATACCTTTCAAGGACAAGGAGTACATATTACTGTCAGATATTCAAAAACTTTTTAATCTCAGGGAAGATTATTGTCCAGCAATTATTGCAGAGGCTTCTGATACTGCAAATGGGATAACTGACACAGAGAATGAATCAAAGGAAGAGATACTCAAACTTGATAAAGAAACTCTAGACGATAAGTTTATTGATGCTGGTGAGGCCCTCTCTCTTTGTTTTGAAAAGGCCAAAGAAGCTGAGAAAGAGTTGAGTATTACTGATGAGGACTTCGATCGCATTCAAAGCGAACTTGGGATTTCCAATTTTGGAAGAGAGGAGTCTGAATATGTTAAAGAATTGATTAACACCAATGAGACAGCATCATCAATAAATTTATGGAATCCATTTAAATTGGAGTACGATGAAAATCAAGTGGTAAGATAATTTTGAATTTGCTTTTACACATTGGTAGGTTTACATTTCATGCTCATTCAGTATGGGTTTCATTTGTAGTTGGAGATTGCTGATACAGATAACTTCTTGGGGCGTGGCAAAGGATCGAGAGCTGCTAGTAACACATTCAAAGACATTGCACTCGACCACTACTTGGCTAGGATTGACCCTGATTCCTTTTTAGTACTTCATAGTAGTTTCTCAGAGGATGCAGCATGGCCCATACTTTGTATTAAAGCTCTTACAAGGCTTCTAGGTTTCTCAGGATTACAATATAATGCCCACAAAGTAATGTTTTTGGAAAAGACTGCAGCAATTAGGATTTTTGGCTACCGTCCAGGTTACTTTGCTTCTAGAGCAGGATACTTTTTGGCGTTTTCATCCTACGCCTTGGCTGCAAACCGAACTGATGTAAAATCTATAGCTGGCTACAAGAGAAAAAAAATTCTACTTTATAGAGGAAAGATTCCTGAGGAGGAAGAGAATGTGAGAGTTTTGGAAAAATAGCTTTGTATATATTCTTTCTTATATATAAAAGTGCGATTGCTCATGTGTCATTGCCGTCTTTTATCTGCATTCTTTGAAGTTGTCCTCGAAAAAACCAATTGAATAGCTCCTCCAAAGCATTGCTTTTTGTAACTCCTCCCCCATGCCTTGTGCTTCGAAAATAACTTGTGCATGCTTGATAGTGGGATTTTTCCATGCCTTGGTTACTATAAGTTGCTAAGGGGCCATGCTCCTCCACAAAGTAAGGTCCATGAATATGAAGAATATGCTGCAATACAAAGTAACACTAATTTTATACCAATTGAAAAACCTATCAAAATAAGCCCATATTAAACAATTATTACTTTACCAGATAAAAAGTGATATCTTTTTCTCCCCATGCCTCTTTTATCGCCTGAACAAGCTTTGTGATTGATCTTTTGAACTCTTCCGCATATGTATATGTTGTCTTATGTTGCCTGAGGAGTTTCAGAAAAACATCAAGGTGTATCCAGACCTCCATTCTAAGAAATGCAAGCCTCGGCGTGCTTGCAACATTTGTTGTGATCTCACATAGCTCTCTCCAACACTCCCAAGCCGCATTCACCTGCCTTCCTGAATGGTTTCCTAAGAATCGTCTAGCTTTTGAGCCTCCCATAGAGACATCGGCCAAGATATCTCTTGGTTTTCCTGAAAGTATTGGATCCTTTCTCAAGTGAACTTGGCCACCATGAAATCTCATTTTCGATAGCAATGCCTCGCATTTATCAATACACTCATCTGATAAAGATAATGGCTTAATGGAATATGCGTAGTCAAGATGCAACCTGAGAAGCTTATCGATTATTCTAATCTCTGCATGCAAAGTACAAATATGAACATTCTTAAGAGAGATGGAAAGAATGGGATCCCAGATGTCTTCTATGTTTTTAAATTTACTCAAATCTATAGAGTCTCTATTTGGGGCTCTTCTTATTGGTCGCAAACTACTCCAATCTTTGGATCCAATACTTTCCATGCAATAAATGTAAGGATATTTTGCATTTGCACCATTACATATTCCAAGCATACATTTGATAGTTTTCAAATCAGCATTCATATGCCATTCCACATTAAATTTACCCCCCATCAACTACCAACATTTCGCCTTCACTTTGAGACTTAATGATATTTGGAATACCTGTATGGTTGAACAACCATTTCAACGTTTGATGATATTTTCAATTGGTACCTGGGCTGCACCAATCCACCAAATCTCCATCTTGGATTGGATCTTATGCAATGGAGCTTGGCCCTCACCATTGCCATGGTCCAATGCCATGTTCATGAGGCAAATGCTAATTCTTTCTATCTTCTGTCCCTGTTGAATCTGTGCTTCATCCAACTTCAAGGCAAACTTTAGAACACCATAACTTTCTTCTACTGTGATTTTATACATGTGAACCATTGCAATTTGCACCTTTTTTAGATCAACCCATATATTGTTAAACTCATTGTAATCAAAAACTGCCTTTTTTTTTGTTTTTCATAGGACATAGACCTTTCGATGTGAATGTAATCTCCAAAAACATGTGGAATCTTGCGATTCATGGCAATTCTTGCAGTCAAAACTGCAAGGGCTCGGGGCAATCCAAATATAGTTACCCTATTGCGTTTAAGATTTTTAAACCATAATCCAGAGATAGCACGATAACCTTTTCAACTTATACCCACAGTATCACATGTCTCTACGATTTCATTTACTTTCACTGTGCCTTTTAAATCCTTCACTAACTCTTTGAGAGTTGGACCTCTCAAATCCACATTTTTGGGTGACTTAAGAATCCTCAAAATATCTTTCTTATTCATGGTTTCCTTCAAAAGTTTGATTCTTTCCTCATTCTCTCGGATATTTATGCCTAGTATGTTAGAGACATATTTCTTTGTAAGATTTAGTCTCCTTTTCTTTGCTCTCTCACACAAGCTGGTTATATTTTTTAATGGTCTCTTCCTCTCTCTAAATCCTACTGGAGTTTCTCTCAAGCGTGTTAGCTTATCCTACAATGACTTGTTAACATTTTTCAAAATATCAATCTAACTTGTCAACTCTAAAATATTTGTTTGTGTAGTTTCTAGTGCTTTTTTCATTTCGTGCATTTGAGCTATATATGTGTAAGATGCAGAGTATAACCTCATACAGTAGCCAAGCATTCCATTGTAACCTTCTCCAGCATATCTTATATAGTCATGGACATTCAAAAAAGGAGGTGGTTTTCCTGTAGAAGGATCCCTGGGATAAATATTTCCATCCACCCACAAATCTATATGCTTCATTCCTTGTGTTCGCAACCTGTTGGCTTCAATCTCATCTATCAATACTCGATGATGTATACTTCTCCAAGATGTGTAAATCGGATCTAGTTGAATAGATAGCTTGTATTTACGTGTGCTTGCGCCTGTGTTATTTGAAGTAGTATTGCTAGACATTCTAGCAAATGAACTGAGCAAGAATCTCACAGTGATAGGAAGCAAGTGCAACAAAAGGAATGGTAAAAGAGAATAGTGTGTAAAAAGAAAACGCAAGAGCAAACAAATGCGAAGTTCGTACGAAAATCTCGAAAATACAAAATCTCTCGAGTTCCAAGACAATAAACGGCCGAAAAGGTGACCCCTGACCTGGATTAAAAGATGAGGGCAATTAATGGCCGACCTCTTCAATGAACCAAATATTCTCTCATTAATCACATCCGGACAACCAAATTTAGAGGTTTTATTCTTCCTAAACCTCAACTAATTAGCAACTTAATCACTTTCTTACAAGTGCCATTTTTGAAGCGTTTTTGGCCCTAATGATGCATGGTGGCTGCTGAGAATATATAGAATACCTCACCTCTTTTAGGTGCTTTTAAAACGGGAGCTCTTGCTAGCTCTTGTTTCACATCCTCGAATGCTACCTTACAAGGGTCACCGCATACAAACAAACAGCTAAAGGACAATAGATTTTTAAGCGGCAACGTTCTTTCTGCCAAGGCGTTTATGAATCTACGGTAATAACCAACCGAAGACAGGAAGCTATGAACTTCTTTCCGAGTGCGTGGTGGACCCATGGCAACTATAACTTTGACCTTCTCGGGGTTTGTCATCGCAATTCCTACCGAACTGACCACATGACCCAACAAGAGCCCATAGGGCACACCGAAAACACACTTCCGTGGGTTTAGAGCGATACAAAATTATCTGCAGCGCTCAAAGCATTTTCTTAAAATGCTCAATTGCCTTTCTCTCACGGTGGCGGCCCCTAAGTCATCAATCAACACCTTCAACTCTTCAGGGGATATGTCACCGAATGTCTTATCTGCTGTTCGTTGCTAGGAACCAGGCGTATTGCATAAACCGAAGGCCATCACATGATACGCAAAAGTACCAAAGACAGTAATAAAAGTTGTTTTCAACTTGTCCTCTTCTGCAATTGCCATCTGGTTATATCCTGCAAAGCAATCCATAAACGAATATATCTCCCTACCCGCTAATTGATCCAAAATCTGGTCAATAAATGGCAACGGGTAGTAGTCCTTAATTGTCTGCTTATTCAATTCTCTAAAGTCTACACATAATCGGATTTGATTATTTTTATTCTTTCTGATCACAACTGGCGAACACCATTCCGTGTGTTGCACAAGAAAAATCAAACCCGCTTTCCGAAGCTTCTGTAACTCTTCAAACAGCCCGTCCCTTAGTTCGAAAGCCATACGCCTTACTTTCTGTCATACAGGACGACTACCCTCTTTCAGCGGAATTGTATGAACAGTAAGACTAGGAGGAATGCCTCTCAGCTCATCATAACTCCAGGCAAAGATATCGTGGAATTCCTGAATCAAGGACACATAGTCCTCCCTTTCTGTTGTCCTGAGCATAGAACCTAATTTGATTGGTCGCGACTCATCAGGCATACCAAGGTCTAGCTCGATAACATCTGCATCTCTTATGCGAGCTTGGGCCTCTATCGGCTCGTTCAAAGTGATCTGATAGATGTCTTCCGTGGTGGATCCCTCTTTGGACTCATCACTCGATGATGTCTCACTGGCAGATAAATCTTCTAATGTCTCCAATTCTGTAGAGGATAGAGGAGCTCTCTCACTCTGCGGGGACTCAGGATAAGCATCAACCACCACACGCTGGGCACCTCTACCGAATATCAGCCGACCGGTGGATATATCCACTTGGCAGTCCGCTTGCAAGATCCAAGGTCATCCGAGTAATACTTGGTAACTTGGACGCCCTGCAAAATGAATCACCCTAAAGTCCAACAGGCATTCTACATTTGCAACAGTGACATGGACCTTAGTAATGCAACCTTCCGGCTGCCTCAAACTGCCATTCTGAGAATTGTGGAGGTATCTTTCTGGATCACAAGACCCAACCTTTCCATCAGTTCAGAACTCATAATGTTAACAGATGATCCCATGTCGAAAATGGCATAATCTACTAATATCCCATCGACATAGGCTGCAACCCTTGGGCAATGCTTCTCAGCATGCTCGAACCAGTCATCACCAACTCGCGCAATACCCAAAGGTTCTACAATATACCCGGTACGCTGGATCTTTCTAAATTCCTTGCGTACTCCTGGGGAAAGCTTAATAAGCTGTAAAAGATTCACATCCGGCTTGACTTCGCAAAGAGAGCTCGCCAAATCGAATTCATGATAGTTCGATAGAGTCCACTTTTCACGCCAAACCATCCGCTCTTTAGGTCGCTGAACCGGCTTTATTGCCTCTTTTTTAACTTTCACCTTCTTCTTTGATGGTTCCTTATTGGCTTTACTCTCCATGGGCTTCAAAGGTTCCCCTTCCATGGCAGGATCCAAAACTTGCGTTCCTTTGTCGCCTTGTTTAGGATTTCCGTCGACAGGCTTATCCTTGTCAGCCTCTCTATTCTTTTGACCTCTTGTAAGGACAGCTTGCAGATTAGAGGTTTCAGCGTCATCAACGCGTACAGCCTCAATCAAACTAACCCCACTACCACTAGGTAGCTCCTCCACTGTAGTCTTTGGTCGTTGGAGTATTTGTTTAGGCCCATCTTCTCACTGGGAATCATTTCCTTATGCACGATGATTAACAAGCCCTGGTTGCCAACTACCTCGCTGGAGGGAACTGATCTTACTCGAGCAAGTAGCTGCTAAATGGCCGGATTTTCCACAGATGTGGCACTTAATATTTGGGAAATTTCTTGGATAGTCTTGCCCACCATACCATTTGCAACTAAACCTCGAAGGTGCACCCTCATCTGGGTATCTACTTCCTATCAAATTTTGTTGCTTTTTAAGGAAGTTGACATCAACGGCTATTTGTCGATACTGCTCCGTAATCATGTCGGTATAATGCTTCATCATGTCCTTAACCTCGCCAAGAACATTGGAAGCACTCGACTCGTAGCCTTGATCATTACCATGTCGTTCCATCGGCCTAACAATTCGATTAGGCACTGGTTGTTGAGCCACATGCATGGTATTGGAATTGACTGCCTGGCCTCCACCATTTGACTGCCCATAGGCATCGACATGCTAGGGGGAGCTGGTAATAAAGGCACATTCTGCATCATGTTCCCTCTCCCATTAGGATTAGCCATCGCTATCCCTTGGCCACTACTGCCATTGGCCGTTGCCATATTGTTTCCCAATGCTAGACCCATATTCGAATTGCCTCGAGAAGCATAGGCTGCTTGTAGTTGGGATTCCACCTCTTGTGCTCGTGTAATGGCAGTATCTATATCCCCCAAGGGGACACTACTCAACTGCAATTGGATGTTAAAGTCCAAACCATGTAGGAAATATTGCAATTGGGCAGCTTCGGGGATAGGAATAGAGGTGTCCAACTTACAGAAAACCTCTTTTATTTTCTTCATATAAGCACGAATATCCTCGTGTGGTTCTTGGCGGGTCACGTTGAGTACACGCAACTAATATTACCCACCCCTTTCAGGGGAAAACTCCCTTCGAAAAGCTCCATAAAATGAATCAATATTCAATATGGTTGTGGCTTCTAAACCATGATACCATATGGCAGCTCTTCCTTTGAGAGTCATGTTGAAGAACATCATTAAATGTCCTTCTTCTTGGATGCGATAGTTAAACATCAGCTTTTGAAACTCCCTAATGTGGAGTTCCGCATCTTCCTCAACTAGCCCATTAAAAATGGGTAGCGGGTAACCTAGAGCTGGCAAATCTGTCGTTCCTGTTGGAATTGCAATAGGCTGCACCATGAGGGAAATTGGATTTGCACTAGGAATAGGGGACGGTGGGGTTGCACCTCCCGCACTTGATGTAGACTGGCTTATGGAAGGAAGGGGAGCACTAGAGCTTTCACCTTCTCCTAACTTACTGCTTGTGGCACCAAGACCACTAGATCCACTCCCTCGTAAGGGTTCAGCACCGCTACGCTTAGGGGAATATCTCCTAAAAATTTCAGCACGTTGCCTAGCTCTTTTGTCTCTCTCTTGCTTTTCGATTTCTGCTAGATGATGCTTATCGATAAATAACAGATCAATCTCAATACCCTTTGCAATAAACTACTAACTGGTCCCTAGATAACCAGGATTCGAGGACCGCCACTTCTAAGCGGCTCCCGGCTGACGCACCACTGATGGGACCTAAAACGGGTCGGCACTGGCTCATGCACTAGCCGGACCTCTATCATGCACTCAACAACCCCATGGCCTCGCGGCCAGGTGCGTAGATGACACATACATCATCTTCCTAAGCATCTTGCATTTGTATGACGTCTTGTAGTCCAACTCTAACCCAATCAACACTCCTCAGAGGGAGTCCCAGCACATTTCCAAATAGCACGAAGCACAAACATAGGAGGTCCTCCTACGGCTGAATGCCGCTACCTCACTGCGACTCTCCTACACCTTGGGGATTGGCCCCTCCATGCGTCGCTAAACATATATAACACACACGGACACAAACTCCTCTCTTTTATGATTCGCATATTTCTAGGAGATATACCATACTTCCTCACTTTACTTTCCCTTAGACCCAACGCCTAGCCTACAGCTTGGACAACCTTACTCACTCAATGTTGGTCATATTCCTCTAAAAAGCAATTGCTATGCATCCATGAGGTATTGTCTGATACTTTTAAATTTCATGCTTCATGCAAATTGTGAATGTCCACGTGCTCAAACAATTAAGAAAATCAACTTTGGTGCTTAGTGCAAAAACATTATTTCAATGGATTTCTCTATCACTCGTATGCAGCGTTGCATGGACCTAGCACCAAGAAACCCTTGTGCTACTAGGTTCTTAATCTTTAAATATCGTCCAATCTACATGGTATGCATTAAAAAAACCAGCAAACTTTCTATCATTTCATTCAACATTTACACACTTTTTATACACTCTAACCCCCTCACCCGTTTAGGTTGTGCATATTGCATAGGTTTAGGGTTCATTTTTCACATTTTTATTGCCTAAAAAGCCATAAAAACTCACTATAACATAAAGGTAGGGCTGAACTGAGGCTAAACCTCATACTTCAGACCCCCCATACATCCACAAACATGAATCTTATTTTTCCTTAATTTTCGGCACTCAAAATCCATTTTTCCCCTATTTTTTTCTATTTTTCTTGTATTTTTTCCAATATTTAATGACTAAAAATTCTAAATGGGTTATGGGTTGTGGCCCTTAGGTTCATTTGTAGCAAAAAGACAAGTTTAGTTGATGTGTCTTGTGATATTTTTCATTGATATCTCAAAAACACCCAATTTTCCCATATTTTGTATATTTACGGGTTTTTCACTACTAATTTCATCCACAACACTTATGATTCTCTGATTTTCTGATCATAAAGAGTTGAAAGACATTGAAGACATCATCATAATACATTATCATCTCATGGGAACAAGAATGCATCAAGCAAATTGCATAAAAACACCATTTTCCTTCATAAAAATGAGATTACCGTTCTTTTGCGGGTTGCGGGTTTTTATTTGCCATATTTCGGGACTGATTTCTAGCAACCATTACTACTCATGACAGGCCACATTTAGCAATCTTCAATCTTCTTACACCATGGAACAACCCGGTCTTCATCGGGCAAGCATCCATCACCCATTCTTCTTCTTCCTCTTCACCACATGAATCTGCCTTTAGGGAAGAGAGAGGGAGGAGAGAGGGAGGAGAGAGAAAGACTGAAATCAGAGATCTTCATAGAGACCACCATTTGACGGGCAAGAGGCAACGATAGAGTCAGCATCCAGGAGGGAAGCAAGGCCAATGATCAGTGATGGGGGTTCTTTGCAGCAGCCATGCTCCATTGATCAACAATGGGGCGCATTTTTCGGCGCCATGTTGATCACGATTTCTTCATCTCTCTCTCTCCACAATTTGCATGCCACATTTCATGTGGCATAAGTTGTCCAATGCCCAAAGGTCACCACTCATTTGGCCAAACTTTTGTCCACCTCTTCGCATCTTGACCGGTTTCTTGGCCATTTCCCCGTCCGGACTCGGAATTGAGCTCTGAAAAATCCTGGGCGTCCGGCTTGGCATCTCGCATTGGCCGCTAACTCTTGCCAACCCGCACGACTGTCTGAAAAATTATGAAAAATCAACAAGTGTCGGTCGGGCACCTTTAAAGCACTTTGGCGCTTAAAATCGTCCTAGATCGAGCCGCCGCCTTTGACATTGAATATTTTTCCCTTGATATTCATAATTTTTAGCTATTTTTAAGCACTTCTCAGCACCAAAATTCGGCACCAAAATTCTGCTCTCAGATATTTTATTTTGCCCATGCCTTGCATTGCGTAAATTTTTAAGTTTTCAATTTTGCAAGTAGTTTCATTGAGGATCAATTTTATGTGCAATCACATACACATCAATGAACAATTGTACTTGGATCAATGCATTACATCTTTACTCTATTTATAGTTTGGTAATACTATATCTAATATATGATATTCCATTTTGCCCATGATTTGTATTTTGTAAATTTAAAAGTTTCTAATGTCTCACGTAGTTCAGTCAAGAATACATTTAATATGCAAGTACGCACACTTAGTGATTTCTTTTTGTTCTCTGTGGTGTATAATCCAGTTAATACGTTTTCCAAAAAAAAGATTCAATCATCAATTTTATAAATCAGAATCTGGTGAAACTTCACCTATATGCCACGCATAATAAGAACTCATGAAAACTAAAAAATTGGCCCCATCAAAAGCCTCTAGGATAGTGGGTCAGAGGCTCCCATGTGGAGCCTTGATTTCCCAGATTCAGGGCCCCACACGCAAGCCTCTGGCAGCCAGGTGTCCCAAAGGTTTTGATGGGGCCAATTTCTTTGGGGTGGTTGATGTGTCGTAGAAGAGTCCACATGTAAAATTTAAATTAATCTAATCACTATTCATATTTTTTCTAAATTTTGAATACATTAATTCAAGTTTATGGATTTTTAAAAAGTTTAACTATAAGTTGAAAGTGTCACCTCATTTTACCCATTTGAATTCTGTGTTTCAAGTCTCACTCTTGGAAGACATGGCATGCACCAAGCAAGCAACTTGGAGATTTCCCCCAAGAACTCCTGCGTAGAAGCAACCTCCCCCTACTCCACCACCATGCCACCATCACAAGTGTCAATGAAGCTAGGCATAGTGGCCCTCTGAGAGATCTGCCATTATCAGAAGACCATGCACGTCTTGATACCAAAAGCTACATTCCAAAAGGTGGTGCAGGAGACAATGTAGAACATACTGATTAGAAATAGTAGGAGGCACTTCCTTGATAGTTCAAGTGTGTATCGACCTAATCAGCGGATTACCTAGGCCCTCCTTATACTACAAGAAGCTGCTGAAGCCTTCCTCATTGACTTGTTTGAAGACTTGATCTATACAGTTGTGCATGCAAGGAGGGTCACCGTCACTATGACATGGATCTATGAATAGTGAGATTTTTTCAATGATGGAGGGCTAGTCCTGGCAGAGAGCAACAATAATATTGGTCTGCCAGTGAAACATCTATGGAATCTAGCTTCTAAAATGATTTTGTAAAACCTTGCTTGTATGGAATCCTCTCTAAATTGTTTTGAATATTAACATTTTGGCACATCTTATTTTTATTTAATCACATGTTATTTGTTTTATTTATTTATGTAAGTTATCCTTACGCGCCTTTGGATAAATAAATATTACGCACGAATTCGATAAAGTGCTTTGTATTAAATTTAAATAAGGAATCATGTTGTGTATAAATCCAACAAATAATCATTACATTCAAATACAAACAATAATAAATGACACATATCACAAACTATATTGCATGCAAATCCAACAACATTGATTTTTATTAATACAAGAGAATATTACAAATTATGTTACATTGCAAGAGACATCATTAGTGCTGATAAGTACATCTAATATGTCCTAGGATTCTTAGAGCTACGTTCCCCATGCTTAGAGCTACTCTTTATCATAGGCAACAATACATTTTTCCCCAAATGTTCTTTCCTAATGACATTGGGGTCTTCAACTCCAACAACCATACCACGGGCCACCATGGAGAAAAGTGGGCCAAACCTAGTACTTATGAACAAGTAGAGCAACTTGGAAAGACAGAGAGAGAGTATATTTTGGATAGAACAGAAGATAATTTTACAACCTAATAAGAAGTTGATTCCAAGATAAGATTAGAGACGAACTAGGGATTGATTAGGGTCTATCATGATTGAAATCAAGTGAAAGAGTCAAGATCCAATTGGGAAAAAAAATTATAGATATAGTGAATCAAAGGGGTATAATTATGTGATTTGAATGTTAATCCAGATTAAAATTATTATACATTTTTCTTTGCAAAACGGAGATGCAAAATGTAGAGAGAGAGAGAGAGAGAGAGAGAGAGAGAGAGAGTATTTTGGATAGAACAAAAGATAACATTAGACCCTAATAAGAAATTGATTCCAAGATAATTAGGGATTGATTAGGTTCTATCATGATTGAAATCAAGTGAAAGAGTCAAGATTCGTAAAAAAGAATACATATATAGTGAATCAAAGGGGTGGGGTATAATTATGTGATTTAAATGTTATTCCAAGTTAAAATTGTCATATATTTTTCTTTGCAAAATGAAGGTGCAAGACGTACTAAGAGAAAGAGAGATATTCACTTCCAATTGAAGGATGAATATGCACCATTATTCAAAAGAACTATGGAAAGGGATAATGCAATAATGTACGGGATACAACAAGAAAGAAATGTAGGGGAAAAAATGTGGATCTTTGGATTGACGGATACATTTATCCACCTGATCCACTAACTCAAAGGCCACCATAATTTAATGGGATTACATCATTTATAAAGTTTTTTTGTGAAGGCGATGAAGGATTGTATACACGTAGGTAGACTTGTGACACAAGGATCAGCAGGGGTTCATCAAGCCTTAACAAATATGGAGACAAGATTACAAGGGTGTGTGGAGTCTTTGATGGAAAAAGATAGATTGTTGTTTGAGAAGGATAGGGAGAATCAGAGCTACAACAAGCAATGACTGTCATTAAATATGTTATGCATGCTACACAGGTGCAAAATATTGAGTTACAGTCTAAAATTATGGAGTTGGAGAAGGAGAACAAAAACTTAAAGAGGAAGCTCATAAAAACTTTGGAGATTGGGACCACTTTCAAAACCAAAGAAGCACGTCAATGAATCCGATTAGTTTAACCAATTCACCAATTAACCAAGGGAAGTGGACAATATCATAAATGGATATATGCTCCAATCTACTACAATGAGAAATATGTTTCCTCATGCAAAAAACGATACTACTGCTAAAGTCCATAGCAAGGATATGGTAAAAAATGCATTGGAAAATCATAAATTGAGGGATATTATGGATGGTGTTGCGAGTGAAATTCTTAGGGATGTAAGCAACTTGTTTACTACAATATATGCTCAGAGACTATGTGACAAGGTGGGGATGAGTTCTGAGTCATACAGTATGCTCTATCAACAATTGGATACACTATAAGATATAGGCCTTATACCGACATTTAAAGCGATGAAAATGCAAACAACAAAATTTGCCCCCATCGTCGCAAAAAGCATCGTTATTGGCGACGCCATAGAACAGTCAATATTGGCATCGCTATCAGCGTCGCTATTAGCGTCGTTATGCGCGTCGCAAACCGATGCGCATAACGACTCTAATAGTGACGCGAGCAGTAAAATTTGTGACGCTAATAGCGACGGTAACAGGGAAAAAAAATTCTATACAAAATAGTTTCTGCACTACTGTGTACAATGCGCTTCCAAACAAAAACAATGTATACTGAAATCATAAAACTTATATATGAAATAAATACATGATTGCATGAAAAGTGATTGGTACAATCATGACAGGATATCACTAATACATAGAAAATGTCTACATAGATCAGGCGACTCAAAAATAAAGGTGTGTGAGCTCCAGGGATCCAAGGGCGAGCTACGCATCCTCGTCCCCCGAAAGCTCGTCCCGTCGCAAAGGAGCATCGAACAGACTCTGTAGAGAAAGAAACAACACATCAGTCCACCATACAATAATGCATTCAAATATCTCATGGTAACTACGGACAAGAAAGATGAGTGACTTACAAGGCCGTCGAGTCTATACAATCGGTTGATCAATGCCCTGAGACCGTGCCTCTCTGCATATTGAGTCTCAAGGCCAGTCGGATCGCAATTTGTAATGGAGTGCTGCAAAGAAAACAAAATGCTAACTGTTAGAAACATGATTGTCAGTTAAAGAATATTTCAAAAAAATAAACAAGAAAAACAAAAGAAAGACTTACAAAGTCCTCAAAATATGTCCTGTGGCCGCCACTCCCAAGATGATGGACCACTCCGGCCTCGAGTCGTGCCCTCGTCACCTCGCGCTGCTAACTCCAACGTCCTGGAGAATCTGTAGCCTCCTCCCTCAGTCGGCGCCAGTCGTCTACATCTAACCGCTCGGGCTTTGCAGCCCCACTCTTGATTGCCTTGCGTGCGTCGGATCATCTATGTGACATGTATGCACGCATGCAATCCATCATCCAGCCCGTAGAGAATCTATCTACTGCGGCTGACACCGGAAACTCCTCGTGCAAGGCTAGTACTATGTAGTCCTTGCTCCCCTCCGGTATGTTCTTCCAATGATCCAAGACGTTGTGCTGAAAAACTTGTTGACACAACTCTCTCATGCGAGCCATCACCCTCCTCCCCTCATCATTCATGATGATGGCTCCTAACCTACTATCGACTAGATATCCATAACCCCTAGGAGTCTACCTAAGATGGGTCCTCTCCCATCTGCATCCATGCTCCTAGGCATATCCAGGAGACCTCTCTGCATCCGGTGTACCAACGAAGGTAATCTCTCTCAGAGTGGCACCCACAGGGGTGCCACCTGCTCGTAATCTCTCTCGGAGTGGCACCCACAGGGGTGCCGAAAAACTTGTTGGCACAACTCTCACATGCGAGCCATCACCCTCCTCCCCTCATCATTCATGATGATGGCTCCTAACCTACTATCGACTAGATATCCATAACCCCTAGGAGTCTGCCTAAGATGGGTCCTCTCCCATCTGCATCCATACTCCTAGGCATATCCAGGAGACCCCTCTGCATCTGGTGTACCGACGAGGGTAATCTCTCTCGGAGTGGCACCCACAAGGGTGCAACCTGCTGACGGCTGTGCAAAAGCCACAGTAACTGGAGTAGACGTCCCCACAGATGTAAAAAATCCTAGAGGTGACGCAGCTCCAGCTGAATGATGAGATGGAGACACCGCGTCCGTGTCTGCACATCATCCACCTGAGCCATGAGAGCAAGGAGTCGCACCTGTATCCCTTGTCGACCGCGGGCTCACTGCCTCTGTATCTTTGCAGCATCCACCTGATCCCAATGCACTCCCTCCCTTTGGCCCAAGTCGTGAGCGTCAAGATCGTCTGCTCGAGCCGAAGCATCCAATCCCGCTGAAGCAGATCTAGCAGAGTGCCCTGACGAAGACCAAGACAGATCCTGGTCTGCCATCTCTCTGAATTTGGCAATTTGGTCTGGAGACATGCATGCGAAGATGTCTTGTAACTCCTCATCGCTCATCCCTCGACTCATTCTCAAAATGTCACCTGCACAAACAAAATATGATGTTAGAATAATCAATTTAAATCATACAAAGTACAGTAATATAGATCATTTAAAAAAAATCTCACTTAAAATGCATATCTTATATACCCTAATAAGCGATTGGTCAACGAATTGAGTAATTGGATGCTCCAAGTATGAAGTATCCTATGGTCCCATGTTAATCTCCTGACACAACTCCGCATACACTGGAAGGTCAATAGACATGTCACCACAAAAGAATGAGTCTATCTCGTTCTCAAAGAATTCTTGGACTCCTGTATTTCCATCATTGTTAGTCAATGTTGGCTCCAAGCTTTCAACGGCCTCCACCCCTTGCAATATCGACCCCTCTATTTGCATATTATCTTCATCTATGCTCGGAAAATCGCTTTGATCATATACTCTCGCACTTCGGGGAGTTGAAGGTATAACATACCACAATCGAGGTTGTTGGGGGTTTGGATAGAAGATTACCTGTTTACAAACACGTACAAGAGGGTTCAAACCATTGTGACATAAACCATGTTGTAATACAATTAGCAAGCAAATGACTCCATGCACCTGTTCATAATGGGCCGGCAACACAAAGGTGTCGCGCAAATCCCGTCAATTGTTTTTTGGAATCTATTTCGAGAAATCCAAATGGACCTCGTCGAACTGTTGCTCCAGCTTCTCCAAGTACCACTTTGAACCACTGCACATCGAATAGTATCATGGAGAAGCTACGGTAATCCACCATAACAATACTTTGCAAGTTTCCAAAATACTCCATCTCATCTACAACCGTGTTTGGATCCGTTGCTCGTCGCCGGCTCTCTTGCTTGAACCTTGCCATGATACCACAGCCCATTGTGGAGCGCATTTTGTCAATACGCTCCACGCGAAAATGCCGTCCGCGTGACCACGTTGCACTATATATTTTGTACTGTACATTGAAAAACTCAAATTAGATGTCGCATATAAAATTTAGATACGACAGATTCTAAACCCCTCATCACCTTTGGACTACATCCCCTCGAGAATTCCCACTCCTCCATTCAGACCTCTGTCCCTTCATGAGACGCTGCGGTCAAAGCTTCATGCAACCATCACGTTCACATAAACCGTGGCATCTCCTCCATGCCTTCGGGATATCGAATCCGTCGATGATGCGTACTATGTCGGAACTCAGCTCGCGCTTCCTCTCGATCTTGCCTAGCAATCTGGTACTTGGCGAGCCACGTCTCCATAGAGGCATGGTGCAACATACAAAAGCGATTCACTTTCTCTTCCATTGAGGCATCCATTCTTTTTTCTACCCCATTTGCAACCACCACATCTTCAGTCAGTCTATCATCGTCCTTCAGCGACCATAGCATTTCATTGTTTGGTTCCACCGTTGGTGGCCATTGTGAAATATGCACTAGCGCCTCAGACACCAACCAACCTTCGGCCATGCTACCTTCTGGCCGAGCTCGTTGTCGCACAAAGCCTTTCAGGGTTTTCATGAAGCGCTCCAAGAAGAACATCCATCGCGTATGGACAAGTCCAGCAATCTCCACTTTATCCACAAGATGCACAAGAAGGTGGATTTGTATCGTGAGCATGCTGGTGGGCAGGTAATTCTCAAAGAGACAGACCATCTCCACTGCTCCCCGCCTCGCGGATTCAATAGAGGACGTCTTAATCTCCTTCTGTGAGATCCATTGCACCAAAGTCGACAACTTGTAAATGGCCCTGCGTATTTCTAGAGTAAGACATCCTACGATTGCGATCGGTATTACAAACTGCCATAAATGAGAAAGCATTATGAATAATGGCTACATAACAAATTACAAAATGCCCACGCTAATTAGAATCCATTCGTAGTACAAACCTGACATATCTTATACCAGTCATGGGATTTTAGCCCTGATAATTGGTCGTCTTTAGAAAATGCGGACCTGAGAGAATGCATCATACCTGTCGGAGTGCGGATAGACTTCATTACTTGCTTCACAACGCGCTCTTCTTTAGTGGACAAGACCCAAGGAGTGCGAGGAAGCTGCACGCGACCATCAGCACTCGACTGCGGCCAAAGCGCCCCCATCTTACCTACCTCCTTCAAATCCCTTCGTGCCCCTATAGTGTCTCTCTTTCCTGTGATGTGGTCCCATAATAAGCTGCCCACATTCTTGAAAATATGCATGGGATCCAACAAGTGGTTGATCTATAAGTGGGTCCAATATGGCAACTCGTAGAAAACTGAGAACCGCAGCATTCTATTTGGATGTGATTCTGCGTGGACCATTTTCAGCTCGTACCAGCTTGCGGCGTTCATACGTGTTGGAAGTCGTCCAAGGAAACCTTCCCTGAGTTAATGATCCTTCGGGAAGAAAGCAGCGTGTCCTTGATATACCATCTTCTTCATGGTTCGTGACCTTCGGAGTCTAACTGTGGCCCGCACGATGGACATGCATGATAACCTGAGGTAACCAGACCTATTCCAACACCATGACCTAGTGAATACTTGATTGAACGAGATAAAATATAGATATTACCAGCGAGAATGGAGGCCTGCTCACCTGAGCACTCTCCCAATCCCGAAAAGTCATGCATCGTCCACATGAGAATGGCTCGAATATTGGCTGACCGCCGACCATCATGCATGCTCATATCTTGCACAGTGACCCCCTCCTCCCACAAAATCTTAAGCTCATCGACTAATGGACAAAGATACATGCCCATATTTTTTACTTTGTAGTGGCCTGGGATGAGCAAGCTAAGGATGAGATGTCTTTCTTCGTAGAAAGCCATGGAGGGATATTGTAGTTGACAAGGACTATAGGCCACACACTGTAAGAAGCGAATGGGTTCACGCCGTCCATTGCGAGACCGAGCCGAAGATTCCTTGGCTCTCGGGCAAAGCCTGGGAAGGTAGAGTCAATGTGGCTCCATGCATCGGAATCCACTGATACTCGTTGAACTCGATCCGTGGACCTATTCTGTACATGCCACATTGTCAAGCTCTCCATGCCGGACATATGAAACATGTGGTTTATGCGGGGGATAAGCGCAAAGTGTCTAAGAACTTTTTGAGGGATGGTTTGCCCTTGTAAGTCCTGTCGATACCTGTGAGCACCACACTTTGGACATGTCTCCATAGTCTCGTATTCTCCTTGAAACAAACAGCAATCGTTGATACATGCATGGATGTTATTGTAGTCCATGCCAAGCTTCCGTAAAACATGTCGTCCATCATCACGAGACTCAGGCATGGTATTTGCAGGCGGCAATATATGATATTTTAATAACCTGAAAAAAATCATAAAACACCTTGAAAAAGCACAAATGTTTGTAATAATAGTGCCGAAAAAAAAAATCAATGAAGCGTATGTACAAGGTACCTGAACAACTCGGTCACACTCGTATCGCTCCACCCGTATTTTGCTTGCACACTTAAGAGTGCAAGCAATGTCTTCAGCCGAGATACTCGGCACCCATCATATAATGGTATGGATGCTTCCTCTCTAAGAAGATCAGAAGTTTCGACATCCATGGGAATCAATGCATCGATCATTGCCTCCATCTCAGGCTCCAAGATTGTAGGTAGGTCTGGAAGGTTGCCTGTCTCCTGTGGCATTGATGGTATAGATTGGCCTTGCGAGTGGTGGATTGGCTCCTGCACTCCATCCATCGCACGCCCACGTACTCTTCTAATTGGCCGCAAAGGGTGCACTCCCCCTTGGGACGAGACATCACCTCCCTGGATAGAAAATTTACCAGCAAGACCCAATCTTATTGTATATGGTATTCAATTAGCTTGCGAGTACAATGCATGATTGATATTAACTTCAAATTACCGTTTTTTGAAAATCCATAATCACCTGATCAATGATCTCAGATTGAAACTCGCCAAATCGTCATGCGTGTTCTATAGACAATCGGCGTTTTCGTTTAATTGCCAACTTGCATTGAAAGCAAGGACATGGGACACGCTGATTACGATACGTCTCATGATCTTGAACAACAGGACCTTCTTCGTTTTCCATCTTGTCTATGTTACAAAAAACAATTTAATTATGACTTGTAATACAATTTGGGAAAACCCTTCACTCATTGTTTATTGGAGATCACTTATGCTTCTCGAGATGTCTATTTGATGTGAGATCACTTGGGATGCTATGTCAATGTCTTGGCATGCTATTGGACTCATTTGAGCACTCATTTACTCAATTTTATAGAGGTTTTCACTTCTGTAATAAGTAGGGTTGAATGCTATTTTGTCAGAGAAACTTGATGCTTATTGCTTGTTGATGCTTATGGATTACTTTGCATGCTACACTAATGTCTATTGTTGATGCCATATACTTGGCATCAATATTCTAGAATGCACTTGGATTGAGATTGAAGCTTAGTCTCATTGAGTTTGACTGTCACTTCTCACATCAAGCATTAATTTAAGACACTTCATGCCTCTTATCATTGGATGATACATGAGCCATTTGTTACATATATTATAGTGAGACAATAGGACTAATTGTGACATGTACATGCTCTCTTGATACTCCTTGGATGCAGCATCCCTATCGTAGGATGGTTTGATGTTTTGTCTTGGATCTAGTACTTATATCTATCATAGTGTTTTCAATGGTATTTATATGCTTCTAGGTTATGTATTGAGCCTTAGTGCCCTCTCTCATTTCCTTTTCTCTCTCCTCTCTCTCTCTCTCATTTTTTCTCTCTCCTCTCACTCTCTCATTTTTTTTTCTCTCTTCCTCTCCCTCTCTCATTTCATTTTCTTCCTTAAATGTTTTATTTGGAAAATATCTCCCTCTCTTCCTGCTAGCTTTCACTCAAGAGGTCCTTCCATTTAAATGCTCCTAACACTCTCCAATGAGTTGCATTTAGATGATTTACATTGTGAGTTCAATTTGAATGCAACCCATAGGGTGTTTTATCTAGAGAACTAATTTCATGTCATAAGCAAAAAAAATTCACTAATTTCTTTTCTAGTACAATTGATAAACATTAGACATAACTAATCCTCCATAGCAATCATTAGACATAACAGTAGACATAACTAATTTCTTTCCTAATGCAATAGATAAATGTTGGACATAACTAATCCTCCATAGCAATCATCAATCAATGCAATTCGAATCTCTACTACAAATGATTAGAGAGTTTTTTTTATAACAAATTGAGTTGTTGATTTCTATCTACTCTAATATACTCAACCAATCAAATCATCATCTCAAATCAATTCAGCCTCACAATCCAAGCATGGCTCCCTCAATTGGTTATGCCACTCCATTTTGCAATCCATCCATTCCTCAAGTACTCCAACAAAGAGAGGAAGCATAGAAAAGAAAGAGGGATATCCCAACCTCATCTCAACTCCACCTCTCACCCTCCAAATTGTAGAAGAAGAAGGGGAAGAAGAGAAGAATGCAAGACAGGGGAGAAGCTTCACTCTTCTAGTTCCTCACTTAATTCCTCTCTCACTCACCCTCACCCTCACCCTCACCCTCACCCTCAATGTGAAGCATAAGAAGATAGGATACAAGGAGAGAGAAGAGAGCTCTCAAGTTTGCACACACAAGAATGATCTATGCATGCATCCTATGTTAATTTGAACACTTCAAAAAAGTGAATAGAGAGTTTTGCCCACAACCTCTTCCATTTCCTCCCTCTCCCTCCCTCTCCCCCTCTTTCTCTCTCATTTCCTCTCCCTCTCACAATATATCCTAACACTCTCCAAAAGCAAAAGGGAGAGGGAGAGAGAGAATGCACTCTCCCTCCCTCTCCCTCTCCCTCTCTTTCTCTTTCTCTCCCTCTCTCATTTTCTCCCCCTCCCTCTCCCTCTCTTTGTCTTTGTCTTTGTCTTTCTCTTTCTCTTTCTCTTTCTCTCCCTCTCTCTTTCTCTTTCTCTCCGTCCCTCTCCCTCTCCCTCTCTTTCTCTCTCATTTCCTCTCCTAAACAAGCAAAAGAGAAAGAGAATTAAACCCTAAACAAGCAAAAGAAGGAGAGAATAGACTCATCGATGAGATATGGCGACTGTGGGGCGGCTCCTCTTCGCGATGAAGGCTCCTCCTCTCCTTCGCGAACGACGGCGGCGGCGGCGGCAATGGCAAGTCTTCTTCCTCTCCCTCTCTCACAACTGTCTCTCTCTCTCTCACTCTCGCTTTCAAAATAGTAGACGCAAAAACGCGAAATAAACCCGTGCTCGATTTCGACCTATTTTTTTTCCATGTGGGGCATCACTATTTACATCGCTATTTTTTGCGTCGCTATTTGCGACGCAAATAGCGATGCTGCTACCTATCTCTCTACCTGCCATCACTATAGGCTTAAATCCTTGTAGTGATATAGGTTTTAAGCAGGTCTTCAAAACTAAGTGAGTAGTGCCTCTACCAAAACCATTTCACATGAAGAAGGCTTGAAAATAACTAAATGAGAAAGTTTTAAAACTAATTGGTGAACTTACACATTTGGAACACACACACACATATTGAAGTATGGTTCCAAAGAAGTTACCTTTGCATTGAATGCATCCAACAACTTTGTATTGGATATATGTAGACTGCAGGTGGCTATGGTCCAAGTTCTATGATATGTCTTTGTAATAATGTAGAGGCAAGCTTAATTTTGTCCTCAAACTTAACGAGAGTGAGATTATCAAGGGGCAAAAACTTGAGCGTGTGATCATAACACTTATGAATCGAGCATTGGATCCTGACATGAATGAGAACCATCATTTATACATCAATGTGCAATCAAAGAATGAAATATGGTGGCTTGTAGCATTTGAAGTACCAAAGGAGGATCATGAAGTACTTAAAGTTTTTTTTAACCACACTAATACTAGTGTTATCCAATAGCAAAATAATGGAGCAACTTTAGATGTTGAAGGATTTGAAGTCCATCAAGTTGAATGGCATCTTGCAGGTGATTTAAAAACAATGACGTGTATGTTTGGTTTATCAAATGTAATAAATGTAAAATTTCCATGCGTATATTATATGTAAACTAATAAGTGTTTTCAATCAAGGTCTTGAGTGTTACAACTATATATATCATCTCTCACTTGACTTGGGTCTCACCTATATATACTAACTCTACATCAATAGGAATCATTCTTTGGGAGCATGTTTTGTGTATCTCTCTCGTACTCTCTCTCTCTCTCAACATGGTATCAGAGCTATGGATGCGTAGCAACAACAAGGAAGATAAGTTGTTTCATTGTTTATACTTGATTGAATTCTTTGCACAAGTGATGATTTGATACATGAACTTGTTCAAATTAGAAGTATTAGTTAATTTTGTCTTTAAAAACAAAACCGCTTGTCAATCGGAGTTCTGGATCAAAAGTTATGACAGTTCAGGATTAAAGACAGCAATTCTGCTCAAATCTGCGATTCTTTATTTAAAACTGTAATTCTAATTACAGTTCATTAATCCCCAATTACAGTTTGTTAATTGCTCGTCTTCGTTAATGATGTTGATTATGACAAGCAAACATCTTGCTAATTTTAGCAATGTTTTATTATCGTTCACGTTCTTTGCTCGATCGAAATAGTACTTTTCTTATATGCGTCATCTCGTCTTGCACGTTACGCCTCTCTATTTCCGGCTTTCTTTTTAATCACTCAATACTTTTTGTCGTTCTTACGTGCATATCCCTATTTTGATTGTCATGCGTCTCAACTACGCTCGTCTTGATCATGGTTTGCAGATTCTGCGATCTCATCTTATTTGTTTTCTCTCGACATACAGGCATGGCCAATTGCGTAATTGTTAACGGATATCCGTCTGGCCAACGTTCAGTTCCCTTCTTCCAAGGACAAGGCTTTCCTAGGTGGAAAGCAAAGATGATGCTAATTCTTGAAGGTGACAAATTATTTGATATTGTTTTGGGCGACCTGTCTTGCCCAGTTCAACCTATTGATGTGATGAATAACAATTCTGTGATTACTGATGGTCCATTATTTGAACAATGGAAAATTGATCATACTGATTGGACTCATCATGACAAAGCGGCTCGTCGTTATATATTGTTTGCACTTCCTAACTCACTTATGTTGGATGTCTTTCATCTAGAAACCTCTCATGCTATTTGGGAGTATCTTATCTCAACGTTTGAGAAGAAATCGGTCACCAAAATTTTATATCTCCAAACTTGTTTGAAGAATCTTCAATATAAGGTTGGTACTTCTATGCACTCTCATATCGAGGCTTTTAAAGACATTATCAATCAGCTTGGTGCTGCCGACGCTCCTGTTGCTAAAAATCAAATTGTTACTCAACTTCTTCATACCATCAAAGATCCTTTATATGACAATATCATCACTATTTTGTCTAACAAGGATGATATCCACTTTGACAAAGCATGTATATCTCTTATTGAATATTCTCAACGTCATGAGCATCATTTGGAAAAATCTGATGCTGTTTTGGTCACTCGCGAACAAAGGGATTTTGATGCTGCTTTTGTTGCTCGCAAGCGTCCCGCTTCATGTTTTCAGCAAGGTGGATGCCCTAATCAAGGTAGTAAATCTTCTCGTCTTGCTTATCGTAACAAACATTGTTCTTACTATGATAAGAAAGGCCATGCGGCTTCTGATTGTTGGGCACGTCAATATGATGAGGAGCATGGAGTTACTACAAAGCAACCTTGCTCGTCCAAAAGTTTTCCTCCTTGTGATTATTGTGCACATACAGATCATCCATCTCATCGTTGTTATAAACGCAGATATGATGAAGAACGTTCTCGAGCTTATATTGTTCAACAAACTACAACTGATGATGATCATACTCATCAGGAGCTCAATTTCGTCCATCATGATATCTCTCCAAAAAAGGTACTTCATGTTCATGATGGTTCTCTATTCATCGTTGATTTAGGTGCCACTAGAAACATGACATACCAATCGCAGTGGCTTCACAATTATCATTCTCTTCCTATCAAGAAGTTTGTTTACCTTGCGGATGATACGACTTGTCAAGTCAAAGGAGTGGGTGATTTATATCTGGGGACTGTTTCATCCACTAGAATATTAAGAGGAGTTCTTCATGTTCCAGATTTGCAAAGAAATCTTCTTTCTGTTGCTCGTCTAGTTGATCTTGGTTTGTTTGTTGGCTTTGATCATAATCAATGTCGTATAGAGAAAGACGGGCATACTATAGCAGTGGCTCCTCGACATGGTAATCTATTTGAGCTATCATTGAACGATACAATTGCAAATGTTGTTACTGCCCCTGGAGATGCAGATTGCAAATTATGGCATCAACGATTTGCACACTCCGATTTTGCCAAAATTCTTGATCTTCATCGTCATGGTCTTGTGCAAGGTATGGATCTTAAATCTCCTCCTGTGCTCTCTTGGATTTGGTTCATACCGATATTTGCGGTCCTTTTCCTGCCTCAAAGTCTCAATCTCGATATTTTATGACTTTCATTGATGATTTCTCACGGTACACACATGTCTATCTTCTTCGAGATAAGTCTGAGGCTTTATCTATATTTAAACAATACAAGATAAGTGTGGAGCTTCAAATTGGATTTTCTATAAAGACGCTTCGCAGTGACAATGGCGGTGAATATGTATCCAATCTATTTGATGACTTTTGTAAGGATCAAGGTATTCATCATGAGTTTACAGTTCCTTATTCTCCTAAGCAAAATGGTGTTGTTGAGCATAAAAATCGCACTATTCTTAATGCTATATGTTGCATGCTTATACACTCTAGTTTGTCTCGAAAGTTTTGGACTGAAGCACTTCTAACAGCCGTTTTTATTCAAAATCATCTTCCAACTACTGCACCTACTAGTTAAATTCCTATAACAATCTGGACAGGGAAGACACCTTCGGTATCTCACTTTCACACATTTGGCTGCATTGCTTATATTCAAGTGCCCAAGGACACTTGACATAAGTTGCGACATAAGTTGGATCCTCTAGGTTTGAAGGTTATTTTTCTTGGTTATTCAGATCATTTCAAAGGTTACAAATTTTATGATCCTTCTACTCAAAAGGTTATCATTAGTCGTGATGCTATATTTGATGAGAAGGGTGGCACATGGTCGTCAAATGTTTCAGATGATACATAGTCTTTGCTTAGTGCATTTCCTTACTTGCTTTGTGATTCTACTAATTCTGATGATCATAAACCTCCTTCACCTCCAAAGAAGATTGATGAAAATTTGGAGATCTATGTCGATCTTCCTATTGAGATAGAGCATGGATTCTATTCTATTGAATATGATGTCTTTGATGATGCTATGTCTATCCAAGAGGATCCAATATCGTATATGGAAGCTATCAATTCGTCTCAAAGGGATCAATGGCAAGAAGCTATGCAAGCTGAGTACGATTCTTTAATCTCCAAAGGTACATGGATTCTTACTGAACTCCCCCCAAATCGTGTTCCTATGAAATGTAAATGGGTTTATAAAACCAAGACCAAAGCTGATGGCTCGTTTGATAAGTTCAAAGCACGACTTGTTGCAAAAGGTTACTCACAGATTGCAAGAGTAGATTATCAAGAAACATTTTCTCCCGTTGTATACTCCACAACTGTTCGTATGATTTCGGCTTTTGCAACACTATTTGATCTAGAAATTCACCAAATGGATGTTAA
Organism: Lygodium microphyllum; assembly: GCF_053477565.2. Lineage (NCBI taxonomy): Eukaryota > Viridiplantae > Streptophyta > Polypodiopsida > Schizaeales > Lygodiaceae > Lygodium > Lygodium microphyllum. The sequence continues at coordinate 112,666,564 of NC_141150.1, read as the reverse complement.
AATGGCTTTTCTCAATGGAGATCTTGAAGAAGAAATCTATATGGAGCAACCTAAAGGTTTTATGATTGCAGGAAAGGAGCATCTTGTATGCCAGCTTCATCGTGCATTATATGGATTGAAGCAAGCCTCTCGTACTTGATATATTAAGATTGATCAGTTCCTCACATCTAAAGGTTTTGTTGCATGTTTTGCTAACCCAAATCTTTACATAAAAAAGGAGGACAAATATTTTATTATTCTTGCTCTATATGTTGATGATACTATTCTTGTGTCAAATAATATTGCTTTCTTGGATGCTATGAAGAAGCTTTTATCGATTGCATTTGAAATGGTGGATCTTGGTGAGATACATTCTTGTTTAGGTATTCAAGTTCAACGACACCGACAACAAGGCATTCTTCTTATTCGCCAGACAAAGTTTATTAATGATATTGTTAAGAAGTTTGGGTTGATAAATGCGCACTCTGCCAACACTCCCATTCTTTCAAGCTCTACCAAGGGTACATCTACAACACGTAATGAAGAATCAGCCATTCATCAACCTTTTGCTAATCTTGTTGGTTGTCTTCAATTTATTGGTTTAAACACAAGACCAGATCTTTTATTTGCAGCTAATTTTTTGGGACAGTATCTTTCTTCCCCTTCCACTATTCATTGGAGTGCTGCAAAACGTATTCTTAAGTACCTCAAGGGTACTAAGGAATTTGGTCTTATTTATCATGGTCGAGAGGATTCTTCTTTATCTTCTTCAACTTCTCTTGACCTTATTGGATATACAGATGCTGATTGGGCAAGTTCACACTTATCCATGTGATCTACAAGTGGGAATTGTTTCTTTGTAAATGGATGTTTGGTTTCTTGGTCCAGCAAGAAACAATGATGTGTTGCGGTTTCTACAACTGAGACCGAAAATGTTGCTGCATCATTAGCAGCTCGCGAGCTAGTTTGGCTTACATCCTTCATCATCTAGTACACCTCTTTGATGCGATAACCAAAGTTCTATTAGTCTTACCAAAGACTATATACAACATAGTATATCAAAGCATATTGCTATTCATTATCATTATGTTCGACATGAAGTCAAGAAAGGTTCCATTATGGTGGAGCATTGTCCCAGTGATCAAATGGTTGCAGACATCTTCACAAAAGCTCTTAGTGAAGCTCGCTTTAGTTCATTAAGACATGCACTTGGTATTGTTCCAAGTTCTTGTCTCACTGATTGAGGCATGTATCATTGTATTCAAGAAAACTTTATAGTAAACCATTTTTGTATCGTAGGTATGTGTAGGGGCTCGGGTTTTTCCCTTGTTCTCCCCAAGGGTTTTTTCTCTCGCAGCCAGAGACCTTTGTTTGAGTGGGGATGTTACAACTATATATATCATCTCTCACTTGACTTGGGTCTCACCTATATATACTAACTCTACATCAATATGAATCATTCTTTGGGAGCATGTTTTGTGTATCTCTCTCGTACTCTCTCTCTCTCTCAACATTGAGAATCTTTAGTGAGATGGACATGACCTACACATAGGAGCACACTAGATTATCAGGTGGTGGCATTCCATCAATTTCCTCCCTCAAGGCATCAGAGACATGTTTGATGCATTTAGTCGGTGGCTACACATCAAGGCCAACCATAACCTCAAAACATGGGACCTCCATATCAGTACAAGGAACCATGTCTTCCCCTTTCTCAACATTCAAATCAAATCCCAAAGTATCCACCACTTGGTCGATAAAAATAGTGTTTAACTCAAACATGTCTATTGCAAATTAATCTTGAAGCATGGAAAAAGTTACACCTTGCTATCCCAGATTGGAGCAATAACGGAGGAACGAGGATTGCAACGACAGAACTGTGGATACACCCTAGATAGATTTGCATCTCTCTTACAAAAGTTGAGGTCTAGCAATGGTGATGCCAATACATTTAAAGAGACAATTGCTAAATTTCACAACTCTATGGTGGAGGCGTGGACTTCAAAAAACATAGCACATTACATGGTCACTATTCTCACCATTACAAAAATGTATCATCATTGATTGTGAATTAGTCTTTGTTTCTAATCTCTCTTTCTTATGCAGCATATACTTCAAACACATGATTCATACTTTCATGATTAAGGAAGTTTAGTAGTATGGTCAACTTAAGGCATGGAACAATCTCACTGGCAAGCTCATTGTGCTTTTCAAAAGGCAACTGATCGTGGAGGTGGCATCAATGATTCCAATTCTATGAGACAATTATTCCAATGGTGGTATAGGAAATTAGAGATACTATATGAGGAAAAAAAGAAGAAGTCCAAAACCTGTCAAGCAAAATCAATAAGTATGGCAATATATGAAGTGAGGAAAACAAGATGTGAAAACAACACAGTTAGACAACAACATACAGAATGGTTGGCAACCCCAAGAGAGAGATGGAAAGAAATGGAGACCTAGATAAAGAGTACAATTTTGATGCATTTAGAGTCAAAGAGAGAGTACATATACTAAGGATATGACTCATCAATACTCCTATCTTAAACGTGAGATATCTTTAACACTCTACCTTAAGCTTTAGATAGTTTGTCTATTTGAATTTGGCTAAAATAGCATTTTGTAAATTTTGTTTTAAATTTCAAAGGTTTGAACTATGTTTTTCAAAAATGTTATATTGATTTCTCTATCTTTTGCGTCTATTAATATTAAACCACAATTCTTGGGAGAAGGGACAATGTAACAATGCCTATCTTAGAGAGTGAAGTTTAAGGTTATCTATACTTAAGTCCTTTATTTGACTATACATACAAGATATTGTTGGAGCTTTTAAAAAATTGAATTTAAATTATGAAAAGTAAATTTTGAAATCCTAAGACCAATATTTGAATATTCCAAACCTTGGAAGATTCACTAGCATAAAGAGAGAGGGGAATAAGGTGGGTGGAAGAAGACAGAGAGAGGAAGGGATGGGGTGTAGAGAGAGAGAGAGAGAGAAGTTCATTTATGCTACAATAAGTTTGAAAGTTTATTTATACTAAAGTAATTTTAAATTTTATTTATACTAAATTAATTTTAAAGCTCATTTATACTACATTAAGTTTAAAAGTTTCATATTTAAGTCAAGTCTCTCCTTTCATTTTTTTCCATTACTCTTCACTCTACCCTCCAAATTTCTATTCTACATCATCACAACCATGGCACGTTCCAAGCTTACTATCAAGAAGGCACATGCAAGAGAAAGATCTCAACACTCTTCTGAATCTAATATGTGTACTGTGATTGATAATGGCCCCTTGGTGGTTGACAACAAAGGCCCTACTACAGCTAATAATGGTGGTGCTACTGTGGCCAACAATGGTGGCCCTAGTGTTGTCAATAGTGATGGCCCTTCTATCGAGAATAATGGTCCACCACAAAGTCCTTAACATCCCTCCATAAGCCTCTCCAATAAAATATCTTGGCAATATTGTCATATATTTTGAAAACACCCAAATGACCAATAGTGGGGCAAGAATTCATCTCTTTTATTATCTTCTATGTATGAAGGGGGAAGTGTGTGGGATGATGATCTTGCCATGGGACCAAATAAGGCCATGCTTGAGCCGATATTTGGGAGTTTTCAGCCATGATCCCATGCTATAAATTCTGGAAGATGTGGCTAAAGTTATCATCTAACAAATAAGCTTCCTGAAGCTCTTCAATCCAATCACTATGCAACTCTAAAATAGAGGATACTTTGTATGCCCACATCCAACAAACTAAATTAGCCACTATATTATCTTTTTCCCGAGTGTGAGAAATTTCATAGTTATAGTTTTGTAAGGTTTCCACCTATCGTATTTTCTTAGGAGTCAAAGTGGACTAAGTCAAGAATTACTAGATGATGCAGTGGTCACTTTTTACTTGGAAGCAACCGCCATACAAATAGTGGTGCCATTTCTTGATAGCATGGAGAATGGCCAATATCTCCTGGTCATACACATTCATTTGCCTCTCCTTATCATCAAGCTTATGGCTCTCAAATATAATCACACCATGCTCTTGCTGCAATACTGCACCAATACCCCTACCAACTAGCATCACAATGAATGGTAAATATCTTAGAGAAATTAGATTAAACCAGGATAGGGGCAAAAGTAAGCATGTCCTTTGATTGCTAGAAGCTATGATCAGTAGTGGCATCCCAAAAGAATGATTTCCTTTTTAAGAAATTAGTCAAAGGTGCTGCAATGGTTGCATACTTCTTAATGAAGCATCTATAGAATGAAGAAAGACCAAGGAAGCCATGCAATGAAGTGGTGGCGGATGGGGTGGGCCAATCTCTAACACATTGCACTTTCTTCAGGTCAGCTTGTATGCCATTTCTTCTCACAATGTGTCCCAATTACTCCACAGAGACCTGCATGAAGATACATTTTCTCTCATTAGCAAAGAGTCAATGCTCTCTCAATATGTAAAACACCCTTCTAACATGTGAGAAGTTCTCCTCTGGTGACTTTCTGTAAATGAGGATGTCATAAAAGAAAATAAGCACAAATTTGAATAGAAAGGATTGAAGAATTTTGTTTATGAAGCTTTAAAATATAGCAGGGGTATTAGTCAACCCAAAAAGCATCACTAGAAAACGATAAAGCCCACGATATGTTCTGAAGTTTATTTTGATCTCATCTCCTTCCCTCATACGAATCTAATGCTAGCCCGAGTGTAAATCAATCTTAGTGAAAAAGCACACCCCTTTCAACTCATCTAGCAAGTCATCAATCTGTGGGATGGGGTAGTGGTTCTTCACTATGATTTTTTTCAAGTCTATGTAATGCATATGCGGAAAGAGCCATCTTTCTTCTTGACTAACAAGATAGAGGATGCATAAGGGGAAGAACTTGGTTCAATGAAACCCATCTCTAGTAGCTCCTTGACTTTCTTTGAAACCTCTTCACATTCACACTTGGAAAGTCTATAAGCTGGCTTGTTTAATGGCTTGAAATGGGGCTCTAAATCAACTGGACGGTCCACTTGCCTCTTTAGGGGAAGAGCCATCAAATGTATCCATCAAGTATAAAACTAATATAAGTGTATAAAATAATAATATTTCATAAAATAAACCCCAACACTCACATTTTCACTTGCTTTGATCTTCCTTGACTTTGCCTTTCACATTTACTATTAACATCTAGTAGCAAGCCTAATTGGCCACCTAGCTAAATGCTAGTTTAGCTCATATAATATTATTTCAGCTAGCTAATCTGGCTAAGCCTATTAATCTATCTGGTTGAGCTAGCTAGTTATAGTAGATGTAAAAGCTAGATAGTTAAACTAATTGGAAAAGCTAGCTACTAAAATTAGCTTAGTTAATTAATCTAGTTGAAGAAGCTAGGTAGTTAAACTAGCTAATAAATCTAAGCTTAGCTAGTTAATCTAGTTAAGGAAGCTAGTTGAGCATTCTAGTCTCGAGGAGTCCACCTTATAGAATATGTAAGATATTACGTGAGTTTAAAAGAAATGGCATAATATTTAGTAAAATGTATAGGATTATATTTACAAAAGGGACTTTTTAATTACAAGTTTTAAAAAATTCGTAAGTTTAGTAAAGTAAAAGGGGTCATTTTAAGGCCTTATAACATGTAAAGAAAGGGTATTTTTTAATATCTTTTGAATGCACATTATATAGATGATATTTTATAGGTGGACTCCTCGAGTTCTACTTAAGTTGTTAAGGTAGCTAAAATATGTATTTAAGTAACTAAGCTAGCTAATTGATTGGATGGTTAGTTAGTTTGTTAGCTAGCTAGCTACTATCATGTTAGCTAGCTAGCTACCATCACGCTAGCTAGTTAGCTAGTTGCTAACTAGTAGTTACCTAGCTACTATCATGTTAGCTAGTTAGCAACTGGCTAGTTAGCTAGTTAGTAACTAGCTAGTTAGCTAGTTGTTGCTAACTACAAGTTATGTAGCTACTATCATGTTGGATAGATATATAGCTAGCTAGCTACTACCATGTTAGCTAGCTATTTTAACGTTAGCTAGCCATTCTCATAGCTATCTAGATGTATTAGCGAGCTAGCTAGCGGGCTTGCTAGGCAACAATTGCCTAGCTATGTAGGTAGTGGTTTGACTACAATAATTGGGTATTGCTAGTTGATTGCCTACCTAACTAGCTCCTAGTTAAACTAGCTATATATGGACAAACTGGCTATCGCACAGTAACTGTCTAGATGTCTACATACTAGTTACGTTACGAAGATTTCTAGCTACTAGCTTAGATGGTTAACTAAGTATTGGTTATTTGCTAGCTAACTCCTAACTTAAATCTAGCTATAATCGTAGCTATAGAGAGTAGCAAGCTAATGTTTATAATTTTCTCAAGGGTAGACTACAGAATGACATGGTGACACCTACGCAGTTGAGTCACATGCAAATTGGGAGTACACAAAGAAGAAGACCCAAGTTGTGCACATGTTGATGGGTTGAGCATGCAGCTTGACAAAATGTACTAGAACATGCTCATTTATTGTAATATGCCAATGTGAAAAATGTTCTCAAACATGCTAATGTGGTTGACATGAAGTTCATAAATTGTGTGATGCATTGGAACATGCTCATATAGTGGAACAACATGTTGTGGAACATAATGATGTGGTTGAGTTATTTTGACTTTAAACATTCATCTCCAAATTATCAATGCTAGTGAAATTCTTATCCCATTTCAAATCATCCTAGGCCAACTATGGAACAATTTGGTGTAGCACATTCTAGGCAAGCCACTATCACACCTGTTGATTATGTTGATTGCCACAACGAAGACTTCTTTATTCTTACCAATGAGCCCTTAGGCTAACTACATTAACTTAATTGTATTTGAGTTTCTTCTTTGTACCATTGATAGCCTGAATCCTAAGAAATAGATAGCAAAGAGAACGCATGAAGGGAAATGAATAAGAACTAGCTTGCATACATTATAGGTTTGAATGAGAAAAGTGGATCCATCCCCCTTCAAACTCTTCTTGCTATTTATGGAGCCTAACAATAATCATTGGGAACTCTAATCCTCTTGATATTGTGCTTTAAGTTGTTTGTGTATTACTAGATCTCAATAAATATATTTCATCTTAGAATTCATGCTACCATTAACTATATTCTCATGATCATAGGAGCTTCTATATCTTACTACTATATTATTTTAGCTATAAGTTCGGAAAGCCTTTTGGGTTCAAAAAGCCTCGAACCTCCAAAGGGCTTCCCGAACCTACCCCCTTTTTCAAACCTCTTTTGTTTAATCAAGACCCCCTCACCTCCTCCCTTTCTTACGTGTAATATCTCATTTTCTTTTCCTCTTCCCTTTTTTCATTAAAGCCTCATTTTCTCACCTCCCATTTTTAAATTAAAAATCTCTTCCCTTTTTAATTAAATTCCTCCCCTCTCTCCCCTCTCTCTCATGTGTAGGGCTTAGGTTTCCTCTGTGTGTGTGTGTGTGTGTGTGTATGTGTTAGATTAAACTTTTTTTAATTTAAAATTTTTCGAACATAGTTTTTCACACACTTTGAGAAGGAAATAGAATAAAAGAGAGAGAGAAGAAGAACAAGAAAAAGGATAAAAAGAAGAAGACGGAGAGAGAAGGGGGAGAAAGAGGAAAGAGAATAGTCTTTTTTTAATTAAATATTTTTCTTCTCCTCCTCCCCCCTCTCTCTCATGCGTAGGGCCTAGGTTTTCTCTCTCTCTCTCTGATTAAACTTTTTAACGTAAACTTTTTGTTTAATTAAAATAAGGAGGAAGAGAGAGAGAGAGAGAAATATACTAAGAGCAAAAAAGAAAGAAGAGGAGATGGAGGGAACAAAGAGAAAAAGAATTATAGAGAGATAGAATATAAAATTTAAGAGAGATAGAGAGGAAAAGAAAAAAGGAAAGAAGAGGAGAGAGGAGGGACAGAGACAGAGAGAACAAAAAAAGAGAGAGAAAATAAAAAAAAGAAGAGAGAGAATTTGAACACAGAGAGAATTATAGAGAGAGGAAAGATAAAATTTAAAAGAAAAAGAAAAGAAAAAAAATTAAAGAGAGAAGAGAAAAAGAAAAAGGAGGAGAGAGAAGGAAAGGAGAGGAGAGAGAGAGAGAGAGAGAGAGAGAGAGAGAAGAAGAATAAGAAAAGAGGAAGAGAGATGGGAAAAAAAAAAAGAGAAAAGTCTTTTTAAATTTTAAATTTTTTTTTGAGAGAGAGAGGAAGGGAGAGAGAAGGAGAGACAGGGAAGAGAGAGAGAGAGAATATAAAATTTAAAAGAGAGAAGAATAGAAGAAAAAGATAAAATGTAAAAGAGAGAGCGAGAGAGAAGAAAAAAAGGAAAATTAGGAGAAAGGGGAGAAGAAGAAAAGGGGATGGAGAGAGAGAGAGAGAGAGAGAGAAAATAAAAAATTTAAAAAGAGAATAAAGAGAGAGAGAAAAGAAGAAAAAAAGGAAAAAATAGGAGAGGGACAGAGAAGGAAAAGAGAGGAGAGAGGGGGGAGAATAAAAGGAGAGAGAGAGAGATATATATATAAGAAAAGCGGGGAGAGAAAAAAAGGAGAGAGAGAAAGAACTAGGAGAAGAAAAAAATAAACTAAAATAGAAGGTAAAGAGAGAGAGAGAGAAAAAAAAAATTACACATAGAGAATTTTGGAGGGGGAGAGAGAGAGAGAAAGAGGGAAAAAAGAGGAGAGAGAAAGATGAGAAATGGATTGTTGAGCGAAGTTGCCATGCTTGCTGCTTCGAGACAACGAAGCTATCGCGAAGCGCACACAGAACGCTAATATCTATTAAAGATTCCCAAGAACTCTCATAGTTAGCTTTGCAAACACCCCAGCACACATAATTAATGCGGCTTGTAGTCATTCACTAACTACTTTAGAAAATAAGGAAAACAAATGTACTCATTCACTAACTACTTTAGAAAATAAGGAAAACAAATCCAGAAAAGAAGGAAACGAAATAGAAGAAAGGGCAAAGAGAAAAGAAGGAAAAGAAGACGAGACGAATTGGTGAAGATGAGACGAATTGGCCTTCTACGGTGTCGCTGCTTTTGGGACGCGGACAGTGGACATGAAAAAATGCCCGAACAGCAAAATGGCGCGCGAAAAGCAATGTGAAAAGCACCACACCGCGACGAGCAGTGGAATATGGATGGAGGGGCCCCTATATAAAGGCCACCCGGCGGGACTGCCGAGAGCAACACAGCACGAAATCAATCAAGATCCGCGACTAGAAGACAAGAGATCGAGGTACCGGCACCAGCAAGGAATCAGCAACAGCGCCTGTCGACGGAAGCAGTTGATCTAGAAGAGATATTCAGCGACCACAGCAAGAAAATCAATGGCAGCTGCGTCGAGCACCAGATGTATCTATTCAAATCATAGCGCATGGCAAATTCACCGCGCCGACTTACTCCTCATGCAGATAGCTGCTTGTATATTACTGATCAGCTTGTCCTCCGGGCCAGCTGGAGCGGGATCGGCTCGAGTCCTGCGCATGACGTCGAGCGCCCATGAATATGCTCCTGCAGCAGCTGCAATATTGCGTCCTGGTGCAGCTGCTTCTTCTTCTTCGACGTCCTCGACGCGGTCGACTCATGATGATGATGATGATATTGTAGTAATGCATTATTCCGCGAGGTCGACATCGAGCACAGCAGCTAATTATAGGAGGTGCTTCTTAGACTCCATTGTGGCATTCGGAGACTCCACCACGGACACAGGCAACGCCATCCTCACAGGCAACCCAAGCGCTCAGCTGGCCGCCATGCCACCCTACGGCATGGATTTCAACAGGCGGAGTGGTAGCGCCCAGGCCGGCCAACCCACGGGCCGCTTCTGCGACGGCCGCCTCATGCTCGACTTTGTAAGTGACGCTCTGGGCCTACCCTTGGTGCCTCCGCACCTCGCCGCCCTCACGACGTATGCGTCCTCGACCGACAGCCCTAATATTAATACGTCACATCAAAGCGACAACTTTGCCGTCGCCGGAGCCACCGCCCTCGAGCCTTCCCTCCTAAAGCAGCTCGCCAACGCCACCTCCTTCACTCCCTACTCGCTTAAGGACGAGCTCCAATGGTTCCGCAATGCAACTGCTGCTGAGGCACCTGCCGATCACGATGACACAGGCCGAGGTCTCAGTGCGAGGAGCAGCACACTGGTCTACTTTGGGGAGATCGGCGGGAACGACTACAACTACGCGTTCAGCGCCCGCGCCGACGCGGGGCAACTAGTGCCCAAGGTCATCGACGAGATCCGCACTGCGCTGGAGGAGATCCTCGATGCCGGCGCCACACACCTGATCGTGCAGGGGGACTTCCCCATGGGCTGCATGGCCGTGTACCTCAAGCAGGCCCACTTGCAATCTTCTGCGGCGGCGGCCCCTGCAGCAGCAGCAGCAGCAGCAGGAGCTGCGACTGGATCTCAGCTTTTCGATGCGCACGGCTGCGTGGCAGCCGTGAGCGCTGTTAGCGACGAGCACAACCGCAGGCTCCTGCAGGTTGTGCAGGAGCTGCAGGCCTTACACCCCAACGCAAGGCTGGTCTTCTTCGACACCACCGCCGCCTACCTCCACATCCTTGATCATGCCTCTGCCTACGGCTTCACCAACGTTACCGACCCCTGCGTCGACCTCGGCAGCCTCCTCACATCGCCCGCACCAGTAGTACCCCAACACGTGAATATAGCACCCAGCTCCAGCCCCACTAGTTCAACATTACCGGCTCCTCAAGTACACCTACCGTCGCTTGCTGCCTGCCCCAACCCCCAGAGCTACATCAGCTGGGATGGCATCCACATGACCGAGGCGATGTACAAGGCCATGGTCGGGCTCTTCCTCGGCCAACCTGATCATACCGGTACTATAGCGCGAGACGCGCCCGCCTTCTCTTTCCCTCCCGAAAACTTCCTCACTGCCCCTACATCGCCTTGCGCCACCCGTGCCACCACGAATTAGCCACGCTTTTGACGCCTTTTGCCCCTTCACGTGGTACAACTTTGAGCTGGCAGAAGGCTAAGGGGGAATACCTTACACCAGGTAGATAAACACCTTTAATAGACCCCCTTGACCTGTGTAATATCAGTTTTGCTTCTCCCTAGGCTATATGGCTGTTCCTCCATTGTAATGTACCGAAAGTCCAAGTTTTCAATATGATTAATGTATTTGGCCATTATACAACGTATGTATGGTATGTATGATGCTCTTGCACACATGGGTGTGTATACATGGGATGCACCTTGTGCACACATACATAGAATCTCTCTCTCTCTCTCTCTCTCTCTCTCTCTCTCTCTCTCTCTCTCTCTCAGGCATACGCACACGCACACATGCACATGCACGCGCACACACACATGTTCTCTCAATTATCATGAACACTTGCAGCACTATTAGCCCAACTACATGGATCATTTGAATTAATGTGCATTCCTTTATATTAATGGTGAGTACCAATTCTCACACCTTTGCACAATTTGTATACTACTTCTCATCACATGTATACGTTCTCATCACACGCATACTAATTCTCATGACATGTACATGATGTCATCAAATGCACACTTCCTCATTGTTAAAGTATTGGTGTCTTCTTTGCTTACTCTTTGGGTGCTCTCGATATCAAGTTGTAGTTGGATACATAGAATGAGAAGGATTATGTCAAAGTTGTTATCTAATATGTCTCATCAAAGTTGTTACCTACGACAAATCTATTGGGCATGACATGAAGTTGATGGATGTTCTTGGAATATCGTTGGAAGGTGTTCTACATGTTGGTTTATTGGACATCAGCAAAGGCTTTTGTGTTGGCATTCACGGAACGAAGGTTAAGATCACAATGGACCTCTTTAGTATGTTTAATATCACTTGACATCAAATATATGGTCTTTGTAGGATTACATCAAAGCTATTATCCAAGAACTCACTAACCATTGAAATAAAGTTCAAGGATATTATTCTTGAAGCATCATTTGGAGGTGTTTCTGTTGGTTTATCGGAAATTGGTAAAGGTTAGTTTGCTAGCATATAAGAAATGAAGGTTAAAATCTCATTATCTCCTTAGTGTGCTTGTCCAAACTTGACATGACAATATTGGACTTACATGCATGATTATAGCAACATCACTATCAAAGAATCTATCGAGTAGTCGACTCAAGTTGAAGAATGTTTTTGGAACATTGTTTGAAGGTGTTTATGTTGCTTCATTGGGAATCGGTAAGGATTTGTTTGTCTTGATTAAGGAACGAAAATCGAAGTCTCATGGCTTGCTGAGGCCATTCATCACTTGATATGATAATATTGATCCATATAGCGTGAGTGTTAGGGATAGATAATATTTTCAAATCTTAATAGGACTTAAGTCATGCACATGTGAGCACATATGCTTATTCAGAAATACATGCATACATCTCGACCTATCAATAGATACATGCTTGTATGTTTACTGCACTTATTATGTCACCTAGGTTTCCACTACATTTGGTTTTTGATCTTATTTCTACTTTGTTATGCTTTTGAAAACTTACTTTCAGATGCATTTTTTGGTGGGATCTTCAAATCTAACTATTATTGAACAAATTGACCAAACACTTTGAGTGTAGGTAGAAAAGAGACTCAAATGCTTGTACTCATGAGAAGATGATCATATTGAGGTCTATCCAACACTTTAGTGGCATGGCTATTGGAGAGGGAATGCACTAATACATTTAGAGCTAAAGGGTGGGAAATATAAAGACACCATTGAATGTTTGTGTCTATTGTATTGGCATGCCCCATCATTGCTATAAGTGGAATTGCGTAGCCATCCTAATTTTACTTGGCAGAGGGCCCCTGCATAAGGGATTGCTACATAACTCACCATATCATGAGGCAAATAAAGAGGTTTATACAAGAGAAAATATAGTGGATAATAATAAGGAGACATGTAGAGATGATTCTTATGAGGAAAATGAAGAGGCACATAAAGAAAATAATGTCAAGGCACAAAATAAAGAAAACAAAGTGGATAATAATGAAGAGGAAACTTGGTAAGTTATTGAGGGCAAATATGAGTGCAAGATATAACAATAAATACAATGGTGTATCATCATGTAGTTCTAGATATTACACAAGCCAATGGAGACTTAATACCACTACGGTATCATTATATACTAGCCCATAGACATGTTCATAAAACATCAATCCAACTATCATGCACCATCTCTACTCTCATATCTCATCCTTTTGCAATACTGGCACATGGATTCTACACATTGGATGGGCATACAAGCAAAGATAGCATTTCAATACTGAAGTAGCAAGTGTTGAAAGCATAGAGTAAGTGACTTAATCATACCTCTGCACCTCATGCTCCTTTTATAATAGGATGTAAAAGCTCAAATGTGATTATACAAGTCACATGCTAGTTGAGATAGTTCATATATAAGTGTGTTATGTGAGATAACACGTGTAGCTTACAAAGTGTCCATGTATCCACAAATACCCTTATTGAGTTCTCTTTGTGTATGCACAACAACACAACCAAGTCTCCCATTGTATCTATGTGTTTTGCTCTCTTGCACTCTCTATTACAAGATAAGCATGTGATATCAAAGCTCCCACTTTCTATTCTCATGTCCATCTTTTTCATCTTACTAGCTTTAGTCATAGCCTCTTATTGCACATCAACCATACCTCCTTCGAAACTTTATGTAGCATCTCCTAGCCCATAAGAAAATTTTAATGTAGCCACTTATGTTGTTTTTCTGCCTTTGTATAAATAGCATTATAGACCTTTAAGCTACATAATCTTAAGGACCTCTATGGCACACATCCTAAATCATTGAGTCCACTATCCATTGTATCCTCATCCAATGGTTACAAAGCATCACATGCTTCACATTAGCAAGGATCTACTATGGAAGAATTTAATAACAAGACTCACTATAAAATCAATCTCTAGGAGCTGAATGTCTAGTGCTTGTATCAAGGGTATCTTGAGTTTTTGAACTCTATCCTCAACCCTTCCCCCTACATGCCTTTGATTTTTTTGTATGAAGTCACAGAGCCCTAGATCTAATTGAAAACCAATTCTAATGCTACTCTAGAAAATAATTAACGAGTATTAAATTAATCATTTATTTAGTACTAGTCTTGTATAGTAGAAAAGCCACTTTTGTGGAAATTTGGGCCCTCTTTTAATGATTTCATCTCTCATCAATGAGAAAGATTAAGAAGAAAAGGTTTAAGGAAAATTGATCAACACAAGATAGTAGCTGAAAAAAATATAAAGGGTGAAAACAAGCTAGGGAGTGTATATTTTTATGTCCATCATTGAGAACATCTTCATATCAAATCAAGAACTTTTAGTGCTTCTAACCAAAACCATCTCAAAATGATGCCAGGAGGCATATTCCACGGTGGATTCCGTGAGGTTTTACGGTGGATTCCGTAAACTTAGATGACCGGGGCTCATACACAAAGAGGATTCTTTGTGCGAGAAGTTGATGGGGATGCCTGTCCTTTTCGGGCGTTTCATTAATTTAGTGTGTACATGGGTAATTCCATAGCCGGTGATTCCGCAAAATGCATATTAAATTAATAAACGTTTATGAGTTTAGAGTGCGCACTCGTAATAAATTAAGGTTAGGATTTATTTCTAACCAGTTGATTTATTTATGTAGCTGAAGACTGCTAGGTATTCACTTTTGTCGGTTTAATTGTATTATTTCACTAACGATTGTGAATGCTTCAGTTGATGTGTAGAGATAGCAGCAGTGGCGGAGGAAAGCATTGGAGTTTAGCGAGTATTCGACTTTTGGATTATATTTTGATAGGCCTATATTTTGTTATGTCTATTGAGATATTGATTATTGATTATTATTTTGTATGCGCCTATGCGCTCGGATATGTTATTTCTATTTGGACATTGAGATTGGGCGTGCCAGACTCTATGGACACCGTCCATTAGCTTTATTTCCTATTTTTGTAGAAAGCAAACTCAAAAGCTAAAAGCTTGTCATATTTTTGTAAATTGGGCTATTATTAAGCATGAAGATTGAAATATACATAAAATACATGCTTTGTGAAGCGCTCACACAAGGCATGGGGGAGATTGAACCCAATTTGTCTCTTGCCTCTTGTCGTTCATGCTTTTACATGGTTTTTTGTGCAAAAAGGTAGAGTTCATTGTTCTTGGGGACCTTCCGGGATTCACTACGTGAGCATACTGCGTCCAATCTGCGCACCAGTGGTATCAGAGCGGAGCTGAGATCAAGAGCTTCCAATCGCTACCAATCTCGGGCGAAGGCGGAGCTCCAGGAACGAACGGGCTCTACAGTCAATCTCATCGCGAACCGTCGATACAGGCAGACTTCTGGCGATCAAGAACCCCTGTTTCTACTGTCAGATCGCGAAGGACCATGCTCTGCAGGCGAAGGACCATGCATTCATCTCCATCAACAAGTCGTGAAGAAACAGTGAGAAAAACTCTTAATCCTCTTAATTGAAAGCTTAATCTTAAGCTTATAAGCCTTAAAGAAGCTTAATAAGCTTCATAATTCAAAATCGTGGAGAAACGGCATCATTCCGTGATTTTCGGCGCAAAAAACGGTCCCCCCCCACGAAAATTCACGCCGCCCTGTTTCATCCCCATTAAGCTTATTAAGCTTAAGCTTAATCACTTAAGCTTAAGTCACTCAATTCTCTGCAAGTCACACAAGGCAGATAAGTTGATATACTCCAGGTCCTGCGCTGCAAAAGTCAAGTTCAGTAAGTCAAGTGGAATCAAGTCCTGTAAGTTCTGCAAATCGGCCTAAGTTCAGCAAGTCAACAACTCTGCAAGTCTGCTAAGTCTGCAACTCTGCAAGTCAGACTAAATCAGAACTGACTAGTGCTTAAAACTCCTAGAAGACTTGTTCGTATGCAAAAACTCTGAACTGGAAAGTTATTCGCAGCAAGCTGTTCTACCTATCTACAAGTTCGTTGAAGTACTTTCAGCAAACGGATACAGAAATATTGCAGATTTTCTGAAAATTGAGAAAGAAATACCCAAAAATACATAGCCTTGTAACCCCGAATTTGAGCTACGCTCATCCCGCTAACCTGATTTTGAGTGAGAAATGTTTATTGAGTTTTACAGGATGACGACCCCACATATGGATGATCCTATGGCTGAAGACGACTTACCTGAGCCTACCATGGAACAAAAGCTGGATCTAATTATGCTGCAATTGGAAGAAGAGCGAAGGGCTAGGCAAGCATTGCAAGCACAATTGACAAAACTACAAAGAGCGTCTACCGACAAAGAAGAACCTCAAGCTGAAGATTTGATTCGCCGTACCATCGACGCCACTCTTGAAGCTCAAACCATTCGCAAGGAATCCAAGATAAGTAAACGAAGTTTCAAATTTCGCACTTTCAATGGCATACGAGAAGGAAAGACTGTTTTATCATTCATTAGCCAGTTTGATGACTATTTCCATGAGGAAACTTATCTAGAAAAAGATAAAATCAAGTGTGTTACTAATCATCTGATAGACAAAGCATCACTTTGGTGGACTGTAGTCCGCAAGAGCATAGAATGTCCTGCTACTTGGGAAGATTTCAAGAAGAAGTTCATGCAGAATTTCCTTCCACCGCAATTTCATGAGAAGGCTATCAAGCAATGGGATTTACTTCAACAACGGGATCGTGAGCCTATTCCACAGTATACAGAGCGTTTTTGGAATGCACTCCTACAGTTACGCATGCTTGAAGATGTACCAGAGACGACACATAAGTGGAAGTATATGTCTGGACTTCTTGGACATTACTACGCTGAAGTGAACATGTTCAAGCCTGCTACCCTTGAAGACGCCATTTCACTAGCTCACGACACTGAAGATAAGTTACGCGGAAGAGACAGACGACCACAGCAATTCCAAGCCAACGGTAATTATGGATCTAAACAATTTAATTCCAATTTTAGAAGGCTTAATCCAGGTCGTTTCTTATCACCATCTTTCCGCAAGAATTGGCCTAAACCACCTGCATTACCATCCACTGTCAATCCAAATCCAAATGTACCCAGACTTCCAGCCATTGCAAATAATGTAACCAAAGCCAAGCCAATAGTATGCTATAAATGTCACCAGCCAGGGCATCTCGCAGCAAATTGTCATTCAAAGAAACCACCAGCACATATCAATTATCTTGGAGCCATGGATGTAGACGAGCATGAGGATATGCCGGATTTCACTGAGGATGAGGATGATCCTACTACTACTTCCGACACTTTACCAGGTATGCCTACCCCATATTCATTGTTGACTATGAAATTATGGTGCATGGAAAGGAAAGAACTATCTTGCATGATGACGGTAGTACTCATGACTTTATTTCAGCAAAATTGGTAAAGGAATTAAAATTGCATACAGTACCTACGCATTATCACATAAAAGCTACATTTTTAGGCACTAGGTACAATGGCACACAAGAAGTACAAGCTTTAGAAATTCAAATTGGTGCATACATTGAAAGAAGAAATTTCTTAGTTGTTCCATTACAATCAAGCGACATTATTTTAGGAATGCCATGGAGACACCAGCATAATCCAAATATAGATTATTCCACGCACACAATGAATATTAATTTTCAAGGAAAATCTATTACATTATATAGTATGCATGCATCTCATATTTTTCCACTGCTTTCGCATACTCAAGCAAAACGTACACTACGCAAGAATACTAAATCATATCTCATTTGGGTGAATGAATTGCACGCAAAGGAAAATCATATGCACCCTAGGCATAAGGAATTTCTTGCATATTTTAAGGACTGTTTTGCACAAGACCTACCACCAGGTTTACCACCTTCACGTCCAGAAGACCATAAGATTGATTTAATTCCTGGCACACAACCACCTTGCAAAGCACCATATAGGCACAATCAAATAGAGCAAAAAGAAATCCAGAGTCAAGTCGAAGAATTACTAAATAGAGGCTTAATTCGACCTAGCAGTTCTCCATTCGGTGCACTTGTACTCTTAGTCAAGAAAAAGAATAATACCTATCGTATGTGTATTGACTACCGAGCATTAAATACGATCACTGTAAAGAATAGGTATCCTATACCTAGAGTTGATGACCTTATGGACAAACTGCAAGGATCTTCTATATTTAGTAAAATTGACCTTAAGTCTGGATATCATCAGGTGAGGCTAGATAAATTTGACATATTTAAGACTGCATTCAGAACACAGTTTGGCCATTACGAATTCTTAGTCATGCCATTCGGATTGACTAATGCACCTGCTACTTTCAGTAGAATGATGAACCGTATCTTTCTGAAATATCAGTATTGTGTGATTGTTTTCTTTGATGATATTTTGGTGTTTAGTCAAAGTGAAAAAGAGCATTATGAGCATTTATCATTAGTTTTTCAATTATTGAAAGAAAATCAATTGTTTGCAAATCCTGAAAAGAGTGAATTCTTTAAAATGAAAATTGAGTATTTAGGTCATATTGTATCAAAAGAAGGAATTAAAGTTGATCCTAAGAAAATTGATGCAATATTGCATTGGCCTGTTCCTAAAAATGTACATGAATTACGCTCATTCCTTGGTCTTGCTAGTTTCTATAGGATGTTTGTACGTAATTTTTCATTACTTGCTTTACCATTAACCTTCTTAAGAAAGGAATTGTTTATCAATGGACTGAAACTCAGCAGAAATCCTTTGATTTACTGAAACATGCATTAACTAATGCCCCTGTTCTACAATTGCCTGACTTTAATAGACCATTCTTTCTAGTTGTGACCGATGCTAGCGGATCAGGAATAGGAGCCGTACTAATGCAAGACAATCATCCAATAGCATATTCTAGTTCTAAGCTGAAACCCTCTGAGCTTAAATATTCCACTTATAACAAAGAATTATTAGCAGTTGTACAAGCATTAAAACAATGGAAGCATTATTTAATGGGTTCAGAATTCATGATAAAGACCGACCAGCAAAGCATTAGACATCTACTTAGCCAACCCCAAATTTCTGACCGTCATATCAAATGGGCTTCCTTCATTCAAAGTTTTCATCCTATCATTCAATACCAACCTGGAAAAGAAAATGTAGTTGCTGATGCATTGAGTAGAAGACCTGCAATTCATAATATTTCTATCATATCTTTTGATTCTTTAATTGCTATGAAAGATACATATCACCAAGATATTACTTTTCATTCTGATTGGCAAAAATTAGTTCAAAATAATTTCATTCCTGTTGATTCATTGTCATATAATGATGGATTTATGTTTTTTGAAAAGAGACTGTGTGTTACTATTCCATTCCGATCTTTTGTTTTGAATAAAATTCATTGTCCCCCATATCAAGGTCATAGAGGTATTATATCTACATTACGCATGTTAACTGAAGATTTTTATTGGCCGCATATGGATGCAGATGTATCTAATTTCGTTTCTGAATGTTTGATTTGTCAAAGAATAAAGAGACATCATGGTAAACAGTATGGATTACTAATGCCTTTATCTATTCCATCTAAACCTTGGGAACATATATCTATGGATTTCATTACTGGTTTACCAAATACTAAATCTAACCATGACATGATTTGGACAATTGTAGATAGATTTAGTAAGCAAGCATATTTCATTGCATGTAAGAAAACTTTAACAGCATCACAAGCAGCAC
The DNA here is from genome assembly GCF_053477565.2 of Lygodium microphyllum. Taxonomy (NCBI): domain Eukaryota; kingdom Viridiplantae; phylum Streptophyta; class Polypodiopsida; order Schizaeales; family Lygodiaceae; genus Lygodium; species Lygodium microphyllum. Next base: position 112,646,930 of record NC_141150.1, on the reverse strand, counting down.
AATTATTTTTGAAAACTGTTTTTACTAACCATGGATTGCCAAAAGTGATTATTTCAGATCGAGATTCTAGATTTTGTAATAATTTTTGGATTACACTGTTTGCAAATCTAGGCACAAAGATTGATTTCTCATCTGCATTTCATCCAGAAACAAATGGACAAACAGAAGCCACAAATAGCACCATTCCAGATCTTTTACGTGCATATACTATCTCTAAACCTCAGACATGGGATACTCATTTGCATTTATTACAATTTGCATACAACAATACACCGCACACATCTACAAAGAAAGCACCTTTTGAAGTCATTTATGGATATAGATTATCTACACATGTTGCATCTTTGTCTAATAGAATTCAGAGTGCTGATGATATTGCTACTATGCATAATAGTATTTTTGATGAGGTTAAGGATATGATTGCTAAAGCCCAACAATCATATACCAAACAAGCCAACAAGAAAAGACAAGCTATGAATTTCAAAGTTGATGATTATGTTTGGCTTAGAATAGAAAAGTGTAGACTGCAAAGTGTAGATAGACATCCAGTTGTCAAATTAGCTCCTAGATTTTATGGACCATTTAGAATCATTCATAAGATTAATGACAATGCCTTCAAGTTAGAATTGCCATCTCATTGGAAAATTCATAATACATTTCACATTAGTTTATTGAGACCATTTAGAGGCCAATTACCTATCCACCCTGTTTATGAAAACCCACCTTTATTAGAGGAAGAGACTGAAATACTTGAACCAGAAGCCATCATAGACACTGACTACATGACCACTAGAACTGGCCGAAGGTATTCTAGATATCTAGTAAAATTTAAGAACCATCCTGTAGAGGAAGCACAATGGATGCACGCTAGAGACTTAAATGCTTTCCCCACTCTGTTAGCTCCACATTGAGCTAATAGCAATTGAGGTCAATTGCTATCCCACCCCGGGGGTATGATGGCAGGAGGCATATTCCATGGTGGATTCCGTGCCACGGTGGATTCCGTGAGGTTTTACGGTGGATTCCGTAAACTTAGATGACCGGGGCTCATACACAAAGAGGATTCTTTGTGCGAGAAGTTGATGGGGACGCCTGTCCTTTTCGGGCGTTTCATTAATTTAGTGTGTACATGGGTGATTCCATAGCGGGTGATTCCGCAAAATGCATATTAAATTGATAAACGTTTATGAGTTTAGAGTGTGCACTCGTAATAAATTAAGGTTAGGATTTATTTCTAACCAGTTGATTTATTTATGTAGCTGAAAACTGCTAGGTATTCACTTTTGTCGGTTTAATTGTATTATTTCACTAACGATTGTGAATGCTTCAGTTGATGTATAGAGATAGCAGCAGTGGCGGAGGAAAGCATTGGAGTTTAGCGAGTATTCGACTTTTGGATTATATTTTGATAGGCGCCACGCCTATATTTTGTTATGTCTATTGAGATATTGATTATTGATTATTATTTTGTATGCGCCTATGCGCTCGGATATGTTATTTCTATTTGGACATTGAGATTGGGCGTGCCAGACTCTATGGGCACCGTCCATTAGCTTTATTTCCTATTTTTGTAGAAAGCAAACTCAAAAGCTAAAAGCTTGTCATATTTTTGTAAATTGGGCTATTATTGAGCATGAAGATTGAAATATACATAAAATACATGCTTTGTGGAGCGCTCACACAAGGCATGGGGGAGATTGAACCCAATTTGTCTCTTGCCTCTTGTCGTTCATGCTTTTACATGGTTTTTTGTGCAAAAAGGTAGAGTTCATTGTTCTTGGGGACCTTCCGGGATTCACTACGTGAGCATACTACGTCCGATCTGCGCACCACAAAAAACATTTAATCATGCTAAAAATGTCATGAAGAGTACTATGATTTTTATAGCATGCATTCCCATTAAGAGAGTTGCAATTAGATAAAAGCTATCAAATTTTTAAGAGCTTCAAATAACGTTGCTTAAGTGTTGTTTTATCCAATTTTCATGCACTTTTGAAAATTATATAAAATGAATTTCCACTTGAAACTTGTTCCAAACCTTTTATTCTACTATCATATAATATTGGTAATGTCCCATCCAATTTTAATATCATATGGACATATTATTTCAAGTATAGTGAAATCTAACTCTTGAGGTACTAAAGTGCCTTACAACCACTTCTATGGCAATTTATAACACTAGTGTTAAGAGAATATTAAGCAAATTAAAATATCATAAAATTGAAGTTGGACTAGGATTTAAATTGCTAGGTTTTCTAGATAATAAATGTTTTTAGAGATTTAAACTGAAAAAGGGGTAATGTTTATGTTAGGCCTTAAAACTTTTAATTGAACTTCAAAACTATATAATGATCAATTGAAAGCTAGAAACTTTCTTAATCTGCGCTATGTAAAAGTCTACTCACCTAGCTTGGTCATTGAGTCTAAGATCCTACTAGGTTGAATTTTAAGAACTCCTTACTTGGGTGTTACAACTTGTTGATATTCTAAAATTTTGCATCCAATTTACCATGAATCTTTATATGGCATGGAAGCTTTAGCTTATAAGTATGGGTGCCTAAGCATCGAATAATATCTTAAAATATCAACAATATTAAGGGTGTAAAAACATGGACCTAGAACATGGCTTGAGGTGGAAGCTATGGAGGTTGGAAGAGAAAGAGTGAGTTCATGAAGACACTAACATGACTGACTATTGCACAAGTGAATTAGGTTCCAAGATGGAAGGTTGGACTCATAAACACAATCTTGTGTATAGACTGACAATGACACAAAAACTTTACTGACGGACAAAAGTATTATGACAGTGCATTAGAAAAAAGAGCAAGTACTATGCTTTATAAGAAGGTGTGATTGTAGAAATCTCAACACCCTAACTCAATCGTAACCAGAAGTACAAAGTGTGTAGAGGCTTTAGTGGAGAGCAACACCTTCAAAGTGTGGACACACCATAAACATGGCAAAACACTAGAGGCTGTCATAGAAAAGGCTAAATGTGGATATCACAAACATGGTGGACATCCAGAGGCTGTAACAAGGGCCTCACAAAGTGTAGAGAGGCTTTAATACAAGGCTACATGAGGAGTTTACAAGTGTATGATAGAGGCATTTTGGGCTAGGAAGTGTAAAGCTAAAAAATTCTATCAGAATATTGAGAATAGAAGGACTGGTGAGGCTTATCCTTCTGTTCTTGGTGGTCTTCTTCTTTTTCTTCCTCCCCTTTGCAAACTCCATGGTCTTCTTCTTCTTTCACTGTAGCAAGATATGCCTTCTGGGACCTCTTTCTAGCATGGCAGAACTTTTCAGTGTGTCCCGTCCTTTTGTAAAAATCACAGAATAGCTGGTCCTTCTTGCCTTTGTACATGTTCCCAACATATAACATTCGTTCATCTCTAGAGCTGCTTGGTTCTTCTTTAGATTTCAGCTTATTTTTCTCCTCTAGCAGTGATGCCTGGAAATCAACAAGCTTAGGATTTGGCATATTGATTAAGGTTGTTGATACATTATTATATTCACGAGGAAAACTTTTAAGCCGAACACCAATATTAATATCATCATCCATTTTCAAATTTATTCCTGCAAGCTAGATTAGAAGTCCTTCCATCTAATTTAAATGTGTAGCAAGAGGTGTGCTGGACTTCATGTCAAGCCTGACGAATTCAATCAAGAGACTATACTTTGATGACTTAGACTGTGCACCAAACAAAGTGTCAAGTCTCTTCCATGTATCATGTGAAGTATCATAGTTATCCGCATGGTGGATATAGCTGTCGTCTAGCTCCAGTTTGATAATGGCATGAGCCTTATCATCATTCTTTTGGCAAGTGACTACAAGGTCCACATCACGAGGCTTCTTCTCTTTGCCACTGATGATGGCCCAAAGACTCTTCTTCATTAGGATGAGCTTGATGCGGGTCTGCCAGGTGTGAAATACGACCCCTTTGAAGTGAACTATCGAAGAGTCCTTCCCCATGCTGGAGTTGGACACTTGAATAGTATCAAGAGATACTGATGCTTGTGGCTCGAATCTTGAGACCTTTAGAATGGCCTTCAAAATCTCCCCTTCTTGATTTGATGCTGAACAAAGTGTTGGACAACTTCAGATTCAATGGATCAGAGTGGCAGAGGCTTGGTTTGAGTGTCTGGAGAGAGAAAATAATGGAAAGATGAAGCTTTGAGTTCTTGGCTATGCTGCCATGGAAGGTTGGTGAATATAGAGTAAGAAAATGAACTCATTGATTGGACTGAGCAGAGTTGGAGAGAGTTTGGAAAGGGGGTTTATTGATCGGAATTGATGTATGCCATGCTCACCATGGCTCTGATACCACGTAAAAACATGAATCTAGAACATAGCTTGAGGCGGAAGCTATGGAGGTTGGAAGAGAAAGAGTGAGTTCATGAAGACACTGACATGACTGACTATTACACAAGTGAATTAGGTTCCAAGATGGAAGCTTGTACTCATAAACATAATCTTGTGTATAGATTGACAATGAAAAAGAGACTTTACTGAAGGACAAAAGCACTATGACATTGCATTAGAAAAGAGAGCAAGTACAATGCTTTATAGGAATTGGATGGTAGCACTTCTCCTAATGTGCTTATGAGATTCTAGTCTTGAGCCCACACTGCTCCATACAAAGAGGCTAAGTAGGTGTGATTGCAGAAATGTCAATAGAGGGCTCATGTAATATTTCCTCCCCCCTCAATCGCCCACATAGGAACCAAACCCCCCCTTAGAAATTAATTGAAATTCCCCCCTACCATTGTCGACAACCGGTGGTAAGGGGGGCAAAGGAATGGAAGGAAAAAGATGGTGCCATCAGTGATGATCGTGAGGGGAGAAGAAGAAGAAGAAGAAGAAGAAGAAGAAGAATAATAATAATAATAATAATAATAAGAAAAAGAAGAACAAGAAGAGGAGAGGAAGAGACAGATGAGAAGAAGAAGAGAAGAAGAAAGAGAAGGCAGAGAGAGAGAGAGAGAGAGAGAGAGAGAGGAAGAGAGAGGGAGAGAAAGGGAGAGCTGACAGAGAAGGAAAGAGAGACCCCCCACAAGGGTCTCTTCCCTTTCCCTCCTGAGAGGATGGCCACACACATTTATCTATTCCCATGAGATTGTCACCCACCCGACTGCTTAATTCCTTAATCAAGTACAAGGTGCGGAAGACTAGTGGGTTTCGTGTCTAAGGGAGACTAAGATCAGGAATGGCCCCCAAGTGGAGGATGACGCACACGAATGGTAACCCCACAACAAGCAACAAAGCCTTGGGCAAGGGCATCATTGCCAATCCAACTGTAATACCAGTCATAATGTAATGAATTTTCAAATTAATAAGAAGCTTGTTTTGATTTTCGCGTAAGGTACGTTACATGCCACATGAGAATAGGTCATGGAAAGGGATAGGTTTCATCCCAAATATGCGAAAGATAAAATTGGAAAGCGCGAGTACCAAGAGAAGTAAATTAGATGTCATGCGACAAACTCGCACATAGCATAATAGTATTCCAAGGTACTGTCAACTCTCCTTTCTGTGAAAATAATTAGATGGGTATTTTCCCACACTGAAAGTATGTTGTAGATCTTTCACGCTTGATGGATTGCATGATAAGTAATCTAGCCTAGGGAAAATTTAATCTCAAATCTATTGGTTCATTGGGATCTTGATGACGTGCATAGTTAACACAACAACAACCATAAGGACTTACACTAAGAATGCCTTGAGACCCTGTCCAATAGTGAGTATGTTTATCAATCCTATTTGGGGTTGGGCTAGATGCAACAACAACTCTAGGGCAAGAGAAGAGCTCAAGGATTAGGAAACCCTAAGTCAAAGGAAAGACTGATGCTTTTGTACTTATTGACGAAGACTGTGGGTTATTGATCAATGTAAGAGATTAATAGAAATTAGGCCTTGTTTAATGTTGAAACTTGAACATATGCCTTAGCTGAAAGAAGGGTGTGTTAAGTAAATCTTACTTAGAACCACTCTTGATCCCAAGGGAGAGAGTGAATATGAGATGGAAGGTTATCATGACCATTCCTGGAATGTTGAAAAAGAATATCATTGTTTTGTTGATTAATCTAACATTATCTTAAATGTTTTTTGCATCAAACTGATTGTTACGATGTGATTTGGATGATTATTCCAAGTGCTTGTGCTTGATGGTAAATGCATGGCAGGGGTCTATGATGACAAGTTGCCATGGGAATAAAGGAATGTTTTCTTGGAAGATGATATTATGCTGATTGCATGGATTATGCTTGATTCCTAAATGGATTAATTAAGAAATGATATTTTATGCAAGTGGATCATCTCCAAGGTAACACTGTGTTTCAACCCAAGAGGGCATTGCTCGATTCACAGGCCGAAGGTTGAGTGGTGAGAAGGCCATCCACAAAAATTGTGTCTCACTCCTAGACCGCTTCGGTTCAGTGGAGCTCTGGACACCCCTTGTCGAGTCGAGGATGGAGTTGTAGACTACCGTGATCCCAACGTTTGGGGTGTTGGAAGATCCTATTCTAGATAAAGGATAGAAATTATGGTGCCATGTGATTTGGACCGGGTAATTTTGTTGGACAGAAGGGATACATAATTTCTCCTATATGGGAAGGAGACAAAGATTAATGTGAAGATAAGTTAAGGAATTTGTTTGAACTTGTTGTCAAAGGATTACCTGCTTTTTGTATTCATGTTTGTGTTGTAAATTACACAAATGAACCCTATTCCCTAAAAGGCTTAATTAATGAAGCTAATTTTAAATTTCACATATAATTATGGTAGGATCTAATTAGAAAACTAAAGATGTCAAGGGAAGCAGGTGGGCGGAACCCCCGACGGGTCTGCCCTATGGTAGGGTGGTCCCAGAGAACTGGGAGGCTTCTCATAAGGTTTTATCGTTGTTCGACCTTGAGGTATTGATAGGTTAGAACCTGACTCATATTGTTTTAGGAGACCGGAATGGGACTATGCTCTATGGGCAGAGAGGTTGAGCACCGTATCTCTCTCATTTTCCATTCTCTTTGACCCAACTGCGATATGGGTCAACTTCAAATTGGGTATCTCTGCGTAAAGTAGAATGTCTAAGACTCAACGTTAGAACGTTGTCAAGAGACCTTGACCACTAGAAACCCAATTTTCAAGTCAATCCTAGTAGGTTCATCGGGGCCGCGAACGTTCCATTGCGAGGTGGAATTGGGAAACCCTAGGCAACAAACCGCGAAACATTCAATGGGAGTGCCAGACAGTAATGCTTAGATTTGTTTCTTGATGGACCGCTAAAACATGCTTGAACAACTGATAGGTAGGTAGGTTACAATTGGCATCAGAGCAAAAATTCATAATGGTGTGTGATTGATTAATGTAAGGTTCATAGGCATATTCTAAACAGAGTAACCAAAGTGAAATGGCTTGATTGTTAGGCACCTTTTGCACCCAAGAATGTTGACATGTAAGAGAAGAAATTCCTTCTCAAGAAAATTAAGGCACTTGAGTAATTTGATGGAGAAGGGATAGACGTCATAGCAGATCTAGAGATATGGATTGAGTCGATGGATGATTATTTCTCTGCTTCGGGAACCTCTTCTACCATCAAGCAATGATAGCCAAACTTAAGTTAGTTGGCCAGGCTCGGATATGGTGGAAACAATGGTGCAAAGACCGAGGTGTTTCTAAAGCCGTTGTCACTTGGGCTCAGCTGAAAGATACTATACGTGGATGATACCTTCTGCCAACCTACCAAAATTTGAAGATGAATGAATTCTTCGAGCTCAAGCAGTTGAAACTAACCCTGGAAGCTTACTACTCAAAGTTTGTGACCCTACAAAAATACACACCGCCTATGGATATTGGACAGCAAGTATCCAAGTTTTGCCATGGTTTGAACACTCCACCACCGTCTTGAAGCAATGCGCCCAACGGACTTGCAAGATGCATTACTTCGAGCAAAGCCAATTGTCCAAGAACTTAAATTGGGCAACTATAGCAAAGACACCCAAGATCAGGACAAGATATGCCACATGTGCGAAGAGATAAGGCACATCCATGTAGGAGATGTCCCAACCGTTAATGCTTCCACTGCAATGAGCTAGGACATATCCAAGCAAAGTGCCCTGACTTAAGTCTAGAAGATATGGAGCCTCCAAGGAAATGAAGGTACACAAGTGCAGTCTATGGATATATAGAGGAATCATACGAAGACGAAGACCTAGAACCCACTACACCTCTTCATGATGATTAGAAATCCTAGAAATTTTTATCAACATGTAGTACAACTTGTATTGGGCTAAACCTTACTCTTGTAACTGCACTTAACCCAAGTAATATAAGTTGCATCTATTTTGGGCATAGAACTTGTAAATGATTAGACATACTCTAGTAAGGATTTACAGTTATAACTTGCAATGAATTTTTTGTAAGTATTCTTCTCGACTAATATAGATTGGGGATTGCCAAAATGTCGAAGTTTGGGAGTATTCTTTAATATTACAAACAAAGCTAATTGACCATGGACCTCAGTTCAGACCTAAAAAGAGGAAAATTTAGAAACAAAGTTTCCGTGATAAAGGACAACTTCAATTTGCTAAAAGGATCCTAGGACAATTTGTTCTAATGAAGAAAATTCTACCAAGGGCAACCAAGAATCTTGTGACCCCAAGTGATAAAGCTTCGCACTGGTTTTTATTGCGGGGAGTTAGGTCATTTCAAAAGAGAATGTCCAAAGCACCCTAAACACCAATGCTCCAAGTGCAACAACATTGGACATATCCATGTTAATTGTCCCAACAGGACTCAAAGAGAATTTGAACCTACAAGGAATGAAATTGTACAAGCTCCAGTGATCCAAATATATCAGATACCTAGGAAAAACGTAAAAGGTATTCATGAGATGTAACTACACTAAACTTTTCTCTTGTAATCCAAACTTGGATATATCTAGTACAATAAATTGTCGTTTTAAAAGACCATATGCTTATGAGTGAGCAACGAAAGGGTGATGGGTCCTAACCCACAGGCCTTGAGCCCCATTAGTGCTTGTTTTTACCAATTCTTCCAAGATTAGGACATCTCAAGTTCTTTAAGGAGGAGAGGATGTGATATTTCCTCCCCTCTTGGCCGTCGGCATAAGAATCAACCTCCCCCCTTAGAAATTAATTGAATATTTTTCCCCTTGTTGTTGCCCACGACAGGTGGCGAGGGGGGAAAGGGATGGAAGGAAAAAGACAACACTGTCAGCGATGATTGCGAGGGAGAGAGGATGACATGGCAAAGACGATGAGGATGAAAACGTCAATGAGGGGGAGGCAATGGGCCTACCACCCCTCCAAACCACCTGTCCCAGTTTGTTGTGGCACTACCACAACTACTCCACCATGCCCCCAATAATACCACCTGCCCCCCATTATAGAAACCCCCCAATCACAATGAAGGAAGGGGCCATGATGCTACAGAAAGGGGGAGAGAAACAGAGAGAGAGAGAGAGAGAAGAAGAAGAAGAAGAAGAAGAAGAAGAAGAAGAAGAAGAATAATAATAATAATAATAATAATAATAATAATAAGAGGGAGAGAGGGAGAGAGAGGGAGAGAGGAGAAGAAGAAGAAGAAGAAGAGGAAGAGAAAGGGAGAGAGAGAGGAGAAGAAGAAGAAGAAGAAGAAGAAGAAGAAGAAGAATAATAATAATAATAATAATAATAATAAGAGGGAGAGAGGGAGAGAGAGGGAGAGAGGAGAAGAAGAAGAAGAAGAAGAGGAAGAGAAAGGGAGAGAGAGAGGAGAAGAAGAAGAAGAAGAAGAAGAAGAAGAAGAAGAAGAAGAAGAAGAAGAAGAAGAAGAGGGAGAGAGAGAGAGAGAGGAAGAGAAAGGAAGAGAGAGAAGAGAAGAAGAAGAGAAGAAGAAGGAGAAGGGAGAGACAAAGAGAGAGAGAGAGAGAGAGAGAGAGGGAGAGAGAGGGAGTGAAAGGGAGAGGTGACAAAGAAGAAAAGAGAGACCCCCCCAAAGGGTCTCCTCCCTTACCCCTCCTAAGAGGTGGCTACATGCATTTATCTATTCCCGCGAGATTGTCACCCACCCGGCAGCTTAATTCCTTCCCTCAATTGGCTCCACTAATCAAGTACAAGGCGCAGAACACTAGTGTATTTTGTGTCTAAGGGAGACTAAGATCGGGAAAATGGTCCCCAAGCAGAGGATGATGCACATGGATGGTAACCCCACAACGAGCAATGAAGCCTCAAGCAAGGGCATCACTGCCAATCCAACTGTAATATCGGTTGTAACTAATGAATTTTCAAATTAATAAGAAGTTTTTTTTATTTCCACATAAGGTACACTAGATTCCACATGAGAATAGGTCATGGAAAGGGATAGGTTTCATCCCAAATATTCGAAAGATAAAATTGCAAAGCGCGGGTACCAAGAGAACTAGTAAATTAGATGTCATGCGACAAACTCGCACATAGCATAATAGTATTCCAAGTTATTATCCACTCTCCTTTCCGTGAAAATAATTAGATGGGTATTTCCCCACACTGAAAGTATGTTGTAGCTCTTGCATGCTTGATGGATTGCATGATAAGTAATCTAGCCTAGGGAAAATTCAATCTCAAATATGTTGGTTCATTGAGATCTTGATGATGTGCAGAGTTAACACAACAACAACCATAAGGACTTAGACTAAGAATGCCTTGACACCGTCCAATAACAAGTATGTTTATCAATCCTATTCGGGGTTGGGCTAGATGCAACAACAACTCTAGGGCAAGTGAAGAGCTCAAGGATTAGGAAACCCTAAGTGAAAGGATACTTTTGTACTTGTTGAAAAAGACTGGATTATCGATCAATGTAAGAGATAAATAGAAATTAGGCCTTGTACAATGCTGAAACTTTAACATATGCCTTAGCGGAAAGAAGGGTGCGTTAAGTAAATCTTACGTAGAATTGCTCATGATCCCGAGAGGAAGAGCGAATATGCGATGGAAGGTTATCATCATGAAAATTCATGCAATGTTGAAAAAGGATATCATTGTTTTATTGATTAATCTAACATCTTCTTAAATTTTTTTCGCTTTAAAATAATTGTTATGATGTGATTTGGATGATTATTCCAAGTGCTTATGCTTGATGGTAAATGTGTGGCAGGGGTCTATGATGACAAGTTGCCATGGGAATAAAGAAATGTTTTCTTGGAAGATGATATTAGGCTGATTGCCTGGATTCTGCTTAATTCCTAAATAGATTAATTAAGAAAGGATATTTTACGCAAGTGGATCATCTCCAAGGTGACATCGCATTTCAACCCGAGAGGGCACTTTTCGATTCACGAGCCAAAGGTCGAGTGGTGAAAAGGCCATCCACGAAAATTGTGCCTCACTCCTAGACTGCTTGGGGTCAGTGGAGCTCTGGACACCCCTTGCTAAGTCCAAGGGGGAGTTGTATACTACCGTAAGCCCAATGTCTGGAGCATTGAATTATCATATTCTAGATCATGGATAGAACTTATGGTTCCATGTGATTTGGACCGGGTACTTCTGTTGGACAGAAGGGATACATAATTTCTCCTATATGGGCAGGAGACAAAGATTACTGTGAAGATAAGTTAAGGAATTTATTTGAACTTGTTGTCAAAGGATTGCCTACACTCTGTATTCGTGTTTGTATCGTAAATTACACGAACGTACCATGTTTCCTAAAGGCTTAATTAAAGAAGCTAATTTTAAATGTCAAACATAATTATGATAGGACCTAATTAGAAAACTAAAGCTATCAAGAGAAGCCACTGGGCGGAACCCGCGATAGGTCTGTCCTACGATAGGGTGGTCCCAAAGAACTGGGAGGCTTCTAACAAGGGTCTATAGTTGTTTTGACCTTTAGATATTGATAGGTTAGAACCTGACTCATATTGTTTTTAGGAGGCCAAAATGGGACTATGCCCTATGGGTAGAGAGGTTGAACGCCGCATCCCTCTCATTTTCCATTCTCTTTGAACCAAGTGTGGTATGGGTCAGCTTTGGCTTGGTTATCTCTACATAAAATAGGATGTTCAAGACCCAATGCTAGAACGCTTTCAGAAGACCTTTAGCACTAGGAACCTGGATTTTAGGTTGATCCTAGTGGGTTCAATTGCGAACGTTCCATTACGAGGGGGACTCGGAAAACCCTAGGCGACAAACCCCAGAACATTCCATGGGAGTGCTGGGTGAGGATGCTTATATTTGTTTCTCAATGGCCGCTAAAATGTGCTTGGACACATTACAACTCATGCATTGATGTAAAAAAAAAACTTGCCTCATTACTATTGGATTGAAGTAGTTGCTACTTATGTATAAATTATGAATAGGATACCCACTATTGTTGTACATGGTATGGCACCCAAAGAGAAGTTTACATGTAGAAAGATAAATCTATCCCATCTAAAAGTATTTGTATGTATTGATTATGTGCATGTTCTTGATGAGTTGCATAGTAAATTGGATCCCAAAGTAGAAAAATGCATTTTTATTGGATATTCTCTTGAGGAGAAGGAATATAGATGTTATGACCATGTCTGAGAGTTCGTAGGGATGTTGTTTTTTATGAAATGAGTAGTTGATATAGTAATGTGCAATATGTAGTTGGGACTGATGATCATGAGAATGTGGCTATGCAAAAAATAGGACAAGAGTCACAAACATTGAGGGAAACACAAGAGTCTCCTAGTGATGGTTTTGTTGATAGACCTTGGAGTTGCAGATTGAGGTCACACGTTACTCCACCAAGTACATCACAGATGCCAAGAAAGATAAAGAGAAAGTTCGGGACTCGCCTATTGTAACATATGTACCATTAGGTTTCTCTCATGTTGATGTTGATTCATATGACTCTTTGAGAAGAGCTTGGATGAGGAGTTTGGGATTCCACCTATTTGATGCCAGGAGGCATATTTCACAGTGGATTCCGTGAGGTTTTATAGTGGATTTTGTAAACTTTGATGACCAGGGCTCATACACAAAGTGGATTCTTTGTGCGAGAAGTTGATGGGGACACCTATCCTTTTCGGGCGTTTCATTAATTTAGTGTGTACATGGGTGATTCCATAGCGGGTGATTCCACAAAATGCATATTAAATTAATAAACGTTTATGATTTTAGAGTGCGCACTCGTAATAAATTAAGGTTAGGATTGATTTCTAACTAGTTGATTTATTTATGTAGCTGAAGACTGGTAGGTATTCACTTTTGTTGGTTTAATTGTATTATTTTACTAACAATTGTGAATGCTTCAGTTGATCTGTAGAGATAGCAGCAGTGGCGGAGGAAAGCATTGGAGGATAGCGAGTATTCGAGTTATCACTTATATTTTGATGGGTGCATACCTTAGGCATGGCGCCTATATTTTGTCGCGCCTATTTATTGAGGCATTGGATATTTATTTATTATTTTGTATGCACATGGGCGCATGATTCTGATATTTGTATTTGGACATTGTATTGGGTATGCTTGACTCTTTGGGCTTCGCCCATTAGCTTTATTTCTATTTCGTGCTAAAGCAAACTCAAAAGCCAAAAGCGTGCTATTTTGTAATTGGGGCTATTATTTGAGCTTGAAGATGATTAATACATAAAATACATGCTTTGTGGAGCGCTCACACAAGGCATGGGGGGAGATTGCATCCAATTGGTCTCTTGTTCATGTCATGTATGCTTTTTACCTTGAGTTTTGTGCAAAAAGTAGAGTTCTTTTGTTCTTGGGGACCTTCCCGCATTCACTATGCAAGCATACGGCATCCAATCTGCCCACCAGTGGCATCAGAGAGAAGCTGAGATCGAGAGCTTCCAATCGCTATCCATCTTGAGTGAAGGTGGAGCTCTTGGAACGATCGAGCTCTACGGTCAATCTCATCGCGAACGGTCAATACGGATGGATTCCTGGCGGTCAAGAACCTCTATTTCCATCCTCTGATCGCGAAGGACCGGCCTGCAACGACGGAGGATCACTCCTACATCCTCTTTTTCAAGTTGTCAACAAACAGAGAGATAAGTCTTCAAAATCCATAAGCTTAAAAGCTTAAGTAAGCTTCATAAGCTTAATAAGCTTAGTTTAAGCTTAAAAAGCTTATATTTTTCAACTCGTAAAAAAAAACGGCAACAGGGCGGCATCTGGCGAAAATTTCACGTGACAAAATGGCCCCCCCTACAATTCGACGAATTTGTTTCACTAAGCTTAAAGCTTAGTCTCTTAAGCCTCAAATCAGACAAAGCTCTAAAAGTTGATCAAGTTTTGCAAGTTCTGTTGGTCAACAGTCATATAAATCTATCAAGTCACTCAAGTTCTGTAAGTTCTGGTACTCTGCAAGTCTCATAAGTCTGCAACTCTGCAAGTCAGACAAGTCACTTGAAGTCAAAACTGACTTCTGTCCAAAACTCCTAGAAGGATTGTTCCTACGCAGAAGCTCCGAACTGCAAAGTTGTTCTTTGGAAGGTAATGTTCGCATACGCAGACTTGTTGAACTAGTTTCAGCACACGCAGAAGGTCAAAACGCAGATTTTTCAAAGATTACAAATCCCGCAATAGCCAAAGACGAAGATTGTGAAAGCCACATACAAAAATATATAAGCCTTGTATACCCGATCTTGAGCTACGCTCATCCCGCTAATTAGATTTTGAGAGTGTGAGGTCTTTTGAAGTTTTGCAGGATGACGGAACCACATATGGATGATTTAATGGCTGAAGGCGATCTTCTTGAACCTACGATGGAGCAAAAGCTGGATTTAATTATGATGCAGTTGGATGAAGAACGACGAGCTCGGCAAGCATTGCAAGTTCAATTGGCTAATTTACAAAGATCGACTACCGACAAAGAGGAACCGCAATCTAAAGATCTTATCCGACGTACCATTGTCGCGACTCTCGAAGCTCAATCCATCCGCAAAGAAACAAAGATAAGTAAAAGAAATTTCAAATTCTGTACTTTCAATGGCACTCGAGATGGAAAAACTGTTCTTGCATTCATCACTCAGTTTGATAATTACTTTCATGAGGAAACATACGTAGAAAAAGATAAAATCAAGTGTGTCACTAATCACTTGGTGGATAGAGCATCTCTTTGGTGGACCGTGGTTCGTAAGAGTATAGATTGTCCCACTACCTGGGAGAATTTTAAGAAGAAGTTTATGCATAATTTCCTTCCTCCACAATTCCATGAAAAAACTAAAAGCGTGCTATTTTGTAATTGGGGCTATTATTTGAGCTTGAAGATGATTAATACATAAAATACATGCTTTGTGGAGCGCTCACACAAGGCATGGGGGGAGATTGCATCCAATTGGTCTCTTGTTCATGTCATGTATGCTTTTTACCTTGAGTTTTGTGCAAAAAGTAGAGTTCTTTTGTTCTTGGGGACCTTCCCGCATTCACTATGCAAGCATACGGCATCCAATCTGCCCACCAGTGGCATCAGAGAGAAGCTGAGATCGAGAGCTTCCAATCGCTATCCATCTTGAGCGAAGGTGGAGCTCTTGGAACGATCGAGCTCTACGGTCAATACGGGTGGATTCCTGGCGGTCAAGAACCTCTATTTCCATCCTCTGATCGCGAAGGACCGGCCTGCAATGACGGAGGATCACTCTTACATCCTCTTTTTCAAGTTGTCAACAAACAGAGAGATAAGTCTTCAAAATCCATAAGCTTAAAAGCTTAAGTAAGCTTCATAAGCTTAATAAGCTTAGTTTAAGCTTAAAAAGCTTATATTTTTCAACTCGTTAAAAAAAACGGCAACAGGGCGGCATCTGGCAAAAATTTCACGTGACAAAATGGCCCCCCCTACAATTCGACGAATTTGTTTCACTAAGCTTAAAGCTTAGTCTCTTAAGCCTCAAATCAGACAAAGCTCTAAAAGTTGATCAAGTTCTGCAAGTTCTGTTGGTCAACAGTCATATAAATCTATCAAGTCACTCAAGTTCTGTAAGTTCTGGTACTCTGCAAGTCTCATAAGTCTGCAACTCTGCAAGTCAGACAAGTCACTTGAAGTCAAAACTGACTTCTGTCCAAAACTCCTAGAAGGATTGTTCCTGCGCAGAAGCTCCGAACTGCAAAGTTGTTCTTTGGAAGGTAATGTTCGCATACGCAGACTTGTTGAACTAGTTTCAGCACACGCAGAAGGTCAAAACGCAGATTTTTCAAAGATTACAAATCCCGCAATAGCCAAAGACGAAGATTGTGAAAGCCACATACAAAAATATATAAGCCTTGTATACCCGATCTTGAGCTACGCTCATCCCGCTAATTAGATTTTGAGAGTGTGAGGTCTTTTGAAGTTTTGCAGGATGACGGAACCACATATGGATGATTTAATGGCTGAAGGCGATCTTCCTGAACCTACGATGGAGCAAAAGCTGGATTTAATTATGATGCAGTTGGATGAAGAACGACGAGCTCGGCAAGCATTGCAAGTTCAATTGGCTAATTTACAAAGATAGACTACCGACAAAGAGGAACCGCAATCTAAAGATCTTATCCGACGTACCATTGTCGTGACTCTCGAAGCTCAATCCATCCGCAAAGAAACAAAGATAAGTAAAAGAAATTTCAAATTCTGTACTTTTAATGGCACTCGAGATGGAAAAACTGTTCTTGCATTCATCAGTCAGTTTGATAATTACTTTCATGAGGAAACATACGTAGAAAAAGATAAAATCAAGTGTGTCACTAATCATTTAGTGGATAGAGCATCTCTTTGGTGGACCGTGGTTCGTAAGAGTATAGATTGTCCCACTACCTGGGAGAATTTAAAGAAGAAGTTTATGCATAATTTCCTTCCTCCACAATTCCATGAAAAAACCAAAAGCGTGCTATTTTGTAATTGGGGCTATTATTTGAGCTTGAAGATGATTAATACATAAAATACATGCTTTGTGGAGCGCTCACACAAGGCATGGGGGGAGATTGCATCCAATTGGTCTCTTGTTCATGTCATGTATGCTTTTTACCTTGAGTTTTGTGCAAAAAGTAGAGTTCTTTTGTTCTTGGGGACCTTCCCGCATTCACTATGCAAGCATACGGCATCCAATCTGCCCACCAGTGGCATCAGAGAGAAGCTGAGATCAAGAGCTTCCAATCGCTATCCATCTTGAGCGAAGGTGGAGCTCTTGGAACGATCGAGCTCTACGGTCAATACGGGTGGATTCCTGGCGGTCAAGAACCTCTATTTCCATCCTCTGATCGCGAAGGACCGGCCTGCAACGATGGAGGATCACTCCTACATCCTCTTTTTCAAGTTGTCAACAAACAGAGAGATAAGTCTTCAAAATCCATAAGCTTAAAAGCTTAAGTAAGCTTCATAAGCTTAATAAGCTTAGTTTAAGCTTAAAAATCTTATATTTTTCAACTCGTAAAAAAAAACGGCAACAGGGCGGCATCTGGCAAAAATTTCACGTGACAAAATGGCCTCCCCTACAATTCGACGAATTTGTTTCACTAAGCTTAAAGCTTAGTCTCTTAAGCCTCAAATCAGACAAAGCTCTAAAAGTTGATCAAGTTCTGCAAGTTCTGTTGATCAACAGTCATATAAATCTATCAAGTCACTCAAGTTCTGTAAGTTCTGGTACTCTGCAAGTCTCATAAGTCTGCAACTCTGCAAGTCAGACAAGTCACTTGAAGTCAAAACTGACTTTTGTCCAAAACTCCTAGAAGGATTGTTCCTGCGCAGAAGCTCCGAACTGCAAAGTTGTTCTTTGGAAGGTAATGTTCGCATACGCAGACTTGTTGAACTAGTTTCAGCACACGCAGAAGGTCAAAACGCAGATTTTTCAAAGATTACAAATCCCGCAATAGCCAAAGACGAAGATTGTGAAAGCCACATACAAAAATATATAAGCCTTGTATACCCGATCTTGAGCTACGCTCATCCCGCTAATTAGATTTTGAGAGTGTGAGGTCTTTTGAAGTTTTGCAGGATGACGGAACCACATCTGGATGATTTAATGGCTGAAGGCGATCTTCCTGAACCTACGATGGAGCAAAAGCTGGATTTAATTATGATGCAGTTGGATGAAGAACGACGAGCTCGGCAAGCATTGCAAGTTCAATTGGCTAATTTACAAAGATCGACTACCGACAAAGAGAAACCGCAATCTAAAGATCTTATCCGACGTACCATTGTCGCGACTCTCGAAGCTCAATCCATCCGCAAAGAAACAAAGATAAGTAAAAGAAATTTCAAATTCTGTACTTTCAATGGCACTCGAGATGGAAAAACTGTTCTTGCATTCATCAGTCAGTTTGATAATTACTTTCATGAGGAAACATACGTAGAAAAAGATAAAATCAAGTGTGTCACTAATCATTTAGTGGATAGAGCATCTCTTTGGTGGACCGTGGTTCGTAAGAGTATAGATTGTCCCACTACCTGGGAGAATTTTAAGAAGAAGTTTATGCATAATTTCCTTCCTCCACAATTCCATGAAAAAACCAAAAGCGTGCTATTTTGTAATTGGGGCTATTATTTGAGCTTGAAGATTATTAATACATAAAATACATGCTTTGTGGAGCGCTCACACAAGGCATGGGGGGAGATTGCACCCAATTGGTCTCTTGTTCATGTCGTGCATGCTTTTCACTGGTGCGCAGATCAGATGCCGTATGCTTGAATAGTGAATGCCGGAAGGTCCCCAAGAATAAAAGAACTCTACTTTTTGCACAAAACTCAAGGTAAAAAGCATGCACAACATGAACAAGAGACCAACTGGGTGTAATCTCCCCCCATGCCTTGTGTGAGCGCTCCACAAAGCATGTATTTTATGTATTAATCATCTTCAAGTTCAAATAATAGCCCCAATTACAAAATAGCACGCTTTTGGCTTTTAAGTTTGCTTTAGCACAAAATAGAAATAAAGCTAATGGGCGGTGCCCAAAGAGTCAGGCATACCCAATACAATGTCCAAATACAAATATCATAATTGTGCGCCCATGCGCATACAAAATAATAAATAAATATCCAACGCCTCAATAAATAGGCGCGACAAAATATAGACGCCATGCCTAAGGTATGCACCCATCAAAATATAAGTGATAACTCGAATACTCGCTATCCTCCAATGCTTTCCTCCGCCACTGCTGCTATCTCTACACATCAACTGAAGCATTCACAATCGTTAGTAAGATAATACAATTAAACTGACTAAAGTGAATACCTAGCAGTCTTCAGCTACATAAATAAATCAACTGGTTAGAAATCAATCCTAACCTTAATTTATTACGAGTGCGCACTCTAAACTCATAAACGTTTATTAATTTAATATGCATTTTGCGGAATCACCCGCTATGGAATCATCCATGTACATGCTAAATTAATGAAACACCCGAAAAGGATAGGCGTCCCCATCAACTTCTCACACAAAGAATCCACTTTGTGTATGAGCCCCAGTCATCAAAGTTTATGGAATCCACTGTAAAACCTCACGGAACCCGGGGGTATGATGCCAGGAGGCATATTTCACGGTGGATTCCGTGCCATGGTGGATTCCGTGAGGTTTTATGGTGGATTCCGTAAACTTTGATGACCGGGGCTCATATACAAAGTGGATTCTTTATGCGAGAAGTTGATGGGGACGCCTATCCTTTTCGGGCGTTTCATTAATTTAGTGTGTACATGGGTGATTTCATAGCGGATAATTCTGCAAAATGCATATTAAATTAATAAACGCTTATGAGTTTAGAGTGCACACTCGTAATAAATTAAGGTTAGGATTGATTTCTAACCAATTGATTTATTTATGTAGTTGAAGACTGCTAGGTATTCACTTTTGTCGGTTTAATTGTATTATTTTACTAACAATTGTGAATGCTTCAGTTGATGTGTAGAGATAGTAGCACTGGCAGAAGAAAGCATTGGAGGATAGCGATTATTCGAGTTATCACTTATATTTTGATGGGTGCATACCTTAGGCATGGCGCCTATATTTTCTCTCGCCTATTTATTGAGACGTTGGATATTTATTTATTATTTTGTATACGCATGGGCGCACGATTCTGATATTTGTATTTGGACATTGTATTGGGCATGCCTGACTCTTTGGGCACCGCCCATTATCTTTATTTCTATTTTGTGCTAAAGCAAACTCAAAAGCCAAAAGTGTGCTATTTTGTAATTGGGGCTATTATTTGAGCTTGAAGACGATTAATTGAGTCTCAAGGCCAGTCGGATCGCGATTTGTAATGGAGTGCTGCAAAGAAAACAAAATGCTAACTGTTAGAAACATGATTGTCAGTTAAAGAATATTTTAAAAAAATAAACAAGAAAAACAAAAGAAAGACTTACAAAGTCCTCCAAATATGTCCTGTGGCCGCCACTCCCAAGATGATGGACCACTCCGGCCTCGAGTCGTGCCCTCGCCGCCTCGCGCTGCTGACTCCAACGTCCTGGAGAATCTATAGCCTCCTCCCTCAGTCGGCGCCAGTCGTCTACATCTAACCGCTCGGGCTTTGCAGCCCCACTCTTGATTGCCTTGCGTGCGTCGGATCATCTATGTGACATGTATGCACGCATGCAATCCATCATCCAGCCCGTAGAGAATCTATCTACTGCGGCTGACACCGGAAACTCCTCGTGCAAGGCTGCTACTATGTAGTCCTTGCTCCCTGCCGATATGTTCTTCCAATGATCCAAGACGTTGTGCTGAAAAACTTGTTGGCACAACTCTCTCATGCAAGCCATCACTCTCCTCCCCTCATCATTCATGATGATGGCTCCTAACCTACTATCGACTAGATATCCATAACCCCTAGGAGTCTACCTAAGATGGGTCCTCTCCCATCTGCATCCATGCTCCTAGGCATATCCAGGAGACCCCTCTGCATCTGGTGTACTGACGAGGGTAATCTCTCTCGGAGTGGCACCCACAGGGGTGCCACCTGCTGGTAATCTCTCTCGGAGTGGCACCCATAGGGGTGCCGAAAAACTTGTTGGCACAACTCTCTCATGCGAGTCATCACCCTCCTCCCCTCATCATTCATGATGATGGCTCCTAACCTACTATCGACTAGATATCCATAACCCCTAGGAGTCTGCCTTAGATGGGTCCTCTCCCATCTGCATCCATGCTCTTAGGCATATCCAGGAGACCCCTCTGCATCCGGTGTACCGACAAGGGTAATCTCTCTCGGAGTGGCACCCACAGGGGTGCAACCTGCTGACGGCTGTGCAAAAGCCACAGTAACTGGAGTAGACGTCCCCACAGATGTGAAAAATCCTAGAGGTGATGCAGCTCCAGTTGAACGATGAGATGGAGACACCGCATCCGTGTCTCCACATCATCCACCTGAGCCATGAGAGCAAGGAGTCGCACATGTATCCCTTGTCGACCGCGGACTCACTGTCTCTGTATCTCTGCAGCATCCACCTGATCCCAATGCACTCCCTCCCTCTGGCCCAAGTCGTGAGCGTCGAGATCGTATGCTCGAGCCGAAGCATCCAATCCCGCTGAAGCAGATCTAGCAGAGTACCCTGACGAAGACCAAGACAGATCCTGGTCTGCCATCTCTCTGAATTTGGCGATCTGGTCTGGAGACATGCATGCGAAGATGTCTTGTAACTCCTCATCGCTCATCCCTCGACTCATCCTCAAAATGTCACCTACACAGATAAAAAATGATGTTGGAATAATTAATTTAAATCATACAAAGCACAGTAATATAGATCATTTAAAAAAAAACTCACTTAAAATGCATATCTTATATACCCTTATAAGCGATTGGTCAACGAATTGAGTAATTGGATGCTCCAAGTATGAAGTATCCTATGGTCCCATGTTAATCTCCTGACACAACTCCGCATACACTGGAAGGTCAATAGACATGTCACCACAAAAGAATGAGTCCATCTCGTTCTCAAAGAATTCTTGGACTCCTGTATTTTCATCATTGTTAGTCAATGTTGGCTCCAAGCTTTCAACGGCCTCCACCCCTTGCAATATCGACCCCTCTATTTGCATATTATCTTCATCTATGCTCGGAAAATCGCTTTGATCATATACTCTCGCACTTCGGGGAGTTGAAGGTATAACATACCACAATCGAGGTTGTTGGGGGTTTGGATAGAAGATTACCTGTTCACAAACACGTACAAGAGGGTTCAAACCATTGTGACATAAACCATGTTGTAATACAATTAGCAAGCAAATGAGTCCATGCACCTGTTCACAATGGGCTGGCAACACAAAGGTGTCGCGCAAATCCATCCTTTTTTTTTTAAATCTATTTCGAGAAATCCAAATGGACCTCGTCGAACTGTTGCTCCAACTCCTCCAAGTACCACTTTGAACCACTGTATATCGAATAGTATTATGGAGAAGCTACGGTAATCCACCGTAAACAATACTTTGCGAGTTTCCAAAATACTCCATCTCATCTACAACCGTGTTTGGATCCGTTGCTCATCGCCGGCTCTCTTGCTCAAACCTTGCCATGATACCACAGCCCATTGTGGAGCGCATTTTGTCAATACGCTCCACGCAAAAATGCCGTCCGTGCGACCACATTGCACTATATATTTTGTACTGTACATTGAAACACTCAAATTAGATGTCGCATATAAAATTTAGATACGACAGATTCTAAACCCCTCATCACCTTTGGACTACATCCCCTCGGGAATTTCCACTCCTCCATTCAGACCTCTGTCCCTTTACGAGAAGCTGCGGTCAAAGCTTCATGCAACCATCGTGTTGACATAAACCGCGGCATCTCCTCCATGCCTTCGGGATATCGAATCGGTCGATGATGCGTACTACGTCGGAACTCAGCTCGCGCTTCCTCTCGATCTTTCCTAGCAATCTGGTACTTGGTGAGCCACGTCTCCATAGAGGCATGGTGCAACATACAAAAGCGATTCACTTTCTCTTCCATTGAGGCATCCATTCTTTTTTCTACCCCATTTCCAACCACCACATCTTCAGTCAGTCTATCATCGTCCTTCAGCGACCATAGCATTTCATTGTTTGGTTCCACTGTTGGTGGCCATTGTGAAATATGCACTAGCGCCTCAGACACCAACCAACCTTCGGCCATGCTACCTTCTGGCCGAGCTCGTTGTCGCACAAAGGCTTTCAGGGTTTTCATGAAGCGCTCCAAGAAGAACATCCATCGCGTATGGACAAGTCCAACAATCTCCACTTCATCCACAAGATGCACAAGAAGGTGGATTTGTATCGTGAGCATGCTGGTGGGCAGGTATTTCTCAAAGAGACAGACCATCTCCACTGCTCCCCACCTCGCGAATTCAATAGAGGACGTCTTAATCTCCTTCTGTGAGATCCATTGCACCAAAGTCGACAACTTGTAAATGGCCCTGCGCATTTCTAGAGTAAGACATCCTACGATCACGATCGGTAGTACAAACTGCCACAAATGAGAAAGCATTATGAATAATGGCTACATTCCAAATTACAAAATGCCCACGCTAATTAGAATCCATTTGTAGTACAAACTTGACATATCTTATACCAGTCATGGGATTTCAGCCCTGATAATTAGTCGTCTTTAGAAAATGCAGACCTGAGAGAATGCATCATACCTGTCGGAGTGCGGATAGACTTCATTACTTGCTTCACAATGCGCTCTTATTTAGTGGACAAGACCCAAGGAGTGCGAGAAGCTGCACGTGACCATTAGCACTCGACTGCGGCCAAAGCGCCCCCATCTTACCTACCTCCTTCAAATCCCTTCGTGCCCCTATAGTGTCTCTCTTTCGTGTGATGTGGTCCCATAATAAGCTGCCCACATTCTTGAAAATATGCATGGGATCCAACAAGTGGTTGACCTATAAGTGGGTCCAATATGGCAACTCGTAGAAAACTGAGAACCGCAGCATTCTATTTGGATGTGATTCTGCGTTGACCATTTTCAGCTCGTACCAGCTTGCGGCGTTCATACATGTTGGAAGTCGTCCAAGGAAACCTTCCCTGAGTTCATGATCCTCTGGGAAGAAAGCAGTGTGTCCTTGATATACCATCTTCTTCATGGTTCGTGACCTTCGGGAGTCTAACTGTGGCCCGCACGATGGACGTGCATGATAACCTGAGGTAATCAGACCTGTTCCAACACCATGACCTAGTGAATACTTGATTGAACGAGATAAAATATAGATATTACCAGCGAGAATGGAGGCCTGCTCACCTGAGCACTCTCCCAATCCCGAAAAGTCATGCATCATCCACATGAGAATGGCTCGAATATTGGCTGATCGCCGACCATCATGCCTGCTCATATCTTGCACAGTGACCCCCTCCTCCCACAAAATCTTAAGCTCATCGGCTAATGGACAAAGATACATGCCCATATTTTTTACTTTGTAGTGGCCTGGGATAAGCAAGCTAAGGATGAGATGTCTTTCTTCGTAGAAAACCATGGAGGGATATTGTAGTTGATAAGGACTATAGGCCACACACTGTAAGAAGCAAATGGGTTCACACCATCCATTGCGAGATCGAGCCGAAGATTCCTTGGCTCTCGGGCAAAGCCTGGGAAGGTAGAGTCAATGTGGCTCCATGCGCCGGAATCCACTGATATTCGTTGAACTCGATCCGTGGACCTATTCTGCACATGCCACATTGTCAAGCTCGCCATGCCAGACGTATGAAACATGTGGTTTATGCGGGGGATAAGCGCAAAGTGTCTGAGAACTTTTTGAGGGATGGTTTGCCCTTGCAAGTCCTGTCGATACCTGTGAGCACTACACTTTGGACATGTCTCCATAGTCTCGTATTCTCCTCGAAACAAATAGCAATCGTTGATACATGCATGGATGTTATTGTAGTCCATTCCAAGCTTCTGTAAAACATGTCGTCCATCATCACGAGACTCAGGCATGGTATTTGCAGGCGGCAATATATGATATTTTAATAACCTGAAAAAAATCATAAAACACCTTGAAAAAGCACAAATGTTTGTAATAATAGTGCCGAAAAAAAAATCAATGAAGCGTATGTACAAGGTACCTGAACAACTCGGTCACACTCGTATCGCTCCACCCATATTTTGCTTGCACACTTAAGAGTGCAAGCAATGTCTTCAGCCGAGATACTCGGCACCCATCATATAATGGTATGGATGCTTCCTCTCTAAGCAAATCAGAAGTCTCGACATCCATGGGAATCAATGCATCGATCATTGCCTCCATCTCAGGCTCCAAGTTTGTAGGTAGGTCTGGAAGGTTGCATGTCTCCTGTGGCATTGACGGTATAGATTGGCCTTGCGAGTGGTGGATTGGCTCCTGCACTCCATCCATCGCACGCCCACGTACTCTTCTAATTGGCCGCAAAGGGTGCACTCCCCCTTGGGACGAGACATCACCTCCCTGAATAGAAAATTTGCCAGCAAGACCCAATCTTATTGTATATGGTATTCAATTAGCTTGCGAGTACAATGCATGATTGATATTAACTTCAAATTACCGTTTTTTAAAAATCCATAATCACCTGATCAATGATCTCAGATTGAAACTCGCCAAATCGTCATGCCTGTTCTATAGACAATCGAAGTTTTCGTTTAATTGCCAACTTGCATTGAAAGCAAGGACATGGGACACGCTGATTATGATACGTCTCGTGATCTTGAACAATAGGACCTTCTTCGTTTTCCATCTTGTCTATGTTACAAAAAACAATTTAATTATGACTTGTAATACAATTTGGAAAAATCCTTCAATCATTGTTTATTGGAGATCACTTATGCTTCTCGAGATGTCTATTTGATGTGAGATCACTTGGGATGCTATGTCAATGTCTTGGCATGCTACTAGACTAATTTGAGCACTCATTTATTCAATTTTATAGAGGTTTTCACTTCTGTAATAAGTAGGGTTGAATGCTATTTTGTCAGAGAAACTTGATGCTTATTGCTTGTTGATGCTTATTGATTACTTTGCATGCTACACTAATGTCTATTGTTGATGCCATATACTTGGCATCAATATTCTAGAATGCACTTGGATTGAGATTGAAGCTTAGTCTCATTGAGTTTGACTGTCACTTCTCACATCAAGCATTAATTTAAGACACTTCATGCCTCTTATCATTGGATGATACATGAGCCATTTGTTAGATATATTATAGTGAGACAATAGGACTAATTGTGACATGTACATGCTCTCTTGATACTCCTTGGATGCAGCATCCCTATCGTAGGATGGTTTGATGTTTTGTCTTGGATCTAGTACTTATATCTATCATAGTGTTGTCAATGGTATTTATATGCCTCTAGGTTATGTATTGAGCCTTAGTGCCCTCTCTCATTTCCTTTTCTCTCTCCTCTCTCTCTCTCTCTCATTTTTTCTCTCTCCTCTCGCTCTCTCTTTTTTTTCTCTCTCTTCCTCTCCCTCTCTCATTTCATTTTCTTCCTTAAATGTTTTATTTGGAAAATATCTCCCTCTCTTCCTGCTAGCTTTCACTCAAGAGATCCTTCCATTTAAATGCTCCTAACACTCTCCAATGAGTTGCATTTAGATGAGTTACATTGTGAGTTCAATTTGAATGCAACCCATAGGGTGTTTTATCTAGAGAACTAATTTCATGTCATAAGCAAACAAAAATCACTAATTTCTTTCCTAGTACAATTGATAAACATTAGACATAACTAATCCTCCATAGCAATCATTAGACATAACAGTAGACATAACTAATTTCTTTCCTAATGCAATAGATAAACGTTGGACATAACTAATCCTCCATAGCAATCATCAATCAATGCAATTCGAATCTCTACTACAAATGATTAGAGAGTTTTTTTATAAAAAATTGAGTTGTTGATTTCTATCTACTCTAATATACTCAACCAATCAAATCATAATCTCAAATCAATTCAGCCTCACAATCCAAGCATGGCTCCCTCAATTGGTTATGCCACTCCATTTTGCAATCCATCCATTCCTCAAGTACTCCAACAAAGAGAGGAAGCATAGAAAAGAAAGAGGGATATCCCAACCTCATCTCAACTCCACCTCTCACCCTCCAAATTGTAGAAGAAGAAGGGGAAGAAGAGAAGAATGCAAGATAGGGGAGAAGCTTCACTCTTCTAGTTCCTCACTTAATTTCTCTCTCACTCTCCCTCACCCTCACCCTCACCCTCACCCTCACCCTCGCCCTCAATGTGAAGCATAAGAAGATAGGATACAAGGAGAGAGAAGAGAGCTCTCAAGTTTGCACACACAAGAATGATCTATGCATGCATCCTATGTTAATTTGAATACTTCAAAAAAGTGAATAGAGAGTTTTGCCCACAACCTCTTCCATTTCCTCTCTCTCCCTCCCCCTCCCTCTCTCTCTCCCTCTCTTTCTCTCTCATTTCCTCTCCCTCTCACAATATATCCTAACACTCTCCAAAAGCAAAAGGGAGAGGGAGAGAGAGAATGCACTCTCCCTCCCTCTCCCTCTCCCTCTCTTTCTCTTTCTCTCCCTCTCTCATTTTCTCCCCCTCCCTCTCCCTCTCTTTCTCTTTCTCTTTCTCTTTCTCTTTCTCTTTCTCTTTCTCTTTCTTTCTCTTTCTCTCCGTCCCTCTCCCTCTCCCTCTCTTTCTCTCTCATTTCCTCTCCTAAACAAGCAAAAGAGAAAGAGAATTAAACCCTAAACAAGTAAAAGAAGGAGAGAATAGACTCATCGATGAGATATGGCGACTGTGGGGCGGCTCCTCTTCGCGATGAAGGCTCCTCCTCTCCTTCGCGAATGACGGCGGCGGCGGCGGCAAGTCTTCTTCCTCTGCCTCTCTCACAATTGTCTCTCTCTCTCTCACTCTCGCTTTCAAAATAGTAGACGCAAAAACGTGAAATAAACCCGTGCTCGATTTTGACCTATTTTTTTCCCTGTGGGGCATCACTATTTGCATCGCTATTTTTTGCGTCGCTATTTGCGACGCAAATAGCGACGCCGCTACCTATGTCGCTACCTGCCGTCACTATAGGCTTAAATCCTTGTAGTGATATAGGTTTTAAGCAGGTCTTCAAAACTAAGTGAGTAGTGCCTCTACGAAAACCATTTCACGTGAAGAAGGCTTGAAAATAACTAAATGAGAAAGTTTTAAAACTAATTGGTGAACTTACACATTTGGAACACACACACACATATTGAAGTATGGTTCCAAAGAAGTTACCTTTGCATTGAATGCATCCAACAACTTTGTATTGGATATATGTAGGGTGCAGGTGGCTATGGTCCAAGTTCTATGATATGTCTTTGTAATAATGTAGAGGCAAGCTTAATTTTGTCCTCAAACTTAACGAGAGTGAGATTATCAAGGGGCAAAAACTTAAGCGTGTGATCATAACACTTATGAATCGAGCATTGGATCCCGACATGAATGAGAACCATCATTTATACTTCAATGTGCAATCAAAGAATGAAATATGGTGGCTTGTAGCATTTGAAGTACCAAAGGAGGATCATGAAGTACTTAAAGTTTTTTTAAACCACACTAATACTAGTGTTATCCAATAGCAAAATAATGGAGCAACTTTAGATGTTGAAGGATTTGAAGTCTATCAAGTTGAATGGCATCTTGCAGGTGATTTAAAAACAATGACGTGTATGTTTGGTTTATCAAATGTAATAAATGTAAAATTTCCATGCGTATATAATATATAAACTAATAAGTGTTTCCAATCAAGGCCTTGAGTGTTACAACCATATATATAATCTCTCACTTGACTTGGGTCTCACCTATATATACTAACTCTACATCAATAGGAATCATTCTTTGGGAGCATGTTTTGTGTATCTCTCTCGTACTCTCTCTCTCTCTCAACATGGTATGAGAACTATGGATGCGTAGCAACAACAAGGAAGATAAGTTGTTTCATTGTTTATACTTGATTGAATTCTTTGCACAAGTGATGATTTGATACATGAACTTGTTCAAATTAGAAGTATTAGTTAATTTTGTCTTTAAAAACAAAACCGCTTGTCAATCGGAGATCTGGATCAAAAGTTATGACAGTTCAGGATTAAAGACAGCAATTATGCTCGAATATGCGATTCTTTATTTAAAACTGTAATTCTAATTACAGTTCATTAATCCCCAATTACAGTTTTTTAATTGCTCGTCTTCGTTAATGATGTTGATTATGACAAGCAAACATCTTACTAATTTTAGCGATGTTTTATTATCGTTCACGTTCTTTGCTCGACCGAAATAGTACTTTTCTTATATGCGTCATCTCGTCTTGCACGTTACGCCTCTCTATTTTCGGCTTTCTTTTTAGTCACTCAATACTTTTTGTCGTTCTTACGTGCATATCCCTATTTTGATTGTCATGCGTCTCAACTACGCTCGTCTTGATCATGGTTTGCAGATTCTGCGATCTCATCTTATTTGTTTTCTCTCGACATATAGGCATGGCCAATTGCGTAATTGTTAACGGATATCCGTCTGGCCAACGTTCAGTTCCCTTCTTCCAAGGACAAGGCTTTCCTAGGTGGAAAGCAAAGATGATGCTAATTCTTGAAGGTGACAAATTATTTGATATTGTTTTGGGCGACCTGTCTTGCCCAGTTCAACCTATTAATGTGATGAATAACAATTCTGTGATTACTGATGGTCCATTATTTGAACAATGGAAAATTGATCATACTGATTGGACTCGTCGTTACAAAGCGGCTCGTCATTATATATTGTTTGCACTTCCTAACTCACTTATGTTGGATGTCTTTCATCTGGAAACCTCTCATGCTATTTGGGAGTATCTTATCTCAACGTTTGAGAAGAAATCGGTCACCAAAATTTTATATCTCCAAACTTGTTTGAAGAATCTTCAATATAAGGTTGGTACTTCTATGCACTCTCATATCGAGGCTTTTAAAGACATTATCAATCAGCTTGGTGCTGCTGGCGCTCCTGTTGCTAAAAATCAAATTGTTACTCAACTTCTTCATACCATCAAAGATCCTTTATATGACAATATCATCACTATTTTGTCTAACAAGGATGATATCCACTTTGACAAAGCATGTATATCTCTTATTGAATATTCTCAACGTCATGAGCATCATTTGGAAAAATCTGATGCTGTTTTGGTCACTCGCGAACAAAGGGATTTTGATGCTGCTTTTGTTGCTCGCAAGCGTCCCGGTTCATGTTTTCAGCAAGGTGGATGCCCTAATCAAGGTAGTAAATCTTCTCGTCTTGCTTATCGTAACAAACATTGTTCTTACTATGATAAGAAAGGCCATGTGGCTTCTAATTGCTGGGCACGTCAATATGATGAGGAGCATGGAGTTACTACAAAGCAACCTTGCTCGTCCAAAAGTTTTCCTCCTTGTGATTATTGTGCACATACAGATCATCCATCTCATCGTTGTTATAAACGCAGATATGATGAATAACATTCTCGAGCTTATATTGTTCAACAAACTACAACTGATGATGATCATACTCATCAGGAGCTCAATTTCGTCCATCATGATATCTCTCCAGAAAAGATACTTCATGTTCATGATGGTTCTCTATTCATCGTTGATTCAGGTGCCACTGGAAACATGACATACCAATCGCAGTGGCTTCACAATTATCATTCTCTTCCTATCAAGAAGTTTGTTTTCCTTGCGGATGATACGACTTGTCAAGTCAAAGGAGTGGGTGATTTATATCTGGGGACTGTTTCATCCACTAGAATATTAAGAGGAGTTCTTCATGTTCCAGATTTGCAAAGAAATCTTCGTTCTATTGCTCGTCTAGTTGATCTTGGTTTGTTTGTTGGCTTTGATCATAATCAATGTCGTATAGAGAAAGACGGGCATACTATAGCAGTGGCTCCTCGACATGGTAATCTATTTGAGCTATCATTGAACAATACAGTTGCAAATGTTGTTACTGCCCCTGGAGATGCAGATTGCAAATTATGGCATCAACGATTTGCACACTCCGATTTTGCCAAAATTATTGATCTTCATCGTCATGGTCTTGTGCAAGGTATGGATCTTAAATCTCATCCACGTATGGGAATATGTGAGTACTGTGCACTTGGAAAACACCATCGTTCACCTTTCCACACTTCTATTTCATCACATTCCTGTGCTCTCTTGGATTTGGTTCATACCGATATTTGCGGTCCTTTTCCTGCCTCAAAGTCTCAATCTCGATATTTTATAACTTTCATTGATGATTTCTCACGGTACACACATGTCTATCTTCTTCGACATAAGTCTGAGGCTTTATCTATATTTAAACAATACAAGATAAGTGTGGAGCTTCAAACTGGATTTTCTATAAAGACACTTCGCAGTGACAATGGCGGTGAATATGTATCCAATCTATTTGATGACTTTTGTTAGGATCAAGGTATTCATCATGAGTTTACAGTTCCTTATTCTCCTAAGCAAAATGATGTTGCTGAGCGCAAAAATCGCACTATTCTTAATGCTATACGTTGCATGCTTATACACTCTGGTTTGTCTCGAAAGTTTTGGACTGAAGCACTTCTAACAGCCGTTTTTATTCAAAATCATCTTCCAACTACTGCACCTGCTGGTTAAATTCCTATAACAATCTGGACAGGGAAGACACCTTCAGTATCTCACTTTCACACATTTGGTTGCATTGCTTATATTGAAGTGCCCAAGGACATTCGACATAAGTTGGATCCTCCAGGTTTGAAGGTTATTTTTCTTGGTTATTCAGATCATTCCAAAGGTTACAAATTTTATGATCCTTCTACTCAAAAGGTTATCATTAGTCGTGATGCTATATTTGATGAGAAGACTATGGGTGGCACATGGTCGTCAGATGTTTCAGATGATACACAGTCTTTGCTTAGTGCATTTCCTTACTTGCTTTGTGATTCTACTATTTCTGATGATCATAAACCTCCTTCACCTCCAAAGAAGATTGATGAAAATTTGGAGATCTATGTCGATCTTCCTATTGAGATAGAGCATGGATTCTATTCTATTGAATATGATGTCTTTGACGATGTTATGTCTGTCCAAGAGGATCCAATATCGTATATGGAAGCTATCAATTCGTCTCAAAGGGATCAATGGCAAGAAGCTATGCAAGTTGAGTACGATTCTTTAATCTCCAAAGGTACATGGATTCTTACTGAACTCCCCCCAAATCGTGTTCCTATGAAATGTAAATGGGTTTATAAAACTAAGACCAAAGCTGATGGCTCGTTTGATAAGTTCAAAGCACGACTTGTTGCAAAAGGTTACTCACAGATTGCAGGAGTAGATTATCAAGAAACATTTTCTCCCGTTGTGCACTCCACAACTGTTCGTATGATTTCGGCTTTTGCAACACTATTTGATCTAGAAATTCACCAAATGGATGTTAAAACGGCTTTTCTCAATGGAGATCTTGAAGAAGAAATCTATATGGAGCAACCTAAAGGTTTTATGATTGTAGGAAAGGAGCATCTTGTATGCCAGCTTCATCGTGCATTATATGGATTGAAGCAAGCCTCTCGTACTTGATATATTAAGATTGATCAGCTCCTCACATCTAAAGGTTTTGTTGCATGTTTTGCTGACCCAAATCTTTACATCAAAAGGGAGGACAAATATTTTATTATTCTTGCTCTATATGTTGATGATACTATTCTTGTGTCAAATAATATTGCTTTCTTGGATGCTATGAAGAAGCTTTTATCGACTGCATTTGAAATGGTGGAACTTGGTGAGATACATTCTTGTTTGGGTATTCAAGTTCAATGACACAGACAACAAGGCATTCTTCTTATTCTCCAGACAAAGTTTATTAATGATATTGTTAAGAAGTTTGGGTTGATAAATGCGCACTCTGCCAACACTCCCATTCTTTCAAGCTCTACCAAGGGTACATCTACAACACGTAATGAAGAATCAGCCATTCATCAACCTTTTGCTAATCTTTTTGGTTGTCTTCAATTTATTGGTTTAAACACAAGACCAGATCTTTTATTTGCAGCTAATTTTTTGGGACAATATCTTTCTTCCCCTTCCACTATTCATTGGAGTGCTGCAAAAACGTATTCTTAAGTACCTCAAGGGTACTAAGGAATTTGGTCTTATTTATCGTGGTCGAGAGGATTCTTCTTTATCTTCTTCAACCTCTCTTGACCTTATTGGATATACAGATGCTGATTGGGCAAGTTCACACTTATCCATGCGATCTACAAGTGGGAATTGTTTCTTTGTAAATGGATGTTTGGTTTCTTGGTCCAGCAAGAAACAACGATGTGTTGCGGTTTCTACAACTGAGACCGAATATGTTGCTGCATCATTAGCAGCTTGCGAGCTAGTTTGGCTTCGACAACTACTTGCAGATTTGGGACATCCTTCATCATCTGGTACACCTCTTCGATGCGATAACCAAAGTTCTATTAGTCTTACCAAAGACTACATACAACATAGTAAATCAAAGCATATTGCTATTCATTATCATTATGTTCGACATGAAGTCAAGAAAGGTTCCATTATGGCGGAGCATTGTCCCAGTGATCAAATGGTTGCAGACATCTTCACAAAAGCTCTTAGTGAAGCTTGCTTTAGTTCATTAAGACATGCACTTGGTATTGTTCCAAGTTCTTGTCTCACTGATTGAGGCATGTATCATTGTATTCAAGAAAACTTTATAGTAAACCATTTTTGTATCGTAGGTATGTGTAGGGGCTCGGGTTTTTCCCTTGTTCTCCCCAAGGGTTTTTTCACTTGCAGCCAGAGACCTTTGTTTGAGTGGGGATGTTACAACTATATATATCATCTCTCACTTGACTTGGGTCTCACCTATATATACTAACTCTACATCAATATGAATCATTCTTTGGGAGCATGTTTTGTGTATCTCTCTCGTACTCTCTCTCTCTCTCAACATTGAGAATCTTTTGTGAGATGGACATGACCTACACATAGGAGCACACTAGATTATCAGGTGGTGGCATTCCATCAATTTCCTCCCTCAAGGCATCAGAGAAATGTTTGATGCATTTAGTCGGTGGCTACACATCAAGGCCAACCATAACCTCAAAACATGGGACCTCCATATCAGTACAAGGAACCATGTCTTCCCCTTTCTCAACATTCAAATCAAATCCCAAAGTATCCACCACTTGGTCGATAAAAATAGTGTTTAACTCAAACATGTCTATTGCAAATTAATCTTGAAGCATGGAAAAAGTTACACCTTGCTATCCCAGATTGGAGCAATAACGGAGGAACGAGGATTGCAACGGCAGAACTGTGAATACACCCTAGATAGATTTGCATCTCTCTTACAAAAGTTGAGGTCTAGCAATGGTGATGCCAATACATTTAAAGAGAATTGCTAAATTTCACAACTCTATGGTGGAGGCGTGGACTTCAAAAAACATAGCACATTACATGGTCACTATTCTCACCATTACAAAAATGTATCATCATTGATTGTGAATTAGTCTTTGTTTCTAATCTCTCTTTCTTATGTAGCATATACTTCAAACACATGATTCATACTTTCATGATTAAGGAAGTTTAGTAGTATGGTCAACTTAAGGCATGGAACAATCTCACTGGCAAGCTCATTGTGCTTTTCAAAAGGCAACTGATCGTGGAGGTGGCATCAATGATTCCAATTCTATGAGGCAATTATTCCAATGGTGGTATAGGAAATTAGAGATACTATATGAGGAAAAAAAGAAGAAGTCCAAAACCTGTCAAGCAAAATCAATAAGTATGGCAATATATGAAGTGAGGAAAACAAGATGTGAAAACAACACAGTTAGACAACAACATACAGAATGGTTGGCAACCCAAGAGAGAGATGGAAAGAAATGGAGACCTAGATAAAGAGTACAATTTTGATGCATTTAGAGTCAAAGAGAGAGTACATATACTAAGGATATGACTCATCAATACTCCTATCTTAAACGTGAGATATCTTTAACACTCTACCTTAAGCTTTAGATAGTTTGTCTATTTGAATTTGGCTAAAATAGCATTTTGTAAATTTTGTTTTAAATTTCAAAGGTTTGAACTATGTTTTTCAAAAATGTTATATTGATTTCTCTATCTTTTGGGTCTATTAATATTAAACCACAATTCTTGGAAGAAGGGACAATGTAACAATGCCTATCTTAGAGAGTGAAGTTTAAGGTTATCTATACTTAAGTCCTTTATTTGACTATACATACAAGATATTGTTGGAGCTTTCAAAAAATTTAATTTAAATTATGAAAAGTAAATTTTGAAATCCTAAGACCAATATTTGAATATTCCAAACCTTGGAAGATTCACTAGCATAGAGAGAGATAGTGGAATAAGGGAGGTGGAAGAAGACAGAGAGAGGAAGGGATGGGGTGTAGAGAGAGAGAGAGAGAGAGAGAGAGAGAGAGAGAAGTTCATTTATGCTACAATAAGTTTGAA
Organism: Lygodium microphyllum; assembly: GCF_053477565.2. Taxonomy (NCBI): domain Eukaryota; kingdom Viridiplantae; phylum Streptophyta; class Polypodiopsida; order Schizaeales; family Lygodiaceae; genus Lygodium; species Lygodium microphyllum. The sequence continues at coordinate 112,611,603 of NC_141150.1, read as the reverse complement.
AGTTTATTTATACTAAAGTAATTTTAAATTTCATTTATACTAAATTAATTTTAAAGCTCATTTATACTACATTAAGTTTAAAAGTTTCATATTTAAGTCAAGTCTCTCCTTTCATTTTTTTCCATTACTCTTCACTCTACCCTCCAAATTTCTATTCTACATCATCACAACCATGGCACGTTCCAAGCTTACTATCAAGAAGGCACATGCAAGAGAAAGAGCTCAACACTCTTCTGAATCTAATATGTGTACTGTGATTGATAATGGCCCCTTGGTGGTTGACAACAAAGACCCTACTACAGCTAATAATGGCGGTGCTACTGTGGCCAACAATGGTGGCCCTAGTGTTGTCAATAATGATGGCCCTTCTATCGAGAATAATGGTCCACCATTGTCCAGAAATGGTGGTCCACGTGCTCCAATTGCTCCAACTCCCACTACTGGTCCAGCTAGTAATACATGTCCTCCAACAAATAAGAAGCAAAGATGGATACCAAGCATAACTGCTCCACATGAGATAAGGAAATTTCAAAATACTATCAACTTAATTATTCCTAAGGCACCATTCTCTAGGTTGGTGTGAGAAACACTATAATTTTTGCAGTCAAGGCATCATCACAAGTTCTTTTCAAGGAACCATGCAAGGAATGTGGGGCGATAGTCAAGCCAAGTCTTGCTTACTCTCCAAGAGACAATTGAAAGCTACTTGATTGATCTCATGAGTGAGTGATTGTCAACTTTTAGCCATTCATGCTGCATGACATATCACTATTAAGCCCATAGATTTGATTCTTGTTCATAGGATTCGCAACAAGAAGGATGCATTTGATCTTAATATCAACAACATGCTTTGTAAATGGATCTATGTTAAGCTCAAGTCTGGTTGTAGATTTTATGGTGCTTAGTTTCTAGTTATCCTTCTAGTAGGCCTTCAAATATTTAATTGTAGTGGCCTTCAAAACATAGCTCAATTTTATGGAGCTTAGTTTCTTGTTATCGTTCTAGTAGGCCTTGAAATATTTAATTGTAGCGGCCTTCAAAAACAGAGCTCAATTTTGCCTAGCTCTAGTTGTACTTGGTGTGATATACTATCTATCGTGTATTTTTTGCTTTCGTAATGCTATATCCAATATGTGATATTCTATTTTGCCCACACCTTGCATTGTTTGAATTTTTAAGTTTTGAATTTTGTCAATATTTTCGTTGAGGATAATTTTTATGTATAATCACACACACATCAATGAGCAATTGTACTTGGGCGATGCACTATATATTTACTGTATTTTATAGTTTGGCAATACTATATCAGTTATATGATATTCCATTTTATTCATGATTTGTATTTTGTGAAATTTTAAGTTTCCAATGTCTCACATAGTTTGGTTGAGAATACATTTAATATGCAAGTATGCATATTCAGTGAATTTTTTTATTCTCAGTGAACTATAATCCAATTTATGCATTTTCTAAAAAAATATTCAATCATCAATTTTATGAATAGAAATATGGTGAAACTTCACCCATGTGTTGCACGTCATAAGAGCTCATGAAAACCAAAAAATTGGCCCCATCAGAAGCCTCTGGATACCTGGCCGGAGGCTTGTGTGGAGCCTTGATTTTCCAAATTTAGGGCCCCACACACAAGCCTCCAGCCAAGTGTCACAGAGGGTTCTAATGGGGCAATTTTTTTTTGGGATGGTTGATGTGTCATAGAAGAGTCCACAAGTATAATTTCAAGTCAATATGATCACTAGTCATATTTTTTCTAAAATCTAGATACATTAATTCAAGTTTATGGATTTTTAAAAAGTTTGGCTATAAGTTGAAAGTTTAACCTCATTTTCCCCATTTGAGTTCTGTGTTTCAAGTTCTCACTCCGGGAAAACATGGCATGCACCAAGCAATCGGCTTGGAGATTCTCCCCAAGAACTCCCATGCAGAGGCAACCTTCCCCTACTCCACCACCACCACCATGCCACCATTGTAAGTATCAAATGGAAGTCATGCACAGTGGCCCTCTAAGAGTTCTACCATTATTAAAAGACCATGCATCTCTGGATACCAAAGGCTACATTTCAAAAGGGGGTGTAGGAGACAATGCAAAACATACTAATTAGAAATAAGAAGAGATACTTCCTCGATAGTTTAAGTATGGATGGACTTAATCGGTGGACTGCTGAGGCCCTCCTTATAGTACAAGAAGCTACTGAAGCCTTCCTCATTGACTTGGTCTATACAGTTGTGCTTGCATGCAAGGAGGGTCACCGTAACATTGATAAAGATCTACAGATAGTGAGATTCTTTCAACGATGGAGGGACCAGTCTTGGCAGAGAGCAGCAAAAATAGGGGATCCTTTCTAAATTTTTATCTTATTTTTGTTATATCGGATCCTTTCTAAATTTTTATGAATATAAATACAAATTTTTAGCACATCTTATTTTTGTTTAGTCGCCTATTATTTGTTTTGTTTATTTATTTAAGTTATCCTTACATGTCTTTTAGATAAATAAATGTTATGCCATGAATTCCATAAAATGATGTGTATTAAAGTCAAATAACAAATCGTGTTATGTATACATTTGACAAATAAGCATTACATTTAAATACAAATAATAATAAATGACATGTATCATAAACTACATTGCATGCAAATCCAACAACATCAATTTTTATTAATACAAGAGAAGATTATAAATTGTGTTACATTGCAAAAGATACATCATTAGGTAATGAGTACATCTAATCTATCCTAGGCTTCTTGGAGCTAGGCTTTCCATGGTCAGAGAGCTACTCTTTATCATAGGCAACACTACATTTTGCCTCAGAAGTTCCTGCCTAATGATAGTGGGGTCTTCAACTCTAGCAACCATACCACGAGCCACCATGGATGTAATGAATGAAGTTGAGAAGAGAGAGGACAAAGAGCTAAAGAGAGAGAAAAGAGCAAGAAGAAGAGAAAGGAAGACTAGAAGAGGAGAGAGAAAGAGATAAAAAAGAGGCGAGAAAGAAGGAGGAAGCCATGGAAGCTGGAGATGAAGTTGAAGAGTATGTCCTTAATAATAACCGGTTGCCCTAATTTGGGAATCTTACACCTAATATACCCTGGTTAGTGTAATTGGGTCTCTAACCCCTAGTTTTTATGCATCCCACTTGTTACAATCCATCCCCACCCCAAAGGTTTTTGCCCTAAAAAACGAAGAGGACTAGGAGGGGAGTGATGGGTGGGTTTAGGGACTGGGGTGCAGAGTACTACTCTGAGTCACATTACAATGAAAATTGGTGGGTAAAGACTAGGGATAGTCTGATGTCCATGACAAGCCTGTTGAGGTAAAATTATCATAACTTTTGATAGGTTGCTCCAAGTGGGGCATGCTACAAATCAAAATAGAGCTTATGACGAGTACTTTCAACCAAGGTAGAATACACATTCCTAAGTTTTGAGCAAGTACATAACTATTCTAAAATAGTGTATACACTACATGCAGGGGGTGATAAAATGGGGGCATAATTGGCTAGTCTCCAGTCCATTGGGCCTCTTCGAGATGAGGAAATTCTTTGATAATGGTGGTTGGGTGCTAGGAGGCTGCTCCCAGGGGTAGGCCTTGCCATTTGATGAGGTATTCCTTGATGGATTGAGACCTTAAGTGCTTATCTCCTTGCCCAATGATTGTCGCAAGGATATATTGAATGATACCTTCTTCATCTCTATGGGGGAAAGTTCTTCCACATAGTCCACTGAGGTGCCCATGAAGGGTTTCAGCTAGTCAACATTAAACACATTCTGGACTTTGGTAGTGGGGGGAAGCTCTAATTGGTAGGCGAAGTCACCAACTCTCTTTAGGATCTGGTAGGAACCATAGAAGTGGTGGGCCAGCTTGTTACTATTGCCCTCCTTGAGAGTGGAGTAGAGGGACTTGGGAACTTTCAAGAGGACTAGTTCTCCTTCCTAGATTTCCAAAGGCCTTTTTTTCTCATCAGCATAGAGTTTCATGTGAGTTTATGCCTTTTGAATATTTACTTTGCATTGCTAAAGTAGGGACTGCATGTGATCCAACTCGACCTGACTCTGAGGGTTGATCTTATCATTGAATAAGACTATAGGGAGGGGGACCTTATACCTATTTAAGGCCTCAAAAAATGAGAAACTCCAATGCTAGAGTGGGTGGAGTTGTTATAGGAAAACTCAGCCAAGTGGAGCCATGTATCCCAACTGTGTTGTACATCATGGCAAAAGTGCCGCAAATATGTCTCAAGCCATTTGTTTACTCTTTCAATTTGACCATAAGGCTTAGGGTTGTATATAGTGAATGGGGCAAGCTTGGTACCCATAGATGTGAATTTTTTTTTGCCAAAAGTTGCTCATAAACTTGGCATCTCAATTGTGTACTATGACTTGTGGTAAGCCATGCAACTTGAAGACATATTCCATAAACTGAGTGGCAATCTGAGAGGCGGTGTATTATTGGGTCTTAGAAGGGATAAAGTGGGTAGCTTTGGTGAGGCAATCAACTACCACATAGATACTGTTTCAACCTTTCTTGGTCACGAGAAGGCCAATGATGAAGTCCATTGTGGTATGAGTCCATTTTCCTTCAGGAATAGGGAGGGGTTGCAAGAGGCTAGTGGGCCTAGGTGTGTTGTCTTTGTTCTGTTGGCATGGGACACATTTGGTCACAAAGTCCTTAACATCCCTCCATAAGCCTCTCCAATAAAATATCTTGGCAATATTGTCATATATTTTGAAAACACCCAAATGACCAATAGTGGGGCAAGAATTCATCTCTTCTATTATCTTCTATGTATGAAGGGGGAAGTGTGTGGGATGATGATCTTGCCATGGGACCAAATAAGGCCATGCTTGAGCCGATATTTGGGAGTTTTCAGCCATGACCCCATGCTATAAATTCTGGAAGATGTGGCTAAAGTTATCATCTAACAAATAAGCTTCCTAAAGCTCTTCAATCCAATCACTATGCAACTCTAAAATAGAGGATACTTTGTATGCCCACATCCAAGAGACTAAATTAGCCACTATATTATCTTTTTCCCGAGTGTGAGAAATGTCATAGTTATAGTTTTGTACGGTTTCCACCTATCGTATTTTCTTAGGAGTCAAAGTGGACTAAGTCAAGAATTACTAGATGATGCAGTGGTCACTTTTTACTTGGAAGCAACCGCCATACAAATAGTGGTGCCATTTCTTGATAGCATGGAGAATGGCCAACATCTCCTGGTCATACACATTCATTTGCCTCTCCTTATCATCAAGCTTGTGGCTCTCAAATATAATCACACCATGCTCTTGCTGCAATACTGCACCAATACCCCTACCAACTAGCATCACAATGAATGGTAAATATCTTAGAGAAATTAGGTTAAACCAGGATAGGGGCAAAAGTAAGCATGTCCTTTGATTGCTAGAAGCTATGATCAGTAGTGGCATCCCAAAATAATGATTTCCTTTTTAAGAAATTAGTCAAAGGTGCTGCAATGGTTGCATACTTCTTAATGAAGCGTCTATAGAATGAAGAAAGACCAAGGAAGCCATGCAATGAAGTGGTGGCGGATGGGGTGGGCCAATCTCTAACACATTGCACTTTCTTCAGGTCAGCTTGTATGCCATTTCTTCTCACAATGTGTCCCAATTACTCCACAGAGACCTGCATGAAGATACATTTTCTCTCATTAGCAAAGAGTCAATGCTCTCTCAATATGTAAAACACCCTTCTAACATGTGAGAAGTTCTCCTCTGGTGACTTTCTGTAAATGACGATGTCATAAAAGAAAATAAGCACAAATTTGAATAGAAAGGATTGAAGAATTTTGTTTATGAAGCTTTGAAATATAGCAGGGGTATTAGTCAACCCAAAAAGCATCACTAGAAAACAATAAAGCCCACGATATGTTCTGAAGTTTATTTTGATCTCGTCTCCTTCCCTCATACGAATCTAATGCTAGCCCGAGTGTAAATCAATCTTAGTGAAAAAGCACACCCCTTTCAACTCATCTAGCAAGTCATCAATCTGTGGGATGGGGTAGTGGTTCTTCACTATGATTTTTTTCAAGTCTATGTAATGCATATGCGGAAAGAGCCATCTTTCTTCTTGACTAACAAGATAGAGGATGTATAAGGGGAAGAACTTGGTTCAATGAAACCCATCTCTAGTAGCTCCTTGACTTTCTTTGAAACCTCTTCACATTCACACTTGGAAAGTCTATAAGCTGGCTTGTTTAATGGCTTGAAATGGAGCTCTAAATTAACTGGACGGTCCACTTGCCTCTTTAGGGGAAGAGCCATCAAATGTATCCATCAAGTATAAAACTAATGTAAGTGTATAAAAATAATAATATTTCATAAAATAAACCCCAACACTCACATTTTCACTTGCTTTGATCTTCCTTGACTTTGCCTTTCACATTTACTATTAACATCTAGTAGCAAGCCTAATTGGCCACTTAGCTAAATGCTAGTTTAGCTCATATGATACTATTTCAGCTAGCTAATCTGGCTAAGCCTATTAATCTATTTGGTTGAGCTAGCTAGTTATAGTAGATGTAAAAGCTAGATAGTTAAACTAATTGGAAAAGCTAGCTACTAAAATTAGCTTAGTTAATTAATCTAGTTGAAGAAGCTAGGTAGTTAAACTAGCTAATAAATCTAAGCTTAGCTAGTTAATCTAGTTAAGGAAGCTAGTTGAGCATTCTAGTCTCGAGGAGTCCACCTTATAGAATATGTAAGATATTACATGAGTTTAAAAGAAATGGCATAATATTTAGTAAAATGTATAGGATTATATTTACAAAAGGGACTTTTTAATTACAAGTTTTAAAAAATTCGTAAGTTTAGTAAAGTAAAAGGGGTCATTTTAAGGCCTTATAACATGTAAAGAAAGGGTATTTTTTAATATCTTTTGAATGCACATTATATAGATGATATTTTATAGGTGGACTCCTCGAGTTTTAGTTAAGTTGTTAAGGTAGCTAAAATATGTATTTAAGTAACTAAGCTAGCTAATTGATTGGATGGTTAGTTTGTTAGCTAGCTAGCTACTATCATGTTAGCTAGCTAGCTACCATCACGCTAGCTAGTTAGCTAGTTGCTAACTAGTAGTTACCTAGCTACTATCATGTTAGCTAGTTAGCAACTGGCTAGTTAGCTAGTTAGTAACTAGCTAGTTAGCTAGTTGTTGCTAACTACAAGTTATGCAGCTACTATCATGTTGGATAGATATATAGCTAGCTAGCTACTATCATGTTAGCTAGCTATTTTAACGTTAGCTAGCCATTCTCATGGCTATCTAGATGTATTAGCGAGCTAGCTAGCGGGCTTTCTAGGCAACAATTGCCTAGCTGTGTAGGTAGTGGTTTGACTACAATAATTGGGTATTGCTAGTTGATTGCCTACCTAACTAGCTCCTAGTTAAACTAGCTATATATGGACAAACTGGCTATCGCACAGTAACTGTCTAGATGTCTACATACTAGTTACGTTACGAAGATTTCTAGCTACTAGCTTAGATGGTTAACTAAGTATTGGTTATTTGCTAGCTAACTCCTAACTTAAATCTAGCTATAATCGTAGCTATAGAGAGTAGCAAGCTAATGTTTATAATTTTCTCAAGGGTAGACTACAGAATGACATGGTGACACCTACGCAGTTGAGTCACATGCAAATTGGGAGTATACAAAGAAGAAGACCCAAGTTGTGCACATGCTGATGTGGTTGAGCATGTAGCTTGACAAAATGTACTAGAACATGCTCATTTATTGGAATATGCCAATGTGAAAAATGTTCTCAAACATGCTAATGTGGTTGACATGAAGTTCATAAATTGTGTGATGCATTGGAACATGCTCATATAGTGGAACAACATGTTGTGGAACATAATGATGTGGTTGAGTTATTTTGACTTTAAACATTCATCTCCAAATTATCAATGCTAGTGAAATTCTTATCCCATTTCAAATAATCCTAGGCCAACTATGGAACAATTTGGTGTAGCACATTCTAGGCAAGCCACTATCACACCTGTTGATTATGTTGATTGCCACAACGAAGACTTCTTTATTCTTACCAATGAGCCTATAGGCTAACTACATTAACTTAATTGTTTTTGAGTTTCTTCTTTGTACCATTGATAGCCTGAATTCTAAGAAATAGATAGCAAAGAGAACACATGAAGGGAAATGAATAAGAACTAGCTTGCATACATTATAGGTTTGAATGAGAAAAGTGGATCCATCCCCCTTCAAACTCTTCTTGCTATTTATGGAGCCTAACAATAATCATTGGAAACTCTAATTCTCTTGATATTGTGCTTTAAGTTGTTTGTGTATTACTAGATCTCAATAAATACATTTCATCTTAGAATTCATGCTACCATTAACTATATTCTCATGATCATAGGAGCTTCTATATCTTACTACTATATTATTTTAGCTATAAGTTCGGAAAGCCTTTTGGGTTCAAAAAGCCTCGAACCTCCAAAGGGCTTCCCGAACCTACCCCCTTTTTCAAACCTCTTTTCTTTAATCAAAACCCCCTCACCTCCTCTCTTTCTTACGTGTAATATCTCATTTTCTTTTCCTCTTCCCTTTTTTCATTAAAGCCTCATTTCCTCACCTCCCATTTTTAAATTAAAAATCTCTTCCCTTTTTAATTAAATTCCTCCCCTCTCTCCCCTCTCTCTCATGTGTAGGGCTTAGGTTTCCTCTGTGTGTGTGTGTGTGTGTGTTAGATTAAACTTTTTTTAATTTAAAATTTTTCGAACATAGTTTTTCACACACTTTGAGAAGGAAATAGAATAAAAGAGAGAGAGAATAAGAACAAGAAAAATGATAAAAAGAAGAAGACGGAGAGAGAAGGGGGAGAAAGAGGAAAGAGAATAGTCTTTTTTTAATTAAATATTTTTCTTCTCCCCCTCCCCCCTCTCTCTCATGCGTAGGGCCTAGGTTTTCTCTCTCTCTCTCTCTCTTATTAAACTTTTTAATGTAAACTTTTTGTTTAATTAAAATAAGGAGGAAGAGAGAGAGAGAGAGAGAGAGAAATATACTAAGAGCAAAAAAGAAAGAAGAGGAGAGGGAGGAAACAAAGAGAAAGAGAATTATAGAGAGATAGAATATAAAATTTAAGAGAGATAGAGAGGAAAAGAAAAAATGAAAAAAGAGGAGAGAGGAGGGACAGAGACAGAGAGAACAAAAAAAGAGAGAAAATAAAAAAAAGAAGAGAGAGAATTTGAACACAGAGAGAATTATAGAGAGAGGAAAGATAAAATTTAAAAGAAAAAGAAAAGAAAAGAATTTAAAGAGAGAAGAGAAAAAGAAAAAGGAGGAGAGAGAAGGAAAGGAGAGGAGAGGAGAGACACAGAGAGAGAGAGAGAGAAGAAGAATAAGAAAAGAGGAAGAGAGATGGAAAAAAAGAAAAAAGAGAAAAGTCTTTTTAAATTTTAAATTTTTTTTTGAGAGAGAGAGGAAGGGAGAGAGAAGGAGAGACAGGGAAGAGAGAGAGAGAGAATATAAAATTTAAAAGAGAGAAGAATAGAAGAAAAAGATAAAATGTAAAAGAGAGAGCGGGAGAGAAGAAAAAAAGGAAAATTAGGAGAAAGAGGAGAAGAAGAAAAGGGGATGGAGAGAGAGGGAGAGAGGAGAAGAGAGAGAATATAAACATAAAGAGAATTATATATAAGAAAAAGATAAAATTTACATACTTTAAGAGAAACTAAGGGGGAGGGAGGAAAGTAAAAGAAGAAGAAGAAGAGAGAGACAACATGTAGAGAGAATTATAGAGAGAGAAAAGACAAAATTTAAAAAAAGAGAATAAAAAATAGAGGAGAAAGAGAAAAGGAAACGAGAGGAGAGAGAGAGAGAGAGAAAAGAAAAAATTTAAAAAGAGAATAAAGAGAGAGAAAAGAAGAAAAAAAGGAAAAAATAGGAGAGGGAGAGAGAAGGAAAAGAGAGGAGAGAGGGGGGAGAATAAAAGGAGAGAGAGAGAGAGAGAGATAAGAAAAGCGGGGAGAGAAAAAAAGGAGAGAGAAAGAACTAGGAGAGGAAAAAAACTAAACTAAAATAGAAGGTAAAGAGAGAGAGAGAGAGAAAAAAAAATTAGACAGAGAATTTTGGAGGGGGAGAGAGAGAGAGAAAGAGGGAAAAAAGAGGAGAGAGAAAGATGAGAAATGGATTGTTGAGCGAAGTTGCCATGCTTGCCGCTTTGAGACAACGAAGCTATCGCGAAGCGCACACAGAACGCTAATATCTATTAAAGATTCCTAAGAACTCTCATAGTTAGCTTTGCAAACACCCCAGCACACATAATTAATGCGGCTTGTAGTCATTCACTAACTACTTTAGAAAATAAGGAAAACAAATCCAGAAAAGAAGGAAACGAAATAGAAGAAAGGGCAAAGAGAAAAGAAGGAAAAGAAGACGAGACGAATTGGTGAAGATGAGACGAATTGGCCTTCTACGGTGTCGCTGCTTTTGGGACGCGGACAGTGGACATGAAAAAATGCCCGAACAGCAAAATGGCGCGCGAAAAGCAATGTGAAAAGCACCACACCGCGACGAGCAGTGGAATATGGATGGAGGGGCCCCTATATAAAGGCCACCCGGCGGGACTGCCGAGAGCAACACAGCACGAAATCAATCAAGATCCGCGACTAGAAGACAAGAGATCGAGGTACCGGCACCAGCAAGGAATCAGCAACAGCGCCTGTCGACGGAAGCAGTTGATCTAGAAGAGATATTCAGCGACCACAGCAAGAAAATCAATGGCAGCTGCGTCGAGCACCAGATGTATCTATTCAAATCATAGCGCATGGCAAATTCACCGCGCCGGCTTACTCCTCATGCAGATAGCTGCTTGTATATTACTGATCAGCTTGTCCTCCGGGCCAGCTGGAGCGGGATCGGCTCGAGTCCTGCGCATGACGTCGAGCGCCCATGAATATGCTCCTGCAGCAGCTGCAATATTGCGTCCTGGTGCAGCTGCTTCTTCTTCTTCGACGTCCTCGACGCGGTCGACTCATGATGATGATGATGATATTGTAGTAATGCATTATTCCGCGAGGTCGACATCGAGCACAGCAGCTAATTATAGGAGGTGCTTCTTAGACTCCATTGTGGCATTCGGAGACTCCACCACGGACACAGGCAACGCCATCCTCACAGGCAACCCAAGCGCTCAGCTGGCCGCCATGCCACCCTACGGCATGGATTTCAACAGGCGGAGTGGTACCGCCCAGGCCGGCCAACCCACGGGCCGCTTCTGCGACGGCCGCCTCATGCTCGACTTTGTAAGTGACGCTCTGGGCCTACCCTTGGTGCCTCCGCACCTCGCCGCCCTCACGACGTATGCGTCCTCGACCGACAGCCCTAATATTAATACGTCACATCAAAGCGACAACTTTGCCGTCGCCGGAGCCACCGCCCTCGAACCTTCCCTCCTAAAGCAGCTCGCCAACGCCACCTCCTTCACTCCCTACTCGCTTAAGGACGAGCTCCAATGGTTCCGCAATGCAACTGCTGCTGAGGCACCTGCCGATCACGATGACACAGGCCGAGGTCTCAGTGCGAGGAGCAGCACACTGGTCTACTTTGGGGAGATCGGCGGGAACGACTACAACTACGCGTTCAGCGCCCGCGCCGACGCGGGGCAACTAGTGCCCAAGGTCATCGACGAGATCCGCACTGCGCTGGAGGAGATCCTCGATGCCGGCGCCACACACCTGATCGTGCAGGGGGACTTCCCCATGGGCTGCATGGCCGTGTACCTCAAGCAGGCCCACTTGCAATCTTCTGCGGCGGCGGCCCCTGCAGCAGCAGCAGCAGCAGCAGGAGCTGCGACTGGATCTCAGCTTTTCGATGCGCACGGCTGCGTGGCAGCCGTGAGCGCTGTTAGCGACGAGCACAACCGCAGGCTCCTGCAGGTTGTGCAGGAGCTGCAGGCCTTACACCCCAACGCAAGGCTGGTCTTCTTCGACACCACCGCCGCCTACCTCCACATCCTTGATCATGCCTCTGCCTACGGCTTCACCAACGTTACCGACCCCTGCGTCGACCTCGGCAGCCTCCTCACATCGCCCGCACCAGTAGTACCCCAACACGTGAATATAGCACCCAGCTCCAGCCCCACTAGTTCAACATTACCGGCTCCTCAAGTACACCTACCGTCGCTTGCTGCCTGCCCCAACCCCCAGAGCTACATCAGCTGGGATGGCATCCACATGACCGAGGCGATGTACAAGGCCATGGTCGGGCTCTTCCTCGGCCAACCTGATCATACCGGTACTATAGCGCGAGACGCGCCCGCCTTCTCTTTCCCTCCCGAAAACTTCCTCACTGCCCCTACATCGCCTTGCGCCACCCGTGCCACCACGAATTAGCCACGCTTTTGACGCCTTTTGCCCCTTCACGTGGTACAACTTTGAGCTGGCAGAAGGCTAAGGGGGAATACCTTACACCAGGTAGATAAACACCTTTAATAGACCCCCTTGACCTGTGTAATATCAGTTTTGCTTCTCCCTAGGCTATATGGCTGTTCCTCCATTGTAATGTACCGAAAGTCCAAGTTTTCAATATGATTAATGTATTTGGCCATTATACAACGTATGTATGGTATGTATGATGCTCTTGCACACATGGGTGTGTATACATGGGATGCACCTTGTGCACACATACATAGAATCTCTCTCTCTCTCTCTCTCTCTCTCTCTCTCTCTCTCTCTCTCAGGCATACGCACACGCACACATGCACATGCACGCGCACACACACATGTTCTCTCAATTATCATGAACACTTGCAGCACTATTAGCCCAACTACATGGATCATTTGAATTAATGTGCATTCCTTTATATTAATGGTGAGTACCAATTCTCACACCTTTGCACAATTTGTATACTACTTCTCATCACATGTATACGTTCTCATCACACGCATACTAATTCTCATGGCATGTACATGATGTCATCAAATGCACACTTCCTCATTGTTAAAGTATTGGTGTCTTCTTTGCTTACTCTTTGGGTGCTCTCGATATCAAGTTGTAGTTGGATATATAGAATGAGAAGGATTATGTCAAAGTTGTTATCTAATATGTCTCATCAAAGTTGTTACCTACGACAAATCTATTGGGCATGACATGAAGTTGATGGATGTTCTTGGAATATCGTTGGAAGGTGTTCTACATGTTGGTTTATTGGACATCGGCAAATACTTTTGTGTTGGCATTCACGGAACGAAGGTTAAGATCACAATGGACCTCTTTAGTTTTTTTAATATCACTTGACATCAAAATATGGTCTTTGTAGGATTACATCAAAGCTATTATCCAAGAACTCACTAACCATTGAAATCAAGTTCAAGGATATTATTCTTGAAGCATCATTTGGAGGTGTTTCTGTTGGTTTATCGGAAATTGGTAAAGGTTAGTTTGCTAGCATATAAGAAATGAAGGTTAAAATCTCATTATCTCCTTAGTGTGCTTGTCCAAACTTGACATGACAATATTGGACTTACATGCATGATTATAGCAACATCACTATCAAAGAATCTATCGAGTAGTCGACTCAAGTTGAAGAATGTTTTTGGAACATTGTTTGAAGGTGTTTATGTTGCTTCATTGGGAATCGGTAAGAATTTGTTTGTCTTGATTAAGGAACGAAAATCGAAGTCTCATGGCTTGCTGAGGCCATTCATCACTTGATATGATAATATTGATCCATATAGCGTGAGTGTTAGGGATAGATAATATTTTGAAATCTTAATAGGACTTAAGTCATGCACATGTGAGCACATATGCTTATTCACAAATACATGCATACATCTCGACCTATCAATAGATACATGCTTGTATGTTTACTGCACTTATTATGTCACCTAGGTTTCCACTACATTTGGTTTTTGATCTTATTTCTACTTTGTTATGCTTTTGAAAACTTACTTTCAGATGCATTTTTTGGTGGGATCTTCAAATCTAACTATTATTGAACAAATTGACCAAACACTTTGAGTGTAGGTAGAAAAGAGACTCAAATGCTTGTACTCATGAGAAGATGATCATATTGAGGTCTATCCAACACTTTAGTGGCATGGCTATTGGAGAGGGAATGCACTAATACATTTAGAGCTAAAGGGTGGGAAATATAAAGACACCATTGAATGTTTGTGTCTATTGTATTGGCATGCCCCATCATTGCTATAAGTGGAATTGCGTAGCCATCCTAATTTTACTTGGCAGAGGGCCCCTGCATAAGGGATTGCTACATAACTCACCATATCATGAGGCAAATAAAGAGGTTTATACAAGAGAAAATATAGTGGATAATAATAAGGAGACATGTAGAGATGATTCTTATGAGGAAAATGAAGAGGCACATAAAGAAAATAATGTCAAGGCACAAAACAAAGAAAACAAAGTGGATAATAATGAAGAGGAAACTTGGTAAGTTATTGAGGGCAAATATGAGCGCAAGATATAACAATAAATACAATGGTATATCATCATGTAGTTCTAGATATTACACAAGCCAATGGAGACTTAATACCACTACGGTATCATTATATACTAGCCCATAGACATGTTCATAAAACATCAATCCAACTATCATGCACCATCTCTACTCTCATATCTCATCCTTTTGCAATACTGGCACATGGATTCTACACATTGGATGGGCATACAAGCAAAGATAGCATTTCAATACTGAAGTAGCAAGTGATGAAAGCATAGAGTAAGTGACTTAATCATACCTCTGCACCTCATGCTCCTTTTATAATAGGATGTAAAAGCTCAAATGTGATTATACAAGTCACATGCTAGTTGAGATAGTTCATATATAAGTGTGTTATGTGAGATAACACGTGTAGCTTACAAAGTGTCCATGTATCCACAAATACCCTTATTGAGTTCTCTTTGTGTATGCACAACAACACAACCAAGTCTCCCATTGTATCTATGTGTTTTGCTCTCTTGCACTCTCTATTACAAGATAAGCATGTGATATCAAAGCTCCCACTTTCTATTCTCACGTCCATCTTTTTCATCTTACTAGCTTTAGTCATAGCCTCTTATTGCACATCAACCATACCTCCTTCGAAACTTTATGTAGCATCTCCTAGCCCATAAGAAAATTTTAATGTAGCCACTTATGTTGTTTTTCTGCCTTTGTATAAATAGCATTATAGACCTTTAAGCTACATAATCTTAAGGACCTCTATGGCACACATCCTAAATCATTGAGTCCACTATCCATTGTATCCTCATCCAATGGTTACAAAGCATCACATGCTTCACATTAGCAAGGATCTACTATGGAAGAATTTAATAACAAGACTCACTATAAAATCAATCTCTAGGAGCTGAATGTCTAGTGCTTGTATCAAGGGTATCTTGAGTTTTTGAACTCTATCCTCAACCCTTCCCCCTACATGCCTTTGATTTTTTTGTATGAAGTCACAAAGCCCTAGATCTAATTGAAAACCAATTCTAATGCTACTCTAGAAAATAATTAACGAGTATTAAATTAATCATTTATTTAGTACTAGTCTTGTATAGTAGAAAAGCCACTTTTGTGGAAATTTGGGCCCTCTTTTAATGATTTCATCTCTCATCAATGAGAAAGATTAAGAAGAAAAGGTTTAAGGAAAATTGATCAACACAAGATAGTAGCTGAAAAAAATATAAAGGGTGAAAACAAGCTAGGGAGTGTATATTTTTATGTCCATCATTCAGAACATCTTCATATCAAATCAAGAACTTTTAGTGCTTCTAACCAAAACCATGTCAAAAAACATTTAATCATGCTAAAAATGTCGTGAAGAGTACTATGATTTTTATAGCATGCATTCCCATTAAGAGAGTTGCAATTAGATAAAACTTTATCAACTTTTTAAGAGCTTCAAATAACGTTGCTTAAGTGTTGTTTTATCCAATTTTCATGCACTTTTGAAAATTATATAAAATGAATTTCCACTTGAAACTTGTTCCAAACCTTTTATTCTACTATCATATAATATTGGTAATGTCCCATCCAATTTTAATATCATATGGACATATTATTTCAAGTATAGTGAAATCTAACTCTTGAGGTACTAAAGTGCCTTACAACCACTTCTATGGCAATTTATAACACTAGTGTTAAGAGAATATTAAGCAAATTAAAATATCATAAAATTGAAGTTGGTCTAGGATTTAAATTGCTAGGTTTTCTAGATAATAAATGTTTTTAGAGATTTAAACTGAAAAAGGGGTAATGTTTATGTTAGGCCTTAAAACTTTTAATTGAACTTCAAAACTATATAATGATCAATTGAAAGCTAGAAACTTCCTTAATCTGCGCTATGTAAAAGTCTACTCACCTAGCTTGGTCATTGAGTCTAAGATCCTACTAGGTTGAATTTTAAGAACTCCTTACTTGGGTGTTACAACTTGTTGATATTCTAAAATTTTGCATCCAATTTACCATGAATCTTTATATGGCATGGAAGCTTTAGCTTATAAGTATGGGTGCCTAAGCATCGAATAATCTCTTAAAATATCAACAATATTAAGGGTGTAAAAACATGGACCTAGAACATGGCTTGAGGTGGAAGCTATGGAGGGTGGAAGAGAAAGAGTGAGTTCATGAAGACACTAACATGACTGACTATTGCACAAGTGAATTAGGTTCCAAGATGGAAGCTTGGACTCATAAACACAATCTTGTGTATAGACTGACAATGACACAAAAACTTTACTGATGGACAAAAGTACTATGACACTGCATTAGAAAAAAGAGCAAGTACTATGCTTTATAAGAACTGGATGGTAGCACTTCTCCTACTGTGCTTATGGGATTCTAGTCATGAGCTCACACTGCTCCATACAAAGAGGCTAAGTAGGTGTGATTGTAGAAATCTCAACACCCTGACTCAATCGTAACCAGAAGTACAAAGTGTGTAGAGGCTTTAGTGGAGAGCAACACCTTCAAAGTGTGGACACACCATAAACATGGCAAAACACTAGAGGCTGTCATAGAAAAGGCTAAATGTGGATATCACAAACATGGTGGACATCCAGAGGCTGTAACAAGGGCCTCACAAAGTGTAGAGAGGTTTTAATACAAGGCTACATGAGGAGTTTACAAGTGTATGATAGAGGCATTTTGGGCTAGGAAGTGTAAAGCTAAAAAAGTCTATCAGAATATTGAGAAGAGAAGGACTGGTGAGGCTTATCCTTCTGTTCTTGGTGGTCTTCTTCTTTTTCTTCCTCCCCTTTGCAAACTCCATGGTCTTCTTCTTCTTTCACTGTAGCAAGATATGCCTTCTGGGGCCTCTTTCTAGCATGGCAGAACCCCTTTTGCAAAAATCACAGAATAGCTGGTCCTTCTTGCCTTTGTACATGTTGCCAACATATAACATTCGTTCATCTCTAGAGCTGCTTGGTTCTTCTTTAGATTTCAGCTTATTTTTCTCCTCTAGCAGTGATGCCTGGAAATCAACAAGCTTAGGATTTGGCATATTGATTAAGGTTGTTGATAAATTATTATATTCACGAGGAAAACTTTTAAGCCGAACACCAATATTAATATCATCATCCATTTTCAAATTTATTCCTGCAAGCTAGATTAGAAGTCCTTCCATCTAATTTAAATGTGTAGCAAGAGGTGTGCTGGACTTCATGTCAAGCCTGACGAATTCAATCAAGAGACTATACTTTGATGACTTAGAGTGTGCACCAAACAAAGTGTCAAGTCTCTTCCATGTATCATGTGAAGTATCATAGTTATTCGCATGGTGGATATAGCTGTCGTCTAGCTCCAGTTTGATAATGGCATGAGCCTTATCATCATTCTTTTGGCAAGTGACTACAAGGTCCACATCACGAGGCTTCTTCTCTTTGCCACTGATGATGGCCCAAAGACTCTTCTTCATTAGGATGAGCTTGATGCGGGTCTGCCAGGTGTGAAATACGACCCCTTTGAAGTGAACTATCGAAGAGTCCTTCCCCATGCTGGAGTTGGACACTTGAATAGTATTAAGAGATACTGATGCTTGTGGCTCAAATCTTGAGACCTTTAGAATGGCCTTCAAAATCTCCCCTTCTTGATTTGATGCTGAACAAAGTGTTGGACAACTTCAGACTCAATGGATCAGAGTGGCAGAGGCTTGGTTTGAGTGTCTGGAGAGAGAAAATAATGGAAAGATGAAGCTTTGAGTTCTTGGCTATGCTGCCATGGAAGGTTGGTGAATATAGAGTAAGAAAATGAACTCATTGGTTGGACTGAGCAGAGTTGGAGAGAGTTTGGAAAGGGGGTTTATTGATCGGAATTGATGTATGCCATGCTCACCATGGCTCTGATACCACGTAAAAACATGAATCTAGAACATAGCTTGAGGCGGAAGCTATGGAGGTTGGAAGAGAAAGAGTGAGTTCATGAAGACACTGACATGACTGACTATTACACAAGTGAATTAGGTTCCAAGATGGAAGCTTGTACTCATAAACATAATCTTGTGTATAGATTGACAATGAAAAAGAGACTTTACTGAAGGACAAAAGTACTATGACATTGCATTAGAAAAGAGAGCAAGTACAATGCTTTATAGGAACTGGATGGTAGCACTTCTCCTAATGTGCTTATGAGATTCTAGTCTTGAGCCCACACTGCTCCATACAAAGAGGCTAAGTAGGTGTGATTGCAGAAATGTCAATAGAGGGCTCATGTAATATTTTCTCCCCCCTCGATCGCCCACGTAGGAACCAAACCCCCTCTTAGAAATTAATTGAAATTCCCCCTACCATTGTCGACAACCGGTGGTAAGGGGGGGAAAGGAATGGAAGGAAAAAGATGGTGCCATCAGTGATGATCGTGAGGGGAGAAGAACAAGAAGAAGAATAAGAAGAATAAGAAGAAGAATAAGAAGAAGAAGAAAAAGAAGAACAAGAAGAGGAGAGGAAGAGACAGATGAGAAGAAGAAGAGAAGAAGAAAGAGAAGGCAGAGAGAGAGAGAGAGAGAGAGAGAGAGAGAAAGGAAGAGAGAGGGAGAGAAAGGGAGAGCTGACAGAGAAGGAAAGAGAGACCCCCCAAAAGGGTCTCTTCCCTTTCCCTCCTAAGAGGATGTCCACACACATTTATCTATTCCCATGATATTGTCACCCACCCGACTGCTTAATTCCTTAATCAGGTACAAGGTGCGGAAGACTAGTGGGTTTCGTGTCTAAGGGAGACTAATATCAGGAATGGCCCCCAAGTGGAGGATGAAGCGCACGAATGGTAATCCCACAACAAGCAACAAAGCCTTGGGCAAGGGCATCATTTCCAATCCAACTGTAATACCAGTCATAAGGTAATGAATTTTCAAATTAATAAGAAGCTTGTTTTGATTTTCGCGTAAGGTATGTTACATGCCACATGAGAATAGGTCATGGAAAGGGATAGGTTTCATCCCAAATATTCGAAAGATAAAATTGCAAAGCGCGAGTACCAAGAGAAGTAAATTAGATGTCATGCGACAAACTTGCACATAGCATAATAGTATTCCAAGGTACTGTTAACTCTCCTTTCTGTGAAAATAATTAGATGGGTATTTTCCCACACTGAAAGTATGTTGTAGCTCTTTCACGCTTGATGGATTGCATGATAAGTAATCTAGCCTAGGGAAAATTTAATCTCAAATCTATTGGTTCATTGGGATCTTGATGACGTGCATAGTTAACACAACAACAACCATAAGGACTTACACTAAGAATGCCTTGAGACCTCGTCCAATAGCGAGTATGTTTATCAATCCTATTTGGGGTTGGGCTAGATGCAACAACAACTCTAGGGCAAGAGAAGAGCTCAAGGATTAGGAAACCCTAAGTCAAAGGAAAGACTGATGCTTTTGTACTTATTGACGAAGACTGTGGGTTATTGATCAATGTAAGAGATTAATAGAAATTAGGCCTTGTTTAATGTTGAAACTTGAACATATGCCTTAGTTGAAAGAAGGGTGTGTTAAGTAAATCTTACTTAGAACCACTCTTGATCCCAAGGGAGAGAGTGAATATGAGATGGAAGGTTATCATGACCATTCCTGGAATGTTGAAAAAGAATATCATTGTTTTGTTGATTAATCTAACATTATCTTAAATGTTTTTTGCATCAAACTGATTGTTACGATGTGATTTGGATGATTATTCCAAGTGCTTGTGCTTGATGGTAAATGCATGGCAGGGGTCTATGATGACAAGTTGCCATGGGAATAAAGGAATGTTTTCTTGGAAGATGATATTATGCTGATTGCATGGATTATGCTTGACTCCTAAATGGATTAATTAAGAAATGATATTTTATGCAAGTGGATCATCTCCAAGGTAACACTGTGTTTCAACCCAAGAGGGCATTGCTCGATTCACAGGCCGAAGGTTGAGTGGTGAAAAGGCCATCCACAAAAATTGTGTCTCACTCCTAGACCGCTTGGGTTCAGTGGAGCTCTGGACACCCCTTGTCGAGTCAAGGATGGAGTTGTAGACTGCCGTGATCCCAACGTTTGGGGTGTTGGAAGATCCTATTCTAGATAAAGGGTAGAAATTATGGTGCCATGTGATTTGGACCGGGTAATTTTGTTGGACAGAAGGGATACATAATTTCTCCTATATGGGAAGGAGATAAAGATTAATGTGAAGATAAGTTAAGGAATTTGTTTGAACTTGTTGTCAAAGGATTACCTGCTTTTTGTATTCATGTTTGTGTTGTAAATTACGCAAATGAACCCTATTCCCTAAAAGGCTTAATTAATGAAGCTAATTTTAAATTTCACATATAATTATGGTAGGACCTAATTAGAAAACTAAAGATGTCAAGGGAAGCAGGTGGGCGGAACCCCCGACGGGTCTGCCCTATGGTAGGGTGGTCCCAGAGAACTGGGAGGCTTCTCATAAGGTTTTATCGTTGTTCGACCTTGAGGTATTGATAGGTTAGAACCTGACTCATATTGTTTTAGGACACCGGAATGGGACTATGCTCTATGGGCAGAGAGGTTGAGCACCGTATCTCTCTCATTTTCCATTCTCTTTGACCCAACTGCGATATGGGTCAACTTCAAATTGGGTATCTCTGCGTAAAGTAGGATGTCTAAGACTCAACGTTAGAACGTTGTCAAGAGACCTTGACCACTAGAAACCCAATTTTCAAGTCAATCCTAGTAGGTTCATCAGGGCCGCGAATGTTCCATTGCGAGGTGGACTTGGGAAAACCTAGGCAACAAACCGCGAAACATTCAATGGGAGTGCCAGACAGTAATTCTTAGATTTGTTTCTTGATGGACTGCTAAAACATGCTTGAACAACTGATAGGTAGGTAGGTCACAATTGGCATCAGAGCAAAAATTCATAATGGTGTGTGATTGATTAATGTAAGGTTCATAGGCATATTCTAAACAGAGTAACCGAAGTGAAATGGCTTGATTGTTAGGCACCTTTTGCACCCAAGAATGTTGACATGTAAGAGAAGAAATTCCTTCTCAAGAAAATTAAGGCACTTGAGTAATTTGATGGAGAAGGGATAGACGTCATAGCAGATCTGGAGATATGGATTGAGTCGATGGATGATTATTTCTCTGCTTCGGGAACCTCTTCTACCATCAAGCAATGATAGTCAAACTTAAGTTAGTTGGCCAGGCTCGGATATGGTGGAAACAATGGTGTAAAGACCGAGGTGTTTCTAAAGCTGTTGTCACTTGGGCTCAGCTGAAAGATACTATACGTGGATGATACCTTCTGCCAACCTACCAAACTTTGAAGATGAATGAATTCTTCGAGCTCAAGCAGTTGAAACTAACCCTGGAAGCTTACTACTCAAAGTTTGTGACCCTACAAAAATACACACCGCCTATGGATATTGGACAGCAAGTATCCAAGTTTTGCCATGGTTTGAACACTCCACCACCATCTTGAAGCAATGCGCCCAACGGACTTGCAAGATGCATTACTTCGAGCAAAGCCAATTGTCCAAGAACTTAAATTGGGCAACTATAGCAAAGACACCCAAGATCAGGACAAGAGATGCCACATGTGCGAAGAGATAAGGCACATCCATGTAGGAGATGTCCCAACCGTTAATGCTTCCACTACAATGAGCTAGGACATATCCAAGCAGAGTGCCCTGACTTAAGTCTAGAAGATATGGAGCCTCCAAGGAAATGAAGGTACACAAGTGCAATCTATGGATATATAGAGGAATCATATGAAGACGAAGACCTAGAACCCACTACACCTCTTCAGGATGATTAGAAATCCTAGAAATTTTTATCAACATGTAGTACAACTTGTATTGGGCTAAACCTTACTCTTGTAACTGCACTTAACCCAAGTAATATAAGTTGCATCTATTTTGGGCATAGAACTTGTAAATGATTAGACATACTCTAGTAAGGATTGACAGTTATAACTTGCAATGAATTTTTCGTAAGTATTCTTCTCGACTAATATAGATTGGGGATTGCCAAAATGTCGAAGTTTGGGAGTATTCTTTAATATTACAAGCAAAGCTAATTGACCATGGACCTCCGTTCAGACCTAAAAAGAGGGAAATTTAGAAACAAATTTTCCGTGATAAAGGACAACTTCAATTTGCTAAAAGGATCCTAGGACAATTTGTTCTAATGAAGAAAATTCTACCAAGGGCAACCAAGAATCTTGTGACCCCAAGTGATAAAGCTTCGCACTGGTTTTTATTGCGGGGAGTTAGGTCATTTCAAAAGAGAATGTCCAAAGCACCCTAAACATCAATGCTCCAAGTGCAACAACATTGGACATATCCATGTTAATTGTCCCAACAGGACTCAAAGAGAATTGGAACCTACAAGGAATGAAATTGTACAAGCTCCAGTGATCCAGAATATATCAGATACCTAGGAAAAACGTAAAAGGTATTCATGAGATGTAACTACACTAAACTTTTCTCTTATAATCCAAACTCGGATATATCTAGTACAATAAATGGTCATTTTAAGAGACCATATGCTTATGAGTGAGCAACGAAAGAGTGATGGGTCCTAACCCACAGGCCTTGAGCCCCATTAGTGCTTGTTTTTACCAATTCTTCCAAGATTAGGACATCTCGAGTTCTTTAAGGAGGAGAGGATGTGATATTTCCTCCCCTCTTGGCCGTGGGCATAAGAATCAACCTCCCCCCTTAGAAATTAATTGAATATTTTCCCCCTTGTTGTTGCCCACGACAGGTGGTGAGGGGGGAAAGGGATGGAAGGAAAAACACAACACTATCAGCGATGATTGCGAGGGAGAGAGGATGACATGGCAAAGACGATGAGGATGACAATGTCAATGAGGGGGAGGCAATGGGCCTACCACCCCTCCAAACCACCTGTCCCAGTTTGTTGTGGCACTACCACAACTACTCCACCATGCCCCCAATAATACCATTTGTCCCCCATTATAGAAACCCCCCAATCACAATGAAGGAAGGGGCCATGATGCTACAGAAAGGGGGAGAGAAACAGAGAGAGAGAGAGAGAGAGAGAAGAAGAAGAAGAAGAAGAAGAAGAAGAAGAAGAAGAAGAAGAATAATAATAATAATAATAATAATAATAATAATAAGAGGGAGAGAGGGAGAGAGAGGGAGAGAGGAGAAGAAGAAGAAGAGGAGGAAGAGAAAGGGAGAGAGAGGAGAAGAAGAAGAGAAGAAAAAGAAGAAGAAGAAGAAGAAGAAGAAGAGGGAGAGAGAGAGAGAGGAAGAGAAAGGAAGAGAGAGAAGAGAAGAAGAAGAGAAGAAGAAGGAGAAGGGAGAGACAAAGAGAGAGAGAGAGAGAGAGAGGAAGAGAGAGGGAGAGAAAGGGAGAGGTGACAAAGAAGAAAAGAGAGACCCCCCCCCAAGGGTCTCCTCCCTTACCCCTCCTAAGAGGTGGCTACATGCATTTATCTATTCCCGCGAGATTGTCACCCACCCGGCACCTTAATTCCTTCCCTCAATTGGCTCCACTAATCAAGTACAAGGCGCAGAACACTAGTGTATTTTGTGTCTAAGGGAGACTAAGATCGGGAAAATGGTCCCCAAGCAGAGGATGATGCGCATGGATGGTAACCCCACAACGAGCAATGAAGCCTCAAGCAAGGGCATCACTGCCAATCCAACTGTAATATCGGTCGTAACTAATGAATTTTCAAATTAATAAGAAGTTTTTTTTATTTCCACATAAGGTACACTAGATTCCACATGAGAATAGGTCATGGAAAGGGATAGGTTTCATCCCAAATATTCGAAAGATAAAATTGCAAAGCGCGGGTACTAAGAGAACTAGTAAATTAGATGTCATGCGACAAACTTGCATATAGCATAATAGTATTCCAAAGTATTATCGACTCTCCTTTCCGTGAAAATAATTAGATGGGTATTTTCCCACACTGAAAGTATGTTGTAGCTCTTGCATGCTTGATGGATTGCATGATAAGTAATCTAGCCTAGGGAAAATTCAATCTCAAATATGTTGGTTCATTGAGATCTTGATGATGTGGAGAGTTAACACAACAACAACCATAAGGACTTAGACTAAGAATGCCTTGACACCGTCCAATAACAAGTATGTTTATCAATCCTATTCGGGGTTGGGCTAGATGCAACAACAACTCTAGGGCAAGTGAAGAGCTCAAGGATTAGGAAACCCTAAGTGAAAGGATACTTTTGTACTTGTTGAAAAAGACTGGATTATCGATCAATGTAAGAGATAAATAGAAATTAGGTCTTGTACAATGCTGAAAATTTAACATATGCCTTAGCTGAAAGAAGGGTGCGTTAAGTAAATCTTACATAGAATTGCTCATGATCTCGAGGAGAAGAGCGAATATGCGATGGAAGGTTATCATCGTGAACATTCATGCAATGTTGAAAAAGGATATCATTGTTTTATTGATTAATCTAACATCTTCTTAAAATTTTTTCGCATTAAAATAATTGTTATGATGTGATTTGGATGATTATTCCAAGTGCTTGTGCTTGATGGTAAATGCGTGGCAGGGGTCTATGATGACAAGTTGCCATGGGAATAAAGAAATGTTTTCTTGGAAGATGATATTAGGCTGATTGCCTGGATTCTGCTTAATTCCTAAATAGATTAATTAAGAAAGGATATTTTACACAAGTGGATCATCTCCAAGGTGACACCGCATTTCAAACCGAGAGGGCACTACTCGATTCACGAGCCAAAGGTCGAGTGGTGAAAAGGCCATCCACGAAAATTGTGCCTCACTCCTAGACTGCTTGGGGTCAATGGAGCTCTGGACACCCCTTGCTAAGTCCAAGGGGGAGTTGTATACTACCGTAAGCCCAACGTCTGGGGCATTGAATTATCATATTCTAGATCATGGATAGAACTTATGGTTCCATGTGATTTGGACCGAGTACTTCTGTTGGACAGAAGGGATACATAATTTCTCCTATATGGGCAGGAGACAAAGATTACCGTGAAGATAAGTTAAGGATTTTATTTGAACTTGTTGTCAAAGGATTGCCTACACTCTGTATTCGTGTTTGTATCGTAAATTACACGAACGTACCATGTTTCCTAAAGGCTTAATTAAAGAAGCTAATTTTAAATGTCACACATAATTATGATAGGACCTAATTAGAAAACTAAAGCTATCAAGGGAAGCCAGTGGGCGGAACCCGTGATAGGTCTGTCCTACGGTAGGGTGGTCCCAAAGAACTGGGAGGCTTCTAACAAGGGTCTATAGTTGTTTTGACCTTTAGATATTGATAGGTTAGAACCTGACTCATATTGTTTTTAGGAGGCCAAAATGGGACTATGCCCTATGGGTAGAGAGGTTAAACGCCGCATCCCTCTCATTTTCCATTCTCTTTGAACCAAGTGTGGTATGGGTCAGCTTTGGCTTGGTTATCTCTACATAAAATAGGATGTTCAAGACCCAATGCTAGAACGCTTTCAGGAGACCTTTAGCACTAGGAACTCGGATTTTAGGTCGATCCTAGTGGGTTCAATTGCGAACGTTCCGTTACGAGGCGGACTCGGAAAACCCTAGGCGACAAACCCCAGAACATTCCATGGGAGTGCTAGGTGAGGATGCTTATATTTGTTTCTCGATGGCCGCTAAAATGTGCTTGGACACATTACAACTCATGCATTGATGTAAAAAAAAAAACTTGCCTCATTACTATTGGATTGAAGTAGTTGCTACTTATGTATAAATTATGAATAGGATACCCACTATTGTTGTACATGGTATGACACCCAAAGAGAAGTTTACATGTAGAAAGATAAATCTATCCCATCTAAAAGTATTTGTATGTATTGATTATGTGCATGTTCTTGATGAGTTGCATAGTAAACTGGATCCCAAAGTAGAAAAATGCATTTTTATTGGATATTCTCTTGAGGAGAAGGAATATAGATGTTATGACCATGTCTGAGAGTTCGTAGGGATGTTGTTTTTTATGAAATGAGTAGTTGATATAGTAATGTGCAATATGTAGTTGGGACTGATGATCATGAGAATGTGGCTATGCACAAAATAGGACAATAGTCACAAACATTGAGGGGAACACAAGAGTCTCCTAGTGATGGTTTTGTTGATAGACCTTGGAGTTGCAGATTGAGGTCACACGTTACTCCACCAAGTACATCACAGATGTCAAGAAAGATAAAGAGAAAGTTCGGGACTCACCTATTGTAACATATGTACCATTAGGTTTCTCTCATGTTGATGTTGATTCATATGACTCTTTGAGAAGAGCTTGGATGAGGAGTTTGGGATTCCACCTATTTGATGCCAGGAGGCATATTTCATGATGGATTCTGTGCCACGGTGGATTCCGTGAGGTTTTACAGTGGATTCCGTAAACTTTGATGACCAGGGCTCATACACAAAGTGGATTCTTTGTGCGAGAAGTTGATGGGGACGCCTATCCTTTTCGGGCGTTTCATTAATTTAGTGTATACATGGGTGATTCCATAGCGGGTGATTCCACAAAATGCATATTAAATTAATAAACGTTTATGATTTTAGAGTGCGCACTCGTAATAAATTAAGGTTAGGATTGATTTCTAACCAGTTGATTTATTTATGTAGCTGAAGACTGGTAGGTATTCACTTTTGTCAGTTTAATTGTATTATTTTACTAACGATTGTGAATGCTTCAGTTGATGTGTAGAGATAGTAGCAGTGGCAGAGGAAAGCATTGGAGGATAGCGAGTATTCGAGTTATCACTTATATTTTGATGGGTGCATACCTTAGGCATGGCGCATATATTTTGTCGCACCTATTTATTGAGGTATTGGATATTTATTTATTATTTTGTATGCGCATGGACGCACGATTTTGATATTTGTATTTGGACATTGTATTGGGTATGCCTGACTCTTTGGGCACCACCCATTAGCTTTATTTCTATTTTGTGCTAAAGCAAACTCAAAAGCCAAAAGCATGCTATTTTGTAATTGGGGCTATTATTTGAGCTTGAAGATGATTAACACATAAAATACATGCTTTGTGGAGCGCTCACACAAGGCGTGGGGGGAGATTGCATCCAATTGGTCTCTTGTTCATGTCGTATATGCTTTTTACCTTGAGTTTTATGCAAAAAGTAGAGTTCTTTTGTTCTTGGGGACCTTCCGACATTCACTACGCAAGCATACGGCATCCGATCTGCGCACCAGTGGTATCAGAGAGAAGCTGAGATCGAGAGCTTCCAATCGCTACCCATCTTGAGCGAAGGTGGAGCTCTTGGAACGATCGATCTCTACGGTCAATCTCATCGCGAAAGGTCGATACGGGTGGATTCCTGGCAGTCAAGAACCTCTGTTTCCATCCTCTCATCGCGAAGGACCGGCCTGCAACGACGGAGGATCACTCCTACATCCTCTTTTTCAAGTGGTCAACAAACAGAGAGATAAGTCTTCAAAATCCATAAGCTTAAAAGCTTAAGTAAGCTTCATAAGCTTAATAAGCTTAGTTTAAGCTTAAAAAGCTTATATTTTTCAACTCGTAAAAAAAAACGGCAACAGGGCGGCATCTGGCGAAAATTTCACGTGACAAAACGGCCCCTCCCCTACAATTCGACGAATTTGTTTCACTAACCTTAAAGCTTAGTCTCTTAAGCCTCAAATCACACAAAGCTCCAAAAGTTGATCAAGTTCTGCAAGTTCTGTTGGTCAACAATCACATAAATCTATCAAGTCACTCAAGTTTTGTAAGTTCTCGTACTCTGCAAGTCTCATAAGTCTGCAACTCTGCAAGTTAGACAAGTCACTTGAAGTCAAAACTGACTTCTGTCCAAAACTCCTAGAAGGACTGTTTTTACGCAGAAGCTCCGAACTGCAAAGTTGTTCTTTGGAAGGTACTGTTCGCATACGCAGACTTGCTGAACCAGTTTCAGCACACGCAGAAGGTCAAAACGCAGATTTTTCAAAGATTACAAATCCCACAATAGCCAAAGATGAAGATTGTGAAAGCCACATACAAAAATATATAAGCCTTGTATACCCGATCTTGAGCTACGCTCATCCCGCTAATTGGATTTTGAGAGTGTGAGGTCTTTTGAAGTTTTGCAGGATGACAGAACCACATATGGATGATTTAATGGCTGAAGGCGATCTTCATGAACCTACGATGGAGCAAAAGCTGGATTTAATTATGATGCAGTTGGATGAAGAACGACGAGCTCGGCAAGCATTGCAAGTTCAATTGGCTAATTTACAAAGATCAACTACCGACAAAGAGGAACCGCAATCTAAAGATCTTATCCGACGTACCATCGACGCAACTCTCGAAGCTCAATCCATCCGCAAAGAAACAAAGATAAGTAAAAGAAATTTCAAATTCCGTACTTTCAATGGCACTCAAGATGGAAAAACTGTTCTTGCATTCATCAGTCAGTTTGATGATTACTTTCATGAGGAAACATACGTAGAAAAAGATAAAATCAAGTGTTTCACTAATCATTTAGTGGATAGAGCATCTCTTTGGTGGACCGTGGTTCGTAAGAGTATAGATTGTCCCACTACCTGGGAGAATTTTAAGAAGTTTATGCAGAATTTCCTTCCTCCACAATTCCATGAAAAAGCCAAAAGCGTGCTATTTTGTAATTGGGGCTATTATTTGAGTTTGAAGATGATTAATACATAAAATACATGCTTTGTGGAGCGCTCACACAAGGCATGGGGGGAGATTGCACCCAATTGGTCTCTTGTTCATGTCGTGCATGCTTTTCACTAGTGCGCAAATCGGATGCCGTATGCTTGCATAGTGAATGCCGGAAGGTCCCCAAGAAAACAGAACTCTACTTTTTGCACAAAACTCAAGGTAAAAAGCATGTACGACATGAACAAGAGACCAACTGGGTGCAATCTCCCCCCATGCCTTGTGTGAGCACTCCACAAAGCATGTATTTTATGGATTAATCATCTTCAAGCTCAAATAATAGCCCCAATTACAAAATAGCACGCTTTTGGCCTTTGAGTTTGCTTTAGCACAAAATAGAAATAAAGCTAATGGGCGGTGCCCAAAGAGTCAGGCATATCCACTACAATGTCCAAATACAAATATCATAATTGTGCGCCCATGCGCATACAAAATAATAAATAAATATCCAACGCCTCAATAAATAGGCGCGACAAAATATAGGCGCCATGCCTAAGGTATGCACCCATCAAAATATAAGTGATAACTCGAATACTCGCTATCCTCCAATGCTTTCCTCTGCCACTGCTGCTATCTCTACACATCAACTGAAGCATTCACAATCGTTAGTAAGATAATACAATTAAACTGACAAAAGTGAATACCTAGCAGTCTTTAGCTACATAAATAAATCAACTGGTTAGAAATCAATCCTAACCTTAATTTATTACGAGTGCACACTCTAAACTCATAAACGTTTATTAATTTAATATGCATTTTGCGGAATCACCCGCTATGGAATCACCCATGTACATACTAAATTAATGAAACACCTGAAAAGGATAGGCGTTCCCATCAACTTCTCACACAAAGAATCCACTTTGTGTATGAGTCCCAGTCATTAAAGTTTACGGAATCCACTGTAAAACCTCACGGAACCTGGGGGTATGATGCCAGGAGGTATATTTCACGGTGGATTCGGTGCCATGGTGGATTCCGTGAGGTTTTACGGTGGATTCCGTAAACTTTGATGACCGGGGCTCATATACAAAGTGGATTCTTTGTGCGAGAAGTTGATGGGGACGCCTATCCTTTTCGGGCGTTTCATTAATTTAGTGTATACATGGGTGATTCCATAGCGGGTGATTCCACAAAATGCATATTAAATTAATAAACGTTTATGATTTTAGAGTGCGCACTCGTAATAAATTAAGGTTAGGATTGATTTCTAACCAGTTGATTTATTTATGTAGCTGAAGACTGGTAGGTATTCACTTTTGTCGGTTTAATTGTACTATTTTACTAACGATTGTGAATGCTTCAGTTGATGTGTAGAGATAGCAGCAGTGGCGGAGGAAAGCATTGGAGGATAGCGAGTATTCGAGTTATCACTTATATTTTGATGGGTGCATACCTTAGGCATGGCGCCTATATTTTGTCTCGCCTATTTATTGAGGCATTGGATATTTATTTATTATTTTGTATGCGCATGGGCGCACGATTCTGATATTTGTATTTGGACATTGTATTGGGTATGCCTGACTCTTTGGGCACCGTCCATTAGCTTTATTTCTATTTTGTGCTAAAGCAAACTCAAAAGCCAAAAGCGTGCTATTTTGTAATTGGGGCTATTATTTGAGCTTTAAGATGATTAATACATAAAATACATGCTTTGTGGAGCGCTCACACAAGGCATGGGGGGAGATTGCACCCAATTAGTCTCTTGTTCATATCGTGCATGCTTTTTACCTTGAGTTTTGCGCAAAAAGTAGAGTTCTTTTATTCTTGGGGACCTTCTAGCATTCACTACGCAAGCATACGGCATCTGATATGTGCACCACTATTAAAACACCTGGTGTGTGGAAGGCACAAGAGCATACTAAAGCACCTAGTAGTGATCCAAGTCCACGTATCCCAAGTAGAGTGAGAAAGCTAACACATTGATTGCTAATGATAGCTGTGTAGATTATCAATATGCATACAATACTAATGATGTGCAAAATGTGGAACCCACTTAATTTGAGGATGTAGTGGGTAATGAGTATTGGGATCATGCTATCACCCTAGAACTACTTAGAACTTTGCTATGTTTCAAGGATGTAAACATTTCCTTCTGCAACATGGAAACAATCCACTCAATGGGTAGTAAATAGGGGAGAGAGGTAATGAAAGAGCCTCGCTAAGTTCATAGGGTAAAGTTAAAAATCACATTGATAAACTAAGCCAATTTTCCATTTGTAAGATGAAAAGAAAGAATAAAATAGTGTAGCATTAAGAGGAGGGAAATTGAGGAGCATAAAGTTGTGTAGATAGCCACGGTGAATATAGTCTACCTCCAACAATAGAGAATAATCACGGATCAATAGTGGAACATGTTAAACCATTATTGGGGGTGCCATTTAAACTATTCAAAAACACACACACAAAGTAGGGAAAACAAGAGGGAGTTCTTATAAAACCATAGAGCCACAATTGAGAAGTAATGATCAAAGAGACCAATAATTGATAGGATATGATAGAAAATCCCCAAGAAGTCCATACTCCTATAGAAAAATATAGACATGACCTGTGCACACATGTGAGCAAAAGCTTCATATGATGCAAATAACGACACTTTAAACCCTATAATCAAGCATTCCGTTTCCTAGACGTAAACACAAACTAGAAAAAATCAAATTGACTTGTTGAGAGGGAAGCTATGATCCAATGTGAGGTAGAAGCTATGGAGTGCAAGAGGGTTGATAGAGAGAATAACACACAAGAATTACATGGATATAAAATGAGATGATTTTAGTATATAGTACATACATATGCAAGGGTGCCCCATTGGCTATATTCCATTGGCCTTTACCCCATCAATCTCCAACTTAAAGTCTAATGTGCCTTTATGGGAGTATAAAAAGAAAGTGAAAATACTATCCAATACCGTTCAACACTCTATAATTTGCAAAGTGCTTAGAAGATAAACTCTTAATGAGAAGATTTGCAGGGTTATCATTTGTATGAATCTTAATAAGATTAATTTTCTTTTCCTTAAGAACCTCTCGATGAAATCACTACAAGATATAGGCCTTATACCGATGTTTAAAGCGACAAAAATACAAACAACAAAATTTGCCCCCATTGTCGCAAAAAGCATTGTTATTAATGACGCCATAGAATCGTCGGTATTGGCGTCGCTATGCACATCGCAAACCGTCGCTATCAGCGTCGGTATTGGCGACGCTGCTATTAGTGTCGCTATGCACGTCGCAAACCATCACTATCAGCGTCGGTATTGGCAACGCCCAGTAAAATTTGCGACGCTAATAGCGATGGTAACAAGACAAAAAAATTTTTTGTGGCAGGGCAGCTATGTGCTTTATGAGAGCCATACAAAATAGTTTCTGCACTACTGTGTACAATGCGCTTGCAAACAATAACAATGTATACTGAAATCATAAAACTGATACATGAAATAAATACATGATCGCATAAAAAGTGATTGGTAAAATCATGACAGGATATCACTAATACATAGAACATGTCTACATAGATCAGGCGACTCAAAAATAAAGGTGTGTGAGCTCCAGGGATCCAAGGGCGAGTTACGGTTCCTTATCCCCCGAAAGCTTGTCCCGCCGCAAAGGAGCATCGAACGGACTCTGTAGAAAAAGAAACAACACATTAGTCCACCATACAATAATGTATTCAAACATCTCATGGTAACTACAGACAAGAAAGATGAGTGACTTACAGGGCCGCCGCATCTATACAATCCGTCGATCAATGCCCTGAGACCGTGCCTCTTTGCATATCGAGTCTCAAAGCCAGTTAGATCGCGATTTGTAACGGAGTGCTGCAAAGAAAACAAAATGCTAATTGTTAGAAATATGATTATCAGTACAAAGAATATTTCAAAAAAATAAATAAGAAAAACAAAAGAAAAACTTACAAAGTCCTCCAAATATGTCCTGTGGCCGCCACTCCCAAGATGATGGACAACTCTGGCCTCGAGTCATATCCTCGCCACCTCGCGCTGCTGACTCCAATGTCCTGGAGAATCTGTAGCCTCCTCCCTTAGTCGGTGCTAGTTGTCTACATCTAATCACTCGGGCTTTGCAGCCCCACTCTTGATTGCCTTGCGTGCGTCGGATCGTTATGTGACATGTATGTACGCATGCAATCCATCATCTAGCCCGTAGAGAATCTATCTGGCACCGGAAACTCCTCGTGCAAGGATGCTACTATGTAGTCCTTTCTCCCCTCTGGTATGTTCTTCTAATGATCCAAGACGTTGTGCCGAAAAACTTGTTGGCACAACTCTCTCATACGAGCCATCACCCTCCCCCCCCATCATTCATGATAATGGCTCCTAACCTACTATCGACCTGATATCCATAACCCCTAGGATTCTGCCTAAGATGGGTCCTCTCCCATCTGCGTCCACGCTCCTGGGCATATCCAGGAGATCTCTCTACATTTGGTGTACCGACGGGGGTAATCTCTCTCGGAGTGGTACCCAAAGGGGTGCCACCTGCTGACGGCTGCGCAAAAGCCGGAGTAACTGGAGTAGGCATCCCCACAAGTGTGACAAATCCTAGAGGTGACGTAGCTCCAACTGAATGACGAGATGGAGATACTATGTCCGTGTCTCCATAGCATCCACCTGAGCCACGAGAGCGAGGAGTCGCACTTGTATCCCGTGTCGACCGTGGGCTCACTACCTCTGTATCTCTGCAGCATCCCCCTGATCCTGATGCACTCCCTCCCTCTGGCCCAAGTCGTGAGCGTCGAGATCATCTGCTCAAAGCCGAAGCATCCGATCGCACTGAAGCAGATCTAGCAGAGCGCCTTGATGAAGAACGAGACAGGTCCTGGATTGCCATCTCTCTGAATCTGGAGATCTGGTCTGGAGACATGCATGCGAAGATGTCCTGTAACTCCTCATCGCTCATCCCTCGACTCATCCTGAAAATTTCACCTACACAGACAAAAAATAATGTTAGAATAATCAATTAAATCATACAAAGCACAGTAATATAAATCATTAAAAAAAAATCTCACTTAAAATGCATATCTTATGTACCCTTATAAGCGATTGGTCAACGAATTGAGTAAGTGGATGCTCCAAGTATGAAGTATCCTATGGTCCCATGTTAATCTCTTAACACAACTTCGCATACACTGGAAGGTCGATAGACATGTCACCACAAAAGAATGAGTCCACCTTGTTCTCAAAGAATTCTTGGACTCTTGTATTTCCATCATTGTTAGCCGATGCTGGCTCCAAGCTTTCGACGGCCTCCACCCCTTGCAATATTGACCCCTCTATTTGCATATTATCTTCATCTATGCTCGGAACATTGCTTTGATCATATACTCTCGCACTTTGGGGAGTTGAAGGTATAACATACCACCATCGAGATTGTCAGGGGTTTGGATACAACATTACCTGTTCACAAACACGTACAAGAGAGTTCAAACCATTGTGACATAAACCATGTCGTAATACAATTAGCAAACAAATGACTCCATGCAGCTGTTCACAATGGGCCGGCAACACAAAGGTGTCGCGCAAATCTGTCATTTTTTTTCGGAATCTATTTCGAGAAATCCAGATGGACCTCGTCGAACTGTTGCTCCAGCTCCTCCAAGTACCACTTTGAACCACTGCACATCGAATAGTATCATGGAGAAGCTACAGTAATTTACCGTAATAATACTTTGCAAGTTCCCAAAATACTCCATCTCATCCACAACCGTGTTTAGATCCGTTGCTCGTCGCTGGCTCTCTTGCTCAAACCTTGCCATGACACCATAGTCCATTGTGGAGCGCATTTTGTCAATACGCTCCACGCGAAAATGCCATCCGCGCGACCACACTGCACTATATATTTTATATTGTACATTGAAACACTCAAATAAGAAAGCATTATGAATAATGGCTACATTCCAAATAGCAAAATACCCACGCTAATTATAATCCATTCGTAGTACAAACCTGACATATCTTATGCTAGTCATGGGATTTTAGCCCTGATAATTGGTCATCTTTAGAAAATACGGACCTGAAAGAACGCATCATACCCATCGGAGTGCAGATAGACTTGATTACTTGCTTCACAATGCGCTCTTCTTTAGTGGAAAAAACCCAAGGAGTGCGAGGAAGCTGCACGCGACCATCAGCACTTGAGTGCGGCCAAAGCGCCTCCATCTTACCTACCTCCTTCAAATCCATTCGTGCCCCTATAGTGTCTCTCTTTCCTGTGATGTGGTCCCATAACAAGCTACCCACATTCTTGAAAATATACATGGGATCCAACAAGTGATTGACCTATAAGTGGGTCCAATATGGCAACTCGTAGAAAACTGAGAACCGCCGCATTCCATTTGGATGTGTTTCCGCATGGACCATTTTCAACTCGTATCAGCTTGCGGCGTTCATACGTATTGGAGGTCATCCAAGGAAAACTTCCCTGAGTTCATGACCCTCCGGCAAGAAAGCAGCATGTCCTTGATATACCATCTTCTTCATGGTTTGTGACCTTCGGGAGTCTAACTATGGCCCGCACAATGGACATGCATGATAACCTGAGATAACCAGACCTGTTCCAACACCACGACCTAGTGATACTTGATTGAATGAGATAAAATATAGATATTACCAGCGAGAACGGAGGCCTGCTCACCTGAGCACTCTCCCAATCCCGGAAAGTCATGCATCGTCCACATGAGAATGACTTGAATATTGGCTGACCGCCGACCATCAAGCCTGCTCATATCTTACACAGTGACCCCCTCCTCCCACAAAATCTTAAGCTCATCGACTAATGGAAGAAGATACACGTCCATATTTTTTACTTTGTAGCGGCTTGGGATGAGCAAGCTAAGGATGAGATGTCATTTCTTTGTAGAAAGCCATGGAGGGATGCTGTAGTTGACAAGGACTATAGACCACACACTGTAAGAAGTTGAGCGTAGACCGAATGGGTTCACGCCATCCATTGCAAGACCGAGCCGAAGATTCCTTGGCTCTCGGAAAAAGTGATGCCAGGAGGCATATTTCACGGTGGATTCCATGCCATGGTGGATTCCGTGAGGTTTTACGGTGGATTTCGTAAACTTTGATGACCGGGGCTCATACACAAAGTGGATTCTTTGTGCGAGAAGTTGATGGGGACGCCTGTCCTTTTCGGGCGTTTCATTAATTTAGTGTGTACATGGGTGATTCCATAACAGGTGATTCCTCAAAATGCATATTAAATTAATAAACGTTTATGAGTTTAGAGTGCGCACTCGTAATAAATTAAGGTTAGGATTTATTTCTAACCAGTTGATTTATTTATGTAGCTGAAGACTGGTAGGTATTCACTTTTGTCAGTTTAATTATATTATTTTACTAACGATTGTGAATGCTTCAGTTGATGTGTAGAGATAGCAGCAGTGGCGGAGGAAAGCATTGGAGGATAGCGAGTATTCGATTTTTGGATTATATTTTGATAGGCGCCACGCCTATAATTTGTCATACCTATTTATTGAGGCATCGATTATTTATTATTATTTTGTATACGCATGGGCGCACGGTTATGTTATTTCTATTTGGACATTATATTGGGCGTGCCAGACTCTTTGGGCATTGTCCATTAGCTTTATTCCTATTTTTGTGTAAAAGCAAACTCAAAAGCTAAAAGCTTGCTATTTTGTAAATTGGGCTATTATTGAGCATGAAGATGAAATATACATAAAAATACATGCTTTGTGGAGCGCTCACACAAGGCATGGGAGGAGATTGCACCCAATTGGTCTCTTGCTCTTGTCGTTCATGCTTTTTACCTTGTAATTTGTGCAAAAAGTAGAGTTCACTGTTCTTGGGGACCTTCTGGCATTCACTACGCAAGCATACAGTGTCCGATCTGCGCACCAGTGGTATCAGAGCAGAGCTGAGATCAAGAGCTTCCAATCGCTACCCATCTCGTGCGAAGGCGGAGCTCCTGGAACGATCGGGCTCTACGGTCAATCTCGTCGCGAACCGTCAATACAGGCAGACTTCTGACGACCAAGAACCCCTGTTTTTGTCATTGGATTGCGAAGGACCGGGCTACAGAGGCGGAGGACCACTTCTACATCCTCATATACAAGTCGTCAAAAACCAGTGAGAAATCCTCCATAGCCAATAAGCTTTAAAGCTTTTATGAGTATTAAGCTTAATAAATAAGCCATAAGCCATAAAAAATCGACGTCTAGCAATTCGGGAGACCAGCGTGAATTTCGCGGTGTCAGAAAAACGACCCCCCCCCCACGATTTGCACCGTTTACTGCCCATAAGCTTCAAGCTTAATTAATTAAGCTATAGTCACACAAAGCTCTTCAATCCTGCAAGTCACAACTAACTCCAGGTCACACCCAAACAGTCAAGTTCAACAAGTATCTTCAAGTCAAATTCTGCAAGTCAGATAAATCGACTAAGTTGTGCAAGTCTGCAACTCTGCAAGTCAGACTAGTCAACTGGAGTCAGAACTGACTTGTGCTCAAAACTCCTAGAAGGACTGTTCCTGTGCAGAAACTCCAAATTGCAAAGTTGTTCATTGGAAGGTACTCTACCCATACGCAGGTTTGCTGAAGCATTTTCAGCATACGAAGAAGGATAAAACGCAGATTTTTCGAAGATTGAGAAAGCTATACCCAAAAATACATAAGCCTTGTATTCCCGAACTTGAGCTACGCTCATTCCGCTAACTTGATTTTGAGTGAGAAAGGTCTTTTGAGTTTTGTAGGATGACGGAACCACATATGGATGATCTTATGGCTGAAGGCGACTTACCTGAACCTACGATGGAGCAAAAGCTGGACTTAATCATGATGCAATTGGAAGAAGAACGAAGGGCTAGGCAAGCATTGCAAGCTCAACTGGCAAATTTACAAAGAGCGTCTACCGACAAAGAAGAACCTCAAGCTGAAGATCTTATTCGACGTACCATCGACGCAACTCTTGAAGCTCAAACCATCCGTAAGGAATCAAAGATAAGTAAAAGAAGTTTCAAATTCCGTACTTTCAATGGCATAGGAGAAGGAAAAACTGTTCTAGCATTCATTAGTCAGTTTGACGACTATTTCCATGAGGAAACCTATGTAGAAAAAGATAAAATCAAGTGTGTCACTAATCATTTAGTAGACAGAGCATCTCTTTGGTGGACTGTAGTACGCAAGAGCATAGATTGTCCTGCTACTTGGGAGGATTTCAAGAAGAAGTTCATGCAGAATTTCCTTCCACCACAATTTCATGAGAAAGCTATTAAGCAATGGGATCTTCTTCAGCAACGGGATCATGAGCCTATTCCTCAGTATACAGAGCATTTTTGGAATGCACTACTCCAGCTATGCATGCTTGAAGACGTACCTGAAGCGACACACAAGCGCAAGTATATGTCTGGACTCCTTGGGCATTACTATGCTGAAGTTAACATGTTCAAGCCTGCTACTCTTGAAGACGCCATTTCACTAGTTCACGACACTGAAGATAAGCTACGAGGTAGAGACAGACGTCCACAGCAATTCCAAGCCAATAATAACTATGGATCTAAACAATTCAATCCCAATTTTAGAAGATTTAATCCAGGTCGTTTCTCTTCATCATCTTTTCGCAAAAATTGGGCAAAACCATCTGCATTACCATCCAATGTCAATCAAAACCCTAAGCCTATTCCACAGCCAAATCCTAATGTACCTAGACTTCCCGCCATTGCAAACAATGTAACCAAAGCCAAGCCAATAGTATGCTATAAATGCCACCAGCCTGGACATCTAGCATCAAATTGTCATTTGAAGAAGCCACCTGCCCATATCAACTACCTTGGAGCAATGGACGAAGACGAACTTGAAGATATGCCTGATTTCACTGAAGATGAGGATGACAGTATTACACCTTCGGATACTTTACCAGAGTTAAGAGACATCATGGTAAACAATATGGATTACTTATGCCTTTGTCTATTCCATCTAAACCTTGGGAACAAATTTCTATGGATTTCATTACTGGTTTACCTAATACTAAATCTAACCATGATATGATTTGGATAGTCGTAGATAGATTTAGTAAACAAGCATATTTCATTCCATGTAAGAAAACTTTAACAGCATCACAAGCAGCACAATTGTTTTTGAAAACTGTTTTCACTAACCATGGATTGCCAAAAGTTATTATTTCAGATCGTGATTCTAGATTTTGTAACAACTTTTGGATTACTCTGTTTGCTAACCTAGGCACCAAGATTGATTTTTCATCTGCATTTCATCCAGAAACTAATGGACAAACAGAAGCCACTAACAGCACAATTCTAGATCTTTTACGTGCATATACTATCTTTAAACCTCAGACATGGGACACACATTTTCATTTATTACAGTTTGCATATAACAATACACCACACACATCTACAAAGAAAGTACCGTTTAAAGTGATTTATGGATATAGATTATCTACACCTGTTGCATCTTTGTCAAATAGAATTCAAAGTGCTGATGATATTGCTAGTATGCATAATACTATTTTTGATGAGGTTAAAGATATGATTGCCAAAGCCCAGCAATCATATACCAAACAAGCCAACAAGAAAAGACAAGCAATGAATTTCAAAGTTGATGACTATGTTTGGTTGAGAATAGAAAAACGTAGACTACAAAGTCTAGATAGACATCTAGTTGTCAAATTAGCCCCTAGATTCTATGGACCGTTTAGGATCATTCATAAAATTAATGATAATGCATTCAAGTTAGAATTACCACCTCATTGAAAAATTCACAACACATTTCACATTAGTTTATTGAGATCAGTTAGAGGCCAATTACCTGTACACCCTGTTTATGAAAACCCACCTTTGTTAGAGGAAGAGACTGAAATACTTGAACCCGAAGCTATCATAGACACTGACTTTATGACCACTAGAACTGGCCGAAGATATTCTAGATATCTAGTTAAATTTAAGAACCATCCTGTAGAGGAAGCACAATGGATGCACGTTAGAGACTTAAATGCTTTCCCCACTCTGTTAGCTCCACATTGAGCTAATAGCAATTGAGGTCGATTGCTATCCCACCCCGGGGGTATGATGCTAGGAGGCATATTTCACGGTGGATTTCGTGCCACGGTGGATTCCGTGAGGTTTTACGGTGGACTCCGTAAACTTTGATGACCGGGGCTCATACACAAAGTGGATTCTTTGTGTGAGAAGTTAATTAGGGACGCCTGTCCTTTTCGGGCGTTTCATTAATTTAGTGTGTACATGGGTGATTCCATAGCGGGTGATTCTGCAAAATGCATATTAAATTAATAAACGTTTATGAGTTTAGAGTGCGCACTCGTAATAAATTAAGGTTAGAATTTATTTCTAACCAGCTGATTTATTTATGTAGCTGAAGACTGCTAGGTATTCACTTTTGTCGGTTTAATTGTATTATTTTACTAACAATTGTGAATGCTTCAGTTGATGTGTAGAGATAGTAGTAGTGGCGGAGGAAAGCATTAGAGGATAGTGAGTATTCGATTTTTGGATTATATTTTGATAGGCGCCATTGAGGCATCGATTATTTATTATTATTTTGTATGCGCATGGGCGCACGGTTATGTTATTTCTATTTGGACATTGTATTGGGCATGCCAGACTCTTTGGGTACCATCCATTAGCTTTATTCCTATTTTTGTGTAAAAGCAAACTCAAAAGCTAAAAGCTTGCTATTTTGTAAATTGGGCTATTATTGAGCATGAAGATGAAATACACATAAAAATACATACTTTGTGGAGCGCTCACACAAGGCATGGGGGGAGATTACACCCAATTGGTCTCTTGCTCTTGTCGTTCATGCTTTTTACCTTGTAATTTGTGCAAAAAGTAGAGTTCATTGTTCTTGGGGACCTTCTATCATTCACTACGCGAGCATACAGCGTCCGATCTGCGCACCAAAAAGCCTGGGAAGGTAGAGTCAATGTGGCTCCATGCACGCGAATTCGCTGATATTCGTTGAACTCCATCTGTGGACCTATTCTGCGCATGCCACATTGTCAAGCTCGCCATATCGGACGTACGAAACATGTGGTTTATGCGGGGGATGAGCAGAAAGTGTTTGAGAACTTTTTGAGGGATGGTTTGCCCTTGCAAGTCCTGTCGATACCTGTGAGCACCACACTTTGGACATGTCTCCATAGTCTCGTATTCTCCTCAAAACAGACAGTAATCGTTGATACATGCATGGATGTTATTGTAGTCCATGCCAAGCTTCCGTAAAACATATTGTACATCAACACGAGACTCAGGCATGGTATTTGCAGGTGGTAATATATGATATTTCAATAACCTGAAAAAAATCATAAAACACCTTGAAAAAGCACAAATGTTTGTAATAATAGTGCCGAAAAAAAAATCAATGAAGCGTATGTACAAGGTACTTGAACAACTCGGTCACACTCGTATCGCTCCACCCGTATTTTGCTTGCACACTTAAGAGTGCAAGAAGTGTCTTCAGCCGAGATACTCGGCACCCATCATATAATGGTATGGATACTTCCTCTCTAAGTGGATCAGAAGTTTCGACATCCATGGGAATCAATGCATCGATCATTGCCTCCATCTCAAGCTCCAAGATTGTAGGTAGGTCTGGAAGGTTTCCTGTCTCCTCTGGCATTGACGGTATATATTGGCCTTGCGAGTGGTGGATTGGCTCCTACACTCCATC
This sequence comes from Lygodium microphyllum, assembly GCF_053477565.2. NCBI lineage: Eukaryota > Viridiplantae > Streptophyta > Polypodiopsida > Schizaeales > Lygodiaceae > Lygodium > Lygodium microphyllum. Next base: position 112,569,784 of record NC_141150.1, on the reverse strand, counting down.
CATCGCACGCCCATGAACTCTTCTAATTGGTCGCAAAGGGTGCACTCCCTCTTGGGTCGAGACATCACCTCCCTAGATAGAAAATTTGCCAGCCATACCCAATCTTATTGTATATGGTATTCAATTAGCTTGTGAGTACAATGCATGATTGATATTAACTTCAAATTACCGTTTGCTGAAAATCCGCAATCGCCTGATCAATGATCTCAGATTGAAACTCGCCAAATCGTCGTATGTGTCCTGTAGATAATCGGTGTTTTCATCTAATTGCCAACTTGCATTGAGAGCAAGGACATGGGACACGCTGATTAAGATACACCTCGCGATCTTGAACAATAGGACCTTCTTCGTTTTCCATCTTGTCTACGTTACAACAAACTATTTAATGACTTGTAATACAATTTGGGAATACCCTTCACTCATTGTTTATTGGAGGTTCTAGAATGCACTTGGATTGAGATTGAAGCTTAGTCTCATTGAGTTTGACTGTCACTTCTCACATCAAGCATTAATTTAATACACTTCATGCCTCTTATCATTGGGTGATACATGAGCCATTTGTTAGATATATTATAGTGAGACAATAGGACTAATTGTGACATGTACATGCTCTCTTGATACTCATTGGATGCAGTACCCCTATCGTAGGATGGTTTGATGTTTTTTCTTGGATCTATTAGCACCTTCCCCATCAAGTAGAAAAAAATTCAATAGAGCATAAAGCTTCCATTAACATAGAATGCTTGCTTTAGATTACCTAAAAATTTTATGTCTTTCTTCTTGGTTCCTATCAAAGAAGAGGGCCTTACAAGTAGTTTCGACATCAACACTCTTTTCCTTTACCTATGTGGCATATGACTATGCTTCGATTTCCCACCATCTTAAGTGACTTGGAATTTGAAGTGTTGAGGGAGGTCACCTCCTACCCTTTTCCCCTACATGCATCCATAAGGAGAGGACAAATGCAACGATGGAGGAGTAGCCTTTCTTGTCAACACTCATCTAATGCCATTTTTTGTGGACAAACTGAAAAACTCATTTAGTGCCCTTGAAATTTTTAGTGACAAAGGTACTTGCCATTATATAAACATAAGAATGGGTATACGTATATGATACAAACACACTAGATGATCTCCTAGTAGCACTTGTTGGGGCTACTTGTATTATTGTGAAGTTGTGAGTCTACATCTTGCTAATGCATTATCATGCATCTACTTCTCTTTGTTCATAAAAGAAGAACATACAATAATTTTTGTTTGGTACAAATGATGCGCTAAGTAATTATGTGCAAAACCCCAACATTCTCAAGAGGTAGAATGTTATACTTTTACCAAATTAAAAATATTATTACAAAGAAAAAACATTGATAGAAGAGCAAAACTTTCTTTTCACAAGAATTATATATAGAATAACATAATTGAATTGTAATTAGTTATAGTAAAATGTCAAAAATAAATCATTACAATCGGTTAGTGTTCCTAAGTAGAAATATGAGCTTAGAGCATGGGCAAAGAGAGATGAGAATAGAGCATGGGGCATGTAGGCTCGAGGGGACCAATTAGCAGGCATATTGATATCCATTTTATTGTATGCAAATGATGTGGTATTGATTGCAGACTCTCTTGAGGGCTTTTAAAGACACATGGATGCATTGCAAACATTTTATATGCATAGAGGATCAATAGTGAACCTTTGGAAGACAAAGATGATGGTGGTTAATAGTACATTCAATTCATAAAAGTAGACCTTGCTCAATTAGATGTCAAGACATGGATAGCATTGATATAGAAAGTAGAGACAAAGATGGCCTTTTATTGAGAGCATCTCCTTCATACCACAAAGGTTTTGCGCACAACCTCTTCCATTTCCTCCCTCTCCCTCCCTCCCCCTCCCTCTCCCTCTCCCTCTTTTTCTCTCTCATTTCCTCTCCCTATCACAATATATCCTAACACTCTCCAAAAGCAAAAGGGAGAGGGAGAGAGAGAATGCACTCTCTCTCCCTCTCCCTCTCCCTCTCCCTCTCCCTCTCTTTCTATTTCTCTCCCTCTCTCATTTCCTCCCCCTCCCTCTCCCTCTCCCTCTCTTTCTCTCTCATTTCCTCTCCCTCTCACAATATATCCTAACACTCTCCAAAAGCAAAAGGGAGAGGGAGAGAGAGAATGCACTCTCCCTCCCTCTCCCTCTCCCTCTCCCTCTCTTTCTCTTTCTCTCCCTCTCTCATTTCCTCCCCCTCCCTCTCCCTCTCTTTCTCTTTCTCTTCTCTTTCTCTCCCTCTCTCTTTCTCTTTCTCTCCCTCCCTCTCCCTCTCCCTCTCCCTCTCCCTCTCCCTCTCCCTCTCCCTCTCTTTCTCTCTCATTTCCTCTCCTAAACAAGCAAAAGAGAAAGTGATTTAAACCCTAAACAAGCAAAAGAAGGAGAGAGGGAGACTCACCGATGAGATATGGTGACTGTGGGGCGGCTCCTCTTCGCGATGAAGCCTCCTCCTCTCCTTCGCGAACAACGGCGGCGGCGGCGGCGACGGCAAGCCTTCTTCCTCTCCCTCTCTCACGACAGTCGCTCTCTCTCTCGCTCTCGCTCTCAAAACATAAGACGCAAAAATGCGAAATAAACCCACGCTCGATTTTGGCCTATTTTTTTTCCCTGTGGAGCATCGCTATTTGCGTCACTATTTTGCGATGCAAATAGTGATGCAAATAGCGATGCCGATACCCGCGTCACTACCCGCCGTCGCTATAGGCTTAAATCCTTGTAGTGAATGATACTTCACCTCAATGTACTTTGTCTTTGCATATGATAGATAGGGTTCCATGCAAATTGAATGGGAGTCTCACTATCACAATTTAATGTAGATATCTCTCTTGCAATACCCAAGTCTCCCGCTAGATGAGTAAGCCATATAGCTTCATTGTAGGTCTCAGTGGATGTAATATACTCTATCTCAATGGTAGATAAAGTTGTACATGGTTGTAATCAAGAGACCAAAGAAATTGTACCACTTATGAAAGTGAAGACAAAATCTATAATAGACCTCCTAGAGCCTATACTCCCTAGAAAATTAGCTTACATATTCAAGAATGGATGTATCCCTCCTTCCAAAACATACGCACATAGATCTAGTGATTCTCAAGTATCTCATGATACTCTTTATTGCCTTTAACTAGTGTTTGCCATGTACTTATTAACAACTCCCACTACATAGACAATGTCTTGACATGTAGCAACCATGGCATAGATCAAGATACAAACAACAAATGAATTATGAACCCTGTTCATTTAATCCTTCTTCTCATCTAACAATTTGAGGCTGTCTTATTGGCTAAGTTTTAAATATAAAGGCAATGGATAATTGATAGCCTTCTGTCTCTCCACATTCAAACTCTTCAATACCTTCCCAATATTTATTTGGAGATAAATGGAGTATATTTTTATCTCGGTCTTGCAGATTTCACATACTAAGAATGTGATCAACATTCCCAAACTCCTTTATGTCAAATGTTTCAATTCAACCTTTTATTTAAAGCATCCATATCCAAGACTAACTTCCCAGCAAATCAGTATGTCCTCCGCATGAGGAATCAAGACCATAATGCTATATAGGTAATGATTACTCTTACTCTTGGTGCACCCTAAGATCACATAAATACATAGAACTTATGATACCATTCTCTAAGAGCATATTTCAAACCACACTCGAGTAAGTTACTCATGAATATATGTGTGCATCACGTGGGTTCAAAATAAAGTATTTTTAAAATAACATTTTTATATACATATTTTTTAAAAACATACACAAGGGTGTAATATAAAGGGGTTATTTGCACATTGAATAGAAAAGGGTTATCTTTTATTCAAGAAAAATTCACAGATAAGGATATTTGTAAATAGGCCTTGAGCGCACGTGATGTAGATAATATACATATAGTAAAATTCCTGAGAAACCATATAAGCTCTTATGTAGTGTATGTACCAATTTCTCCTTGCCTTTCACACAACAAACCCCTTAGGTTTCTACATATAAGTATCCTCGTGCAAGTCCTCATGCAAGAAAGTGGTCTTTATATCCATCTAAACCAACTCCATATCCTTTCTACTAACCAAAGCTTAGGTTTTACAAAGGGTGGTTATCTTACCTACTATTAATTAGAAGATCTCATCAAAGTCAATCCTATTCTCTTCCTTAAATCCTTTGGCTACCAATCTTGCCTTGTACTTAAGCAATGTATCAGATGGTCTCTCATAAAAAGTAGATTTTTCTTTTCTTTTGTTCTTTTTTTTTCTATTTTTGAGGATGTTTCTACCTTTTCTTAAAGAACACATCAGTGTGGCAAGAACTAAAGTCCTTTTCTCCCATAGTCAATATTTTCATTTCTTTTTGGTTTTGAAAAGATAACAGTATGTTGATCATCACAAACCACACCATGTCTATAATAATAAAGGAGAGAATAGTGGACTCAATGATGGTTGGTGGAGAGAAATGGAAAAAAGAAATGTACCACTCTTTTAAAATGAGCAAAATTGAAAGAATCAATGATGATCAATGCCAGGAGAGGAAACTTATAGGCCGCTTTGACTGTCAAGATCCCTAGGGAGAGAAATACTTATTTAGCCAATAGATGATAATTAACTTGATAGGAGAAAAATAGGTGTTTCATGAAAAACCTTAATCCAAAAAAGGTATTCAAAGGCATCTACATCTTAGATTCAAAAAGAGCTAGTAGGGTTTACTAAAAGTACCCTGTAGTAGGGGCCTATCCACGATTGTTGGAGCTTCCTAGGAAACTTGTCAAAGTATGAATCACATACTAGAAGAAAATCACCTTCTTGAGTTATTTATACCTAAAGAAGCTATCATGGTACACTTTTTATGAAGACTATGTGGCTTCCATACATTGTAATGCCATCTATCATGTCTTGCCCAAACATTCAAAGTGCACTAGGGTGGTATTGATGAGGGACTCTTTTTCTCCTAAGCATTCCTAGTTGATGGCCACTCGTAGAGAGGGCAGTGGTAGAAAGATGGATTCTATTCCATATATTAGCTTTGAAAGCTGCTTGATCCATTGTGAGGCTTTATGAGAGGTTTTGTAAACCTAGAGGGCCTCTCTAAGTCAATTATTCCAATTATGGAAATGTGTAGCAATCATCTTGGTTAGGATCAAACAAAACATCCAATTTGTGACTTTCACTTGGTCATTGACTCTAGGGTAATATGATGTAAACTTTAAATTCCTTATCTTGTAGAACTTTGGTAGCCCTTTCATAATTTTATTGGGAAAATGAGTATCTCTATCACTTACAAGCTCCAAGGGACTGCCAAAGCAAGTGATGATGTTATGGTATAGGAATAGATCATGTTATTTTTTTCATCTCTCTTGAGAGCTTTGAATTCACATCATTTGGTCACATAATATTTGTTCTAGTTCCTTCTAGTTGAATGGTTAATGGTCCCTATGAATTCAATTCCCCATTTCTCGAATGGTTTTAGTGGAAGAAAGGATTTTAGTGGCAGGGCATTATACTTAATTAGCTTTCCCATCTCTTGAGACACATTATAATACTCGCAGTAATTGTAACTTTATGTAGTGTAGGCCATCAATAACCTAAAAGTAGAGCTTTCCTAGTTTTTTCTTCTCTTGCAAAAGTGTCCATCACATGGCTTGTCATGGCAAGCTTTCCATAGAATCCCAATCTCATCCCTTGCAACACATCTCTACAACACATATAATAACGTTAAGAAAACCTTTATCCAGGCACAACCCCAGGTATAGGTTCCAAATTCGCCTCCTACATCAAGTACTGCTGTGATCCAGGAGAAGAAGTTCCTCCTCAAGCAGATAAAGCCACCCGAGTTTGACGGGAGAGGCAAATTCATCCAGGCTGATGCTAAAATTTGGATTGAATCCATGGAGGATTACTTCGAAGCAGCTGGTACTGCACCTACCAATCAGGCTATGCTCGCCAAGTTAAAGCTCACCGGTGAAGCTAGACTTTGGTGGAAGCAATGGTGCAGGGATCAAGGAATTTCAGAGGGATCCGTTACCTGGGAGAAGCTAAAGAAAGCCGTGCAGGGAAGATACTTACCACCTACATATCGCACGCAGAAAATGAATGAGTTCTACGAGCTAAAACAGCTAGGACTCACTCTTGACGCATACTACTCTAAATTCGTCTCACTTTTAAAGTATGCGCCATAGATGGACATGACGCAGCATGTGTCCAAATTTTGTGTGGGCTTAAATCCACCAGTAAATACCCGTCTCGAATCTATGCATCCATCAGATCTTCAGGATGCACTCATTCGAGCGGCGCCTATAATTCAAGAGGTGCAAGCTAGACCAAGGGGTAACAAAACTTGGTCTTATAGTGACCCGAACAGAGGAGCATTCAGACCTCAAATGAAGAGAGTTCAAGGTCATAATCAGGGACAAAGAAAGAAAGCAAGGACAAATAACGTCAACAACTTTGTTCCTACTCAAAATAATGGCCGAAACCTCCATTTTTTCCACTGCAACGAACCCGATCACTTCAAGAGGCAATGTCCCAAGCTCAGCGGAGGACATCACGAAACGCCTTTCCAAGGAGCAGGCCACGGTCAAGGAGCCGCCACCCGTGGAAGAGGAAGAACCGATGCATGGCCAATAGGCAAATATGCAAAGAAGAAGAAGAGGAAAATCCGACTATGGAAGCAGAATTCGAAAGAGCAACAGTCCATGCCGCTTTACACAAGAAATGGCCAAATCGCCAGTTCTCGATGATTCAGACACCGTCGGACTATCAAGGTAAAAGTTTCAAGACCTTGATTGATTGTGGCAGCACACATTCCTTCATCTCACCAACATGTGCAAAAAGATTAGGAATAGCCACAGTAGAAGCACCTACCCTGCTTGTGAAATTGGCAAATGGTCGTGAGGTAATTTGTACCAGGCAAACTGCTAAGGTGGAATTCTTTTTGGGAGGGAACAAGACTTCAGTCAAATTCAGAGTCATGAATTTAGGAATCCATGAGTGTCTACTCGGAATGGATTGGCTTAAGCCCAACGACGCCCACATTCACTGTGGAAAGGGTCAAGTTTCTTTTCGAAACTCTGAAAGGGAATTTGTCACAACTCAAGGTGAGGCAGGAGTGCCAAGAATCCAATTGGCCAAAGTATCTAGGATCATAAAAGGAGTCAGAAAAGGATTACCCGTTTACCTGATCAAACTCAACAAGTTAGATCAAAAGCAGAGTCTCATGAAGGACCTTCTTCGCTAAAGGAATACGTTGAAGTATTCCCTGAAGAATTGACTGAACTTCCGCCTCAAAGAGAAGTAGATCATGAGATTAGGTTAGTACCTGGAGCTGCGCCAATTGCAAAGAGACCTTATAGAATGTCCATACCAGAAGTAATAGAGTTGAAGGAACAACTCAAGCAACTGTTAGATCAGGGCTACATCCAGCCTAGCAATTCATCGTGGGGAGCTCCAATACTATTCCAGAAAAAGAAAGATGGGACACTTCGACTATGTATTGATTACCGAGGGTTGAATCACTCAACAGTCAAGAACAAGTATCCTATTCCTAGAATAGATGAGCTTCTTGATCGTCTTCAGGGTGCAAAGATCTTCTCCAAGATTGATCTCAGGTCAGGTTACTATCAGATAAGGATCAAAGAAGAAGATATTTCAAAGACGGCCTTCAATACAAGATATGGGCACTTTGAGTTCCTGGTTATGTCATTCGGGCTCACGAATGCACCTGCTACCTTCAATAGATTAATGCAGGACATTTTTAGGCCATATCTTGATGATTTCGTGCTTGTTTTCTTCGATGACACTTTAGTCTATTCTAAATAGGAAGAAGATCATGAACCCCAACTTCGGATTGTCCTTGAGACAATGAGGTCACATAAGCTGTATGCAAAAATTAAGAAGTGTGCATTCTTCAAGCGTCAAATTGAATATCTGGGATTCATAGTATCATCAGAAGGAATATCAGTGGACCCAGCCAAGGTCAGAGATGTGCTTGAATGGCCAACACCAGTATCTGTCAGAGAAATACGCAGTTTTCTTGGATTGACAGGATGGTATAGGGTCTTCATAAAAAACTATGCTTTGCTTGCAGCACCTCTGATGGATTTACTAAAGAAGCAGACTTCCATTACATGGTCAACTCCCGAACAGAATAGCTTCGACAAATTGAAGCAAAGTTTGGTATCAACACCTATTCTAAAACTTCCAGACCTCAATAAAGAGTTCAAGGTAGTAACAGAAACTAGCATTCTTGCCTTGGGGTGTGTACTTATGCAGGAAGGCCATCCAGTGGCATACTCTTCAAGGAAATTGAAGAGTCATGAAAAGAATTATGCCACGCATGATCTGGAATTACTAGCTGTCATCCATGCTCTAAAGCTTTGGAGACACTACCTGTTGGGTAACAAGTTTACTCTAGTAACCGATCATAAGAGTCTCAAATGAATTTTTACCCAGAACGAGCTCAACATGAGGCAATGTCAATGGATTGAAGTGTTGGAGGAATATGATTTTGAAATCAAGTACCGACCAGGAAAGGAGAATGTAGTTGCCGATGCACTCAGTTGCAAGGCATTCCTAAATTCCCTAATCTTGTAGAACCCATCAACGGCCAGATCTCTGGCTACAAAAGTATCTATGCCAAACAACCCTATACTTGAACTAGCTAGAGAGGAAGCATGCCATGATTTGGCCTACCAAACAATGCTAAAGGAAATATCTACCAAGGAGCAGAATCAAAAGTTGCAAGCTAAGTATCAGGAATTTTCCATTGATAATGGACTTGTCTACTACAGAAGAAGGCTGTGTATACCAGCAAGCCAGTCACTTAAGCAGAAGATAATATGGGAAGCTCATGATTCCCCTTTCGCAGGACATCTTGGCTATGCTAGGACTCTTAATGCAATTAGAAAGAGCTACCATTGGGAGAGGCTTAAAGGTGACATTCTCAAATATGTCACTGAGTGTTTGTCTTGCCAACGTATCAAATCCGAACATGTCTTGATGCCAGGGAAACTACAACTGCTTGACATCCCTCAAATGAAATGGGAATTCATCAGTATGGATTTTGTTGTAGGCTTACCCCAAGTCCAGGGAGGATACAACTCCATCATGGTTGTGGTTGACATGCTCACTAAGGTTGCACACCTTATTCCAGTAAAGACAAACTATAAAGCCTCCGACATTGCAAGATTGTTTATCAAGGAGATATTCAAGCTACATGGTTTACCCAGAAGAATCATTAGTGATCGAAATTCTCTCTTCACATCACACTTCTGGAGAGCTATCTTTGAAGCTATTGGGACTCAACTCTGTTTTAGCACCGCCTACCATCCCCAAATGGATGGCCAAACAGAGCGAGTAAATCAAGTCATCGAGGATATACTTAGGGCATACTACTCTCGAGAACCCAAGAAGTGGATTTAATACTTGCCATTGGTTGAATTTGCCTACAATGCTTCTTACCAGCAGAGTATTTAGATGACTCCTTTCCAAGCATTGTATGGTCATGTTTGTCAAAGTCCTCTAAACTTTTCTGATCCAACCCTAAGGGTTGAAGCATCAAGGCAGATGTTGGAAGACATGGATGACCAAATAAAGTCAATAAAACAAGACATACAAGCGGCCAAGTATAGACAAAAGGCATACGCAGATTTGAAACACCAAGAAAGAGTCTTCGAAGAAGGAGACATGGTCTTCATTCGTGTACGCCCTAAAAAGAGTTCTCTATCCCTAGGAGAGTGCAAGAAGCTAAGTCCAAGATATTGTGGGCCGTAAAAAATCCTCAAATGCCTAGGACCCAATGCTTATAGATTGCAACTCCCTGAAAACCTAAAGGTTCACAATGTATTCCATATGAGCCTATTGAAAAAATATGTACCCAACCCTAACCATGTACTTGATGACCAACAAATTGTAATGCCTAGTCAAGGAGTCCTTGAACTAAGGCCGAATAGGATCTTAGATGTTAGGGAGAGATAGTTAAGATCTAGAACCTTGAGAGAATGCCTCGTCCAGTGGAAAGATTATCCCGAAGAGGATGCCACCTGGGTAGATGAAGGCACTCTCAACCATCAATATCCCCAGTTTATCTCGAGATGAGGACATCTCGATTCTTCTAAGGGGGAGAGAATGTAATATATTAAATATATAAAAAGGAAAAAAAAATCGCCTTCACAGCGGCATGTCGAGCGGGAGCGTTAGAGGTGGAATGGAGGAGCCAGCAAGCTCCTCGCTGGAGCTTGCTTGGCTCCCTTGCCATGCATACTGACAGGTAAGGGGGGGAGGATTCCCTCCCCTCCCCCTATATAATTGAGGGTAAGAATCGAGGAGGGAGAGGCCGTTGTGCGCTACCGGCTGGAGAAGCAAGCCAAGCCTCTGCTATCGCTGCCATTGACCGAGAGGGAGGAGGGATTGATGAGGAGGATCTGCCGCTGAAAAAAAAGTGGAGAGGGAAGCCATTAGAGCTGCCGAGGAGCTGCTGCTGCAGTCCGCCCTGGCCGCCAGCACATCAGTCACTGCCGTGTAGTTCTCGCCCCCCTGCCACGTGATAAGGAAGTGGAAGCTTCCTAAGGGGGGGGCTAATTAAGCCCCCTTTCACCCCCCCTTATGTCCCTTTTAACCTTTTCACCCCCCTCATACTTTTTTTATACACAAACCCCCTAAGCTTTTTTTTTAAAAAAATCCCCCATGTCCCCATTATTTCTTTCTTTTTTCCCCCCTCATTCCCCCTGGATCCCAAATTCAATCCATCATCATGGGCCCCGGGATGTTGTTCCGTGAGGAGTAGAGAGGAATAAGGTGGGAGAAGATAAAGAAGAGAAGAAGTGAAGTAAAGGAGGAGGATTAGAGAGGAACAAGGTGGGATAAGATAAAGAAAAGAAGAGGGGTGAAGGAGGAAGAGTAGAGAGGAATAGGGTGGAGAAAGAAGAGTAGAGTGAAATAGGGTAGGAGAAGATAAAGAAGAGAAAGAGAGGAGTGAAGGAGGAAGAGTAGAGTGAAAGAAGGAATAGGGTGGGAGAAGATAAAGGAGGTAAGAGAGAAGGAATAGAAGGAGGTAGAAGAGTAAAAAGAGAATAAAAGAAGAGGGGTGGAGGAGGAAGAGTAGGAAAGAAGAAGGAAAAAGGTAGAGGAAGTGCAAGAAAAGAGAATAATTCCCTTTCTATACCTTTTGCCCCAAGCTAAAGTTCTCCAAAGGTTCATGTGGCTGCAAAGCCACATTCACCCATAATCTCTTTGCCAAGTATATACCCTATAGGTTCTTCTTAGGTTTTATAAATCTTTCCTCTCTCCGAAGAAGCTAGGAACCTAAAAGTCTTGTTATTCCTTCTCGTGATCGACCATTTAAACGGCACCTTGCCTCGAAAGAGAGACGGTGGAAATCCAGAAGAAAGAGTAAAAGCTACCTTCACGTTCGAACTACGATGCCGCCTAAGAAAGTCCAAGGAGTAGCTGCAGGAGGTTCATCTCCCGGTATTCATGTGGATATCTCACCCCAAAACCAGGTTTTTCTTCTTGGCTTTAAATCGGTTTTAAGTCAATCATGCAAAGAGAAATTGTTAGGGATAGGATATATTTGTCGGAGTTATTTATAATGAAGGAGTTTAAAGGTATAAAAATTGTATTTTGCACCATTAGTCCTATTCCTTTTTGCAACGAATCATTGTAAATGATTAAATTCATGAAAGGTTTCTTTCATTGCTCAAATCACTAGGAAGTTATCATTGCTAATTGCATATCTAGCAAGAAAATGATTGTTATTTGGCATGAGTTTCATTTGCAAGGAAAAAGGAAGATTAAATTGAATTGTACCGACTAAAAAATCAATTGTCACCAGGATAACAAAACCGTGATGAGGTGATCAATATTACCTTCCAAAACATAACCAAACCAATCTAAACTTAGAAATACCATGCTGCAAAAATATGCCTTGGAAATGATTTAAAGACCAAAGAAATATTTATACCTTAAGCACTTGTCTACTTTCCTTATTGTAGGGTCAATTAAATTTGTAAAAATAAGGAACTAGGGTTTGTCCCTGAGGTTCTTAAAAAAAAACCCTAGGTTCGACATAGGTCAGCTTAAAGAAACTTAAACGGATTATTTCAACGTAGGACTTGCGCAGCAAGTATGAAGTCATGTAGTCTTGTGACTGGTTCACAAGACGAAAGGGTAAATAACCTCAACAAGGATGGCAGATCCTTACGCAAGTTATCTTGCAAAAGGACGTATTAGTGGATATCCTTCTAAATAAGGAAAGTTATAAACCGAAAACTAAAGTATCTAATGAACTTTAGGGTTCACCAAGTTGGGTTAATAAGGTACGCCCTAACCCGGACGTTAAAGGATCTTGCCAAGTAATAAGACACCTTGGGAACGAGTGCTGATACACTCAAAAGGAAAGAATAATTCCTTAGCAGTTTGCCAAACAACACGGTCGATTTAATGGAAATGTTTGTGCTTGCTAGAGATTTTTGAGCACTGTTTGAATTATGAATTATAAATTAAATGAATAACTATACTTCAGGTTGAAGGCCTGAAGGGAGAGGCAGTTTCAGTTACCCCGGACTACCTACCTAACCCTAACCAAGGGGGTTGTTGACCGCGCCGGGAATGTGGACCGAACCCGCCGCGAGAGGTCTCTCCGTTGAGCTCTACTTGGAGTAGGAGGACGCTTGGATGCTAGGGGGGGCTCTGGCCGTAAATCCCTCGCCTTTCGGGTCCTGCGCAAGAGGCTAACGTGACTCAGGATTGGATCTTGAGGCCCGCATACTAGTTTACGGGTGGAAGCTTGGAATAGTGATCCCTGCGGATTACTGGATAGCCTTCGGGCAGATTATGGACAAGCCTACGGGCGGAACTCATTGTATTTCAAAGATAAAATGATGAAATGTTAATAAAGAACTTGCTTGATATTGTTTTTCTATGTCACGTGATAAGATTACGTGAAGGAACCAGTGTTTAACGAATTAATTAAATAAGCTGGTTGTTACATGTCAAACTAATGTGTTAAGTAATTACATAACTAAAACAAAACGAGGAAAGTGCGGAGGATGGACCATAGGTCCGTCCTGCAGTTGGGTGGTCCCGGTTAGCCGGGAACTTTTCTCAAAAATCTCGAAGAACAGCGGGATGATCATCAAAATGAATAACGAAAGCGATGACCTAGAGTTATGTCTTACCCAATTTACGTTGTTTTAGGGGAACGGAATGGGACTATGCCTTATGGCAGAGAGGTTGAGCTTTGCATCCCTCTCGTTTCCCATTCTCCTTGAACCAAGTGCAGCGTGAATCCGCTTCAGACCTGGCGTTTCTGCGTAAAGTAGTTCACTCGGGCCCGACACTAGTTGCTGTTAGTTAATGACCAATCAGGAAAACCCTAATTCCGATCGATCCTAAGTGGGAACGGCCAGGATACTTCCGCTACGTGGCAGATGTGGGAAGACCTAGATCACAAATCCTGTAACATTCCATGGGAGTGCCGGGCGGAGCTTTCTAGACATCCTTTCCGATGGACTGCTAAGACGTGTCCTGGATGATACTAAGAGGACACGTTACAATGTATAGTTGCATCGTGCATATCACATTGTGTAATTCCTGGATGCACTGCAATTGTTTTCTTATGTATATCACCTACACTGAGTTGTGAGATACCTAAGTTGTAGGTTTAGACGATTGGGTTCCTTGGGTAATTGTTAAGTGAGGAAATATCTTATCTCTTAGAATGGATTCAAAAAAGAGTGGAGTTTGTGATGTCTGTGTTATTTGTGTAAGCGGCACATCAAGGGGCCAATCCCAAGGTATATAGGAGAGCCACAATGGGCCACAACATTCAACCGAGGGTTGCCTCCTTCTGTTTGTGCTTAGAGGTATTTTTACACCAATATATGTGTAGGAACTCCCTCTAAGGAGTGTGGGGAAGGCTTAGTTTTTGGACTACAATCCAAAACAAATGCAAAATTTATGATAGAAGTTAGGGTAGTGTGTCCCTTAGACACTCCTATCCGTGAGGCTAAGGGGGTGTAGTCTTCGAGTATAAAGAGGCCTAGCTAGTGCTTAGAGCCAGTGTCCGTCCCATTTTAGTTTCTTTTACCCATTTTAATGGGTTAGCAGAGGAAGATGTGGAACTTCACATCAATAAATTCCAAAAGTCAATGTTTAATTGTGAAATTCAAGATGAAGAACACTTAATGATGTTCTTCAACATGACTCTGAAAGGACAAGCTGTAGTGTGTTATCATAGCCTAGAGGCTGGAACCATCACTACAATCGATTTATTCTTTGCAGCCTTTCAAAGAGAGTTTTCCCTTGAAAGGGGAGGTCAATATTGGTTACATGTCCTTAATGTTACACATCAAGAACCTTACAAGAGTGTCTGTGGGTATGCCAAGAAACTGAAGGAGGTATTCAGCCCGGGGGGTCCACTAGGGTTTATCATATATGGTACCACGTGATTGTAAGGGAGAGGGGTTATTTAAGGTAAGAAACATACATTTTATAAGGTAAGGTCCCATAAATAGAGGGTAGATAAGGGGTATTTTCATACATTTCTTACACGTAGGTGACGTCTCCTTATTACTACTAGTGAATCCCCCGTGGTAGTCTGTAAGTTGCAAACCTATATTCCTATTTCACTTACTACTCAGTTGCAATATTTTTTGAATGGGCTAAACTTTAACATTCAAGTGCAGTTGAGGAATGTTGTTCTTTCCGACATTAATACGGCTTTTACATGAGCAGAAGAGGTAGAATCGCAATTACAAGCGGCTTATGTCTCTAGGTCAAACTGGAATCTAAGTTTAGGGTTTGGAAATACTTTAGCACTGATGAATGGAGGACAAGGAATGCCCATGAGTCCTCCTAATTGGAGAGAAAGAACAATTCCAAATGTGCCCATGTTGCCAGCTCCTCCAAGTGTAACCCTGCCTATGACTAGTCAAATGGTTCCACCGACTATTGGAAGCCCAACGGTAAATCCTATCGTTGTTTCACAAATCAATAGCCAATCTCTAATCAAGTGATTTGGCTGATGGAATGACAGGTAGACAATCATGGCTATGAATCGAGTGCCTCGATCGTCCTAGGCAAAGTTAAGGATATGATAAAGCACCATTATACTAATATGATTAGTGAACAATATACAAAAACAATCGTCAATGTCAATTTCCTTGAGAAGTAACAAAATTTGATAGGGATTCGACACCCTAAAGAGAGTGCCCCCTCAAGATTCAACTGTAAGTGGTGTGGTGACCAATATTTCCCTAGGAATTGTCCAATGTTAAATGTGACATATATAGAAAGTCCGATCATTTAGCTAGTACCTATTGGAGTAAGATTAGATCTCTCCAAAAAGGAAGTAAACAGGCAAGTCCAATTAATTATCGAGCACAAGGAAATAATCTCTAGCAAGATGAAGGACCGAAAAAATTATTACAAAGAGGGAAAGCTATTGTAGAGGAGCTACCTAGTGGTAAATGGAGTTAGCCTTATAGAAGCTATTTGCATCAATGGCACTGAAACTTCTAATCTAGGGGTCATTACAAGAAGTACAAAGGGTAAAGAGGTCAACAAAGCCAATGCAAAACCTATCGAGGAAAACCCCAAGCAAGATAATAAGGGGACTCGTCCTTAATCCCAATATGGAAGGCAGACCTCTCAAGAATATAGATGGTAAAGCTAACCCCAAGAAGGATAAGGAGTCACCAAAGAAGAGCACAGGAGCCAAGAAAGAAGCACCAAGGCCGGTTCAAAGACCAAAAGAGAGAATGGTCTGGTGAGAAAAGTGAGCTCTTACTAGCTATCATGTATTTTATTTAGCAAGTTCTCTTTGCAAAGTTAATCTAGATGTAAATCTTCTACAATTGATTAAGTTGTCTCCAGGAGTGCGCAAGAAATTTAACAAGATTCTACACACTAGGTATATCATTGAGCTCTTGGGAATAGTGTGAGTAGGAGATGACTGGTTTGAGCATGCTAAAAAGCATTACCTGAGGGTAGCGGCATATGTTCATGGAATATTAGTGCACCATGCTATTGTGGACACAAGATCCTCCATCAACATTATGAGTTTGGAATTGATGGAGAGACTAGGATTAGAAATTAAAAAATATGCCTCCACGATCCTCCAAATGGTTGATGACAATTTAAGACAACCTAAAGGTTGCATTACTACAGTCCATGTGACCATTGCAAATGTAGAATGCATTTTGTACTTTAGGGTCATTAGGTTTGCAGGGAGACCTAGCTATTAAGTATTGCTAGGAAAGCCATGGATCTTACTATCAGTTTGATATATCCATTGGGCGATTGACATTTGGCCAAGGTGCTAGACATGTAGTAGTAGATGTCTATCCTGAATCTCCTCAGAGTGAGAGAGTTCCTTTATCTTTATCAGAGTTGGATATGCTAGATGACCCATCTACTAGTGAGACATCATCAAGTGATGAATCCAATGAGAGGTCTACTACAAAGGTATCTATCAAGTGACATTGAATGAGCCAATAGAGGCTCAAAAGAGGATAAGGGATACCAATATAATTGATCTTGACCTTGGTACGATGAATGATTCATGGCTAATTAAATTAGGGTCCATGCTTAGTTCAAAAGAAAGGAAAGACTATGTGTCCTTGATTCAAGAATTTAGCAATATCTTTGCTTGGAGTTATGATGAGCTTAGAGGCATTCCACCCAGCCTAACTCTTTATACTATCCCTTTGAAGCAAGGTAGCTACCCTGTGCGATAGAAAGTAAGGTGTATGCCTTTTGAATTAAGGGACCAACTATTTGAAGAATTGACAAAGCTACAAAAGACTAGCCTAATATTTTCAGTTCAACACATAGAATGGTTCCCAATTTTTATTAGGAAGAAGAAGAAAAATCACATTCAGCTTTAAGTAGATTTCAAAGAGCTTAATAAGTAGATGGTTAAGGATTACTACCCGTTGCCTTTCATTGATTAGATTTTGGATCAGGTAGTAGGTATGAAAATCTATTCATTTAGGGATTGCTTTGCTGGATATAATCAGATGGCTATTATGGAGGAAGACAATTTGAAAGTTACTTTTTATATTGTCTTTGGTATCTTTGTGTATCATGGAATGGCCTTTGATCTGTGTAATGTGCCCGGGTTTTGGCAACGAACAGTGGATAAGACCTTTGGTGATATCTCCCTAGAGGATTTAAAAGTCTTCATTGATGATCTAGGGGCAACCACCACAAGGGAGCAATAATTAATTATTCTTAGGAAATGTTTTTAGCGTTGTAGACAGTTCTATACTTGTTCTGCATTGCTCTTAACCCTAGAAAGTGCATATTTGGAGTACCCTATGGGTTGTTACATGGCCATGTGGTTAGTTCTACTGGTATTGTGATTGACCCTGAAAAAATAAAGGTTATAGTCTATATGAGCTCGCCGCGTACTCCAAAAGAGGTGCACAGCTTTCTATTTTATCAATGGTATATTATCAAAGATTTATCAATGCACTAGTGGAAAGGGCATCTATTTTCTAACTATCTATTTGAGTGGAATAAAGCCTGTAAAGTATCCTTTAATGATGTGAAGCAAGAATTAGCAAAAGCACCAATCTTAAAAGCACTAAGAAAAGGTGAAGTTTTCTATATGTTTTCAGTAGAGCCACAATGCATAGTATCAGTTGTTGTTTAGCTCCAATTTGGGAGAAAATATGGCATCGTCCAATTGCCTTTGCTAGTAGAAAATTGGGGATATCTGAAGTTAATTATATGTATATGAAGAAATTGTGCCTTGGATTGGTTTTTGTAATGAAGAAATTTAGGGATTATATTCTCTATGAGAAGGTAGTATTCTTTATGAAGGCGGAAGGACTTAGATTGTTGTTGAACAAGTTGCAACCACTTGATCGATTAGCAAAGTGGTTAACCAATTAGCAAGAGTTTGATTATGAGATTAGGAGTAAGCCACCAAAGCTGCAGGGTATTGTAGAATGTCTTGTGGTTTTTGGGGAGCCAAAGGAAATTTTCGTTGAGGGAAGTGATATTGAAGATCTATTTAAAATCTATACATCTTCCATTCCTTCATGGTATGCAATTATAACACATTATTTATCTATAGGAGGATTTGGGGTTCTTTTATCAAAGTCCGAAAAGAGAAAGATCAAGAAACAAGCATTATTATTTTTTATTATAATGGGTGTCTTGTATCCGAGAAGAATAGATGATATCTATCGTCGCTGTGTAGTACCCAATGAGGTACCATTTATTCGTGAGGAGTGCCATGATTCAGTATGTGGGAGACATTTTGCTAGCCATCTCACCACCCAAAAAGTTCTTCGTGTTGGATATTGGTGGCCATCAATTTTGCAAGATACTTTTAGTTATGTTAAGCTCTGTGACGTTTGTCAAAGACACGATGCAAGAGAAAATCATAGGTGACTTCTAAATCCCATTTTGGTTAAATGGGGTATTGATTTTGTGGGACCAACATACCCTCAATATACCCTTCATCAATAACACGAAAGCGGTATATTATTGTAGCATTAATGGACTACTTTACAAAGTGGTATGCAGCTCGAGCAATGGTGAAGGACAATGCCAAGGAGACTGCTAGTTTCATTATGGAGAAAATTGTTTGCCACTTTGGTCCACCAAAGGAGATTGTGTCTGATCGAGGGACACACTTCTTCAACAAGGTTATAGTGGCCCTAACTGAAGCTTTGAAGATTAAGCACAACAAGACTACCCCATATAATCCTCAAGCAAATGGTCAAGTTGAGAGTATGAATAAACAACTGGTGGGAATCTTATCCAAGATAGTATCGAAAAAAGCAAGCACGATTGGGATAAGAAGTTATATATGGCAGTGTGGGCTTATAACACAACATTCAAGAGAGCCACGTGCCACACCCTGTTCAAACTAGTGTATGGGGAGGAGTGCATTTTACCATTAGAAATAGAGCTCCCCATTGTACGTTTTGCCCTCAATCATTTGTTGGGAGAGGAAGAAGCATTGCAAGAATGGTATACATCTCTGGCACATCTTGATGAGATTTGGTTGTTTGCACGCTTTACCACATCAAGAAGTAGGGAAGAGGAGAATGAAAGCTCTTCATGATCTTCAAGCTAACAAGTACAAATTTGTGAAAAGTCTATTAGTGATGTATTATGACGCTCATTGAGAGCTCTTTCCAGAAAAATTAGAATCCAAATGGGATGGACCATAGAAGATTGTACATTTGGAAAGAATGGCTCTATGGCCCTTCTAGCAGATTTGCATAGAGTAGAGTTTAAGACTAAAGTTAATTTTAATAAGTTAAAGCCTTACTATGTGTAAGGGTTGATGTTGGGCTTGGTGCCTATGCAGGTCCTTTAGAATTCAACTTTAATGTGCACTAGGTACTAAGACGAGCAGATGAGATGCATCATTCCCTATCTGAAGCATCCATATCTTGAGCAACGTTACCACCAAGGATGAGTAATCTGGTGGAGCAAAGGGTATCAAGTTATTGATGGCAAGATAAATCCTTTACGTGGGAAATTAAGGTCTACTGCTCCCATTATCAACGAATTCTGACTAGCATTCCTACATGAGTGTTATACATCCTCTCTCTCGACTTGATTTTGATTATCAAAAGTATGAGTGAGCTTATTATTATGGCATTGCCTATCCATGAAGCTGGGGTTTATATTCTGTATTTTGATGGAGCTTTCAGAGGGTCTTCTAAACATGCGAGCATTGGTTTGGTCGTTAAAGATCCCTGATGTAGGGTTGTCATGAAGATGTGATTCTATTTAGGACCCTCTTTTACTAATAATATGAAAAAATATAATGCCTTGATCATGGGGCTAAATATAGCCCAATGTGGTGATATCCACCAATTATTAGTTAAAGGCAACTCGAAGTTAGTAATCAATCACCTAAATGGGACCTATAGTGTGTGGGATCCCATTCTACGAATGTATTGTCATGCAACCTTGGATATATTGCATATCTTTGAGACACTGATTTGTCAGTTTGTTCCTCGACAATGGAATCGCTGTCCTATGGAATTTGGGTGGAGCTTTGTGAAAGTCACTCGCTGCAAGGATGCTTTGTGATGGGAGAACTCAATGAAATAAAACATATCCAGAAGAATTTTTGAATGAGAAAACAAATTCCTGATTAAAAATATAGGCAAGTTACAGGTTCATAAGACTTTTGGATTAGATCAAAATAGTTATGGGAAAGAAAAGGATGAATTCTCAATCTGAGAGAGAAGAGAAGGTGGAAAGTTAGAGTTTGTTGAGTTACAAGAGAAGAAATCCCTTCTCAAATAATTTAAGAAGGAAAAAAAGAATGATAACAAAAACAAATTGTTTGTCGTAACGTAGACAAATGGAAAATTATGAAGGTCGTGATGTTTAAGATTGCGAGGCGTATCTTAATCAGCGTGTCCCACCATGTCATTGCTCTCAATGTAAGCTGGCAATTAGACGAAAACATTGATTGTCTATAGAACACATACAATGCTTCGGCAAGTTTCAATGTGAGATCATTGATCAGGCAATCTTGGATTTTGAGCAAACGGTTAGAAAATTTAATATCAATCATACATTGTACTCGCAAGCTAATTGAATGCCATATACAAAAAGATTGGGTGTGGTTGGCAAATTTTCTATCCACGGAGGTGACGTCTTATCCCAAGGAGGAGTGTATCCTTTGCAGCCAATTAGAAGGGTTTGTGGGCGTGCGATGGATGGAGTGCTTGAGCCAATCCACCACTTGGAAGGTACTACCCAATCTACACCGTCAATACCAAAGGAGACAGGCAGCCTTCCAGACTTACCTACAATCTTGGAGTCTGAGATGGAGGCAATGATCGATGCATTGATTCCCATGGATGTCGAGATTTCTGATTTACTTAGAGAGGAAGCATCCATACCATTATATGATGGGTGTTGAGTATCTTTCCTGAAGACACTGCTTGCACTCCTAAGTGTGCAAGCAAAATACGGGTGGAGCAATGCGAGTGTGACCGAGTTGTTCAAGTACCTTGTAGGTATGCTTTGTTGATTTCTTTTCGGCACTATCATTAAAAATATTTGTGCTTTTTCAAGGTGTTTTATGATTTTTTTCAGTTTATTAAAATATCATATATTACCACCTGCAAATACCATGCCTGAGTCTCATGATGATGCATGACATGTTTTACGAAAGCTTGGCATGGACTACAATAGTATCCATGAATGTATCAACGATTGCATATTGTTTCGAGGAGAATACGAGACTATGGAGACATGTCCAAAGTGTGGTGCTCAGAGGTATCGACAGGACTTGCAAGGGCAAACCATCCCTCAAAAAGTTCTTAGACACTTTCTTCTTATCCCTTGCATAAACCACATGTTTCATACGTCCGGCATGGCGAGCTTGACAACGTGGCATGCGCAGAATAGGTCCACGGATGGAGTTCAACGAATATCAACGGATTCATGTGCATGGAGGCACATTAACTCTACCTTCACAAGCTTTGCCTAAGAGCCAAGGAATCTTCGGCTCGGTCTTGCAATGGAGGGCGTGAACCCATTCGGTCTGCGCTCAACTTCTTACAGTGTGTGGCATATAGTCCTTGTCAACTACAATATCCCTCCATGGCTTTCTACAAAGAAAAAACATCTCATCCTTAGATTACAAAGTCAAAAATATGGACGTGGCTCAAGATACAAGTGCTACTCCTTGCTCTCGTGGTGGTTCCAGAGAGCGTGGCTCAAGTAGTTGCTGTGGAGGCATGGATGCGGTGTGTCCGTCTAGTCCTTCTACTAGAGTTGCATCACCTTCGGGATTTGTCACACCTGTGGGACATCTACTCTAGTCACTCCAGCTTTTTCTCAGCCATTTGCAGGTGGCACCCCTATGGGTGCTATTCTGATAGATACTACCCCAGTCGGTACATTAGATGTACAGGGGTCTCTTGGACATGCCCAGGAGTATGGTTACAGGTGGAAGAGGACCCATCTTAGGCATACCCGAGAGGGGTATGCCTACCTTGTAGATGATAGGTCAGGAGCCATCATCATGAATAATGAGGGGAGGAGGGTAATGGTTCACACGAGAGAGTTGTGTCAACAAGTTTTTTGACACGTCTTAGATCATTGGAAAAACATACCGGAGGGGAGTAAGGACTACATAGTAGCATCCTTGCATGAGGAGTTTTCGGTATCAGCCACAGCAGAGATAGGTTTTCTACGGGCTAGATGATGGAGTGCATACGTGCATATATGTCACACAGACGATCAGATGCACGCAAGGCTCTCAAGAGTGGGGCTGCAAAGTCCGAGTGGCTAGACGTAGACAATTGGCATCGACTGAGGGAGGAGGCTATAGATTCTCCAGGATGTTGGAGACAGCAGCGCGAGGCGGCGAGGGCACGACTAGAGACTCGAGTAGTCCATCATCTTGGAAGTGGCGGCCACAGGACATATCTGGAGACATTTGTAAGTTTTTCTTTTGTTTTGCTTGCTTATTTTTTTGCAATATCCTTTGTACTGACAATCGTGTTTCTAACAGTTAGTATTTTGTTTTCTTTGCAGCACTCCATTACAAATCGCGATACGACTGGCCTTGAGACTTGATATGCAAAGAGGCACGATCTCACTGCATTGATCGACTAATTGTATGGATACAGCGGCCCTATAAGTCACTCATCTTTCTTATCCGTAGTTACTATGTTTAATTAGAATGCATTATTGTATAGTGGACTGATGTGTAGTTGTTTCTTTTTTTGCAAAGTCCGTTCGATGCTCCTTTGCGGCGGGAGGAGGTTTCAGATGGCAATGATCTGATCCTTGCAGCTTACACATTCTTCTTTTTCGGTCACGTGATCTATGTAGACATTTTCTATGTAGTAGTGATATCTTGCCATGATTATACCAGTCACTTTCATTGTGTGATCATGTATTTATTTCATGTATCAGTGTTATGATTTAAGTACATTTTGTCTTTATTTATACGAGTATTGTACACATTGCACAAACTATTTTGTATGGCCCAAATAAAATGCCTGCCTTGCCACAAATTTTTTTTTCCTGTTATTGTCGCTATTAGCGTCACAAATTTACTGCACACATCATTATTAGCGTCGCAAAGCGTCGTTATCAACGTCGTTATTTGCGTTGGTATCAGCATCGCAAATACCGACACAAATAGTGACCCAGATAATGACGCTAATACTGACTATTCTATGGCATCGCCAATAACGACACTTTTTGCGACGATGGGGGAAAATTTTTTTAATAACATTTTCCGTCGCTTTTAACATCGGTATAAGGCTATATTTTGTAGTGGGATTACTAAAGTTAAGGACTTTTTGAAGATAAAGTTTGAGATGAAGGATTTGGGTGAGCTAAGGTACATTTTTGGTATTCAAGTGATTAGATGTAACGATGGTAAATATATGATTGTCCCAAAGGCAATACGGCTTGGATATGTTATCCAAGTATGGTATGATAGCATGTAAGCCTCTTTCATTGCCATTAGAGAAAAATGTGAAGTAGAGTATTGATGCTCAAGATGAGCATTAGGAGAAATATGGACTCTCTTTTTTACCCCTTAAGGGTTTTCTCCTATCTCTCTCTCTCTAAAAAGAGATTCCTAAATAATGTTATAATAAGAGATATTCTATAATTAATCAAATCTCATATTTTTATTTTTAATAGAATTCATCCATTATTTTATCCCCAAGCTATAGGATAATATCACTTTTTCTCAAAATCCCCACAACTAAAAAAATACAATTCTATTTTCTTCAAAAATGGAGCCAATCATTGAAAAACGACTCTTTAATATCCTCATGACTTTTTAACATTAAAATATATTAGAATTATTTTTATTTTCACTTCTTAAAAGGACGAAAGTTTAAAAATGATATAAGTTGACATACACATCATATTTTAAGATTATTTTTTACCCAAATGCACCTTTTTGACTCGAGAGTTTCCTTGTAAAGTTTTATCTCTTCTGGACAAGTATATGCCAATTTCTAGACATTTTTTTCTTCCTTCTAAAAGCCTTAGTTTTATCCCAAATTTTGTGTACTCTTTTCTTTCCCTCAAAAATATATTTTCTTGCATACAAAATCTTTTGAAGAAGCAACATTGAGGAGCGGTTCTAATGCCATTTGTTGAAATCAAATAGTCTCCCTCTACAACACTCTCTACACTACCATAAGCAATCTCCCTCTTCAACACTATACTATAAGCAATCTCCCTCTTCAATAGTCTATACTACAAGCAATCGAGTGATAATGGAGGTATCTTTATTTTTTAATCTCTGTGATATTATTCTTCACACACTACAAGGATATGGAGATATAGCGACGGCGGTTTCCAACACAAAATAGTGGCGTCACTATTTGCCTCGCTTTGCAAATAGCGATGATACTTAGACGAAAAAAATACGGGCCGAAACTCGAGCATATTATTTTGCACACATACACGAAAGAGAGAGTGAAAGGGAGAGCGAAAGGGAGAGCGAACATCTTGCATTTGAGAGGAAGAGAGAGAGAAATAGAGAAAGACGGAGAATGAAAGCTTCTCATCGCCATCTCGCTGCCGTTCGCCAAGAAGAGGAGGAAGTGTACAGAGGGCGAAAAGGAGCCTCCGTCACGAAGAGGAGCCGCTAAATCCATCTTCAAGCCTTTACAGTGAGTGCATTGTTCCTTCTTGCTTTGTTTTTGTGTTTTCTCTTTCTGTTTTACTTGTTTTTGTTAAAATTCATGTGTATTGAGAGAGGGAGAAGAAATGAGAGAGAAAGAGAG
This sequence comes from Lygodium microphyllum, assembly GCF_053477565.2. Lineage (NCBI taxonomy): Eukaryota > Viridiplantae > Streptophyta > Polypodiopsida > Schizaeales > Lygodiaceae > Lygodium > Lygodium microphyllum. Next base: position 112,545,011 of record NC_141150.1, on the reverse strand, counting down.
GGAGAGAGAGCAAAGGAGAGGAAATGAGAGAGAGAGAGAGAGAGAGAGAGAGAGGGGGGGGAGAGGGAGAGGGAGAGGGAGAAGGAGGGAGAGGAAACAGAGGGAGAGGAAGAGAGGGAAACATTAAACATAATAGGGAAAGAGAGAAAGAGAGGCTGAGGGTGAGGGAGAAAGAGGAAGTGAGAAAAGGATAGAAGGAACGAGAGAAAGAGGGAAAAAATTTAAACATAATAGGGAAAAAGAGAAAGAGATGGAGAGGGAGAGGGAGGGAGAGGAAGAGAGAAAATGAAAGAAGGAACGAGAGAGAGAAGGAAAAAACATTAAACATAATAGGAAAAGAGAAAGGGAGAGGGAGAGGAGGGAGAGGAACTGAGAGAGGGAGAGGAATAGAGAAAAGGAAAGAAGGAACGAGAGAGAGAGGGAAAAAACATTAAAAATAATAGGGAAAGAGAGAAAGAGAGGGAGAGGGAGAGGGAGAGGGAGGGAGAGGAAATGGGAGGGAGAGAAAGAGAGAAAAGGAAATAAGAGAGGGAGAGGAAGAGAGAAAAAACATTAAACATAATAGGGGAAGAGAGAAAGAGAGGGAGAGGGTGAGGGAGGGAGAGGAAATGAGAGAGAGAGAGGAAGAGAGAAGGATAGGGAGAGGGTGAGGGAGGGAGAGAAAATGAGAGAGGGAGAGAAAGAGAGAAAAAACATTAAACATAATAGGGGAAGAGAGAGAGAGAGAGAGAGGGTGAGGGAGAGAGAGGAAATGAGAGAGGGAGAGGAAGAGAGAAAAGGAAAGAAGGAATGAGAGAGAGAGGGAGAAAACATCAAACATAATAGGGAAAAAGAGAAAGAGAGGGAAAGGGAGAGGGAGGGAGAGAGAGAAGGAGGTTGAGGTTGTTGTTATTGTGTTGTTTTGTTTTCTTTTTTCTTTTTTTATTATTTGTTATTGTTGTGGTAGTCGTAGTAGTGGTAGTGGTAGTGGTAACGATAGCGGTAGTTGAAGATTAATTTCTTAATTTTTTATTTGTTATTTTTGTGATTGTCATAGGAGTGGTAGTGGTAGTGGTAGTGGTAGTGGTAGGGGTAGGGGTAGGGGTAGCGGTAGTGGTAGTTGTTGTTTAATTTCTTATTTTCTTGTTTGTTGTTGTTGTGGTAGTCGTAGTAGTAGTAGTGATAGTAGTAGTTGTTGTTTAATTTCTTCTCTTCTCGTTTGTTGTTCTTGTGGTAGTCGTAGTCGTCGTAGTCGTGATTGTAGTAGTAGTACTAATAGTAGTAATAATAGTTTTCTTGCTTGTTGTTGTTGTAGTAGTAGTTTTTTTCTTTTCTTATTTATTGTTGTTTAGTTTTTTTGTTTGTTGTTGTTATTGTAGTTTTTTCTTTTCTTGTTTGTTGTTATTGTAGTAGTAGTTGTTGTTGTTATTGTTTTTTCTTCTTTTCTTGTTTATTCTAGTGGTAGTGGTAGTCGTAGTCGTAATCGTAGTCATAGTCATAGTTGTGGTTATTGTAGTAGTAGTAGTAGTAGTAGTGGTGGTGGTGGTGATTTTCTTATTTGTTATTATTGTTGTTACTGTTGTAGTAGTAGTTTTGTTTCTTTTCTTGTTTATTGTTGTTTAGTTTTCTTGTCTGTTGTTGTTGTAGTAGTGGTAGTAGTAGTTTTTTTTCTCTTTTCTTGTTTGTTGTTGTTGTTGTTAATTTTTCTTCTATTCTTATTTATTATAGTGGTAGCGGTAGTGGTAGTAGTAGAGAGAGAGAGTTGTTGTGGTGGTTGTAGTCATCATAATCATGTTTGTAGTACTAGTAGTAGTAGTAGTAATAGTATTCTTATTTGTTTTTGTTGTTGTAGTAGTAGGTTTTTTTATTTTCTTGTTTATTGTTGTTTAGTTTTCTTGTTTTTTGTAGTAGTAGTAGTAGTAGTTTTTTCTTATTTTCTTATTTTTTGTTATTGTAGTAGTAGTTGTTGTTGTTGTTGTTGTTGTTGTTTTTTCTTTTCTTGTTTATTATAGTGGTAGTCGTAGCCATAGTCATGGTCGTAGACGTAATCGTAGTCGTCATAGGCATGGTTGTAGTAGTAGTAGTGGTTTTTTTGTTTGTTTATTTGTTGTTGTTGTTGTAGTAATAGTTTTTTTTGTTTTCTTGTTTATTGTTGTCTAGTTTTCTTATTTGTTGCTGTCTAGTTTTTTCTTCTTTTCTTGTTTATAGTAGTAGTAGTAGTAGTACTAGTAGTAGTGGGAGCTTTCGCTCAACCACCAAGACCCACGGACCGCTTATTATTTCAAGCGTTCCAAGCATGCTCTAATGGCTACCTCTCACATAGCCGACGCGCTGTCGATCCTACAAGTGTAGTGAGCTTACCTTGATGCCGATATGAGTTGCCTTCACTCTCGCACACACCGGTAGCTCCACGATCCTAGATGCTAGCTCAAGCCTCCTCCATCTCCAAGCTCCATCCACCATAGCCGCGCACGCAAGAGAAGAGAAGAGAAGAGAAGAGAAAAGAAGAGAAGAAGAGAAAAGGAGATGGTGAAGAGCTTCACCCTCTTGATCCCTTACTCCCACACACTCTCTCTCACACTCTCACACTCCCTCTCTCAAGAGCACACACAAGCAAGGAGAAGAGAACAAGAGAACAAGAGAATAGCTCTTGTTAGCCACACACCAAAGAATGAGCTTCCATTCACTTTTTAAACTTTATATACAAAACCCTAAATTTCCATGGGCACCCATCTATTTCTTTTACATGAGCGGCCATTGTGGCAAGGCCCTTTGTAGAGTTTCCCCCTTCTAGCCTTATGTCTCTAGCCTACACTCGTTTAATACTTTACAATTGGCACAGGAGGGAGCGTGGCACTCTTTTACACGAACTCGCTCTTTTACGTGAACTTTTGGAGTCTTTTGAGACGCCTTTCATTTAAAATTACGCTTTTGGCCCCAGCTTAGCTTTAGAGGCCGCATGTGTGTCTTTGCTCTTTTTTCATCTTCTTTCCGCTTTTTCATTCATTCTTCCATTTTTTTGACTTGGGGTTAACATTACCCCCCTCCGAGACGGGTGCCAGTCCCATGGCACTCTTGGCTACTGTTGGGATTTAAGAGGCAGTTGGCGAAGTAGTCGTATAAGGGTAGGGCCACGTGTAAACCTGAGTGCTCGTGGAAGCTTGATACCAAGGTTGGTTGGAGAAGCCAAACGGATAGCAAGTGGTTGATGGGGGCCTCTGAAGTCGGTGGTTTGTCGCCTTTGTGATGCTTGGAAGAAAAAGTGCAGTGCTCTACCTAAGGGGGGGTGTTGAACTTGTTGTGTAGTGTATTGTGCTCATGCTGGTGGAATGGGGAGTTGGGTCTAGCCAGTGGCTAGCTTGGATGATGTCCCACACTTGAGGACCCCATTCGTGCAAGGGAGATGCAGTGCAAGTAGCTTAGGGTGACAGGTCTAACCACAGACGAGTGGTACCCCCACTAGGTATGTCATGTCCTTGATGTGCTCTAAGCCTAAAGTGGGGGAGCAAAAAGGACGAGGGGGTTAGGAGCGGGGCCACTCGACCGAAGCCACCGTGTATGCTTAACGTGAGGACCCCTAGGTGCAGTGTCATGTGGTGCAAGTGCTTTTGTAAGTGAGTTGTTTTGTCCATTCGATGTGTAATGTTCCTCTTGCTCTTCCTTGGATGCTTGTTTAAGATAATTATTAGTTATAAAGGCTGGATCGGGGCATGAAGAGAAGTCCGCAAGAAAACGTGTCATGGAATCATTTAGGCTTCCCAAGTCGAAGAGGAGGATATGTTCGAAGGAGGCGGCATTGGAGTTGTAGATGATAGGAAAATCATGACACCCATGGAGGGTGGCAACAAAATCCACACCTACCCTACGAGGATACAACATGAATGTGGGGTCATTCCTCTCATAGGGTAGGGTATTTCGTTTGGATGTGGGGTCATTCCTCTCATATGGCAACTCGTAGAAAACTTAGAACCGTCGCATTTCGTTTGGATGTGACTCCGCGTGGACCATTTTCAGATGGTACCAGCTTGCCCCATTCATACGTATTGAAGGTCGTCCAAGAAAACCTTCCTTGAGTTCATGACCCTCTGGCAAGAAAGCGTCATGTCCTTGATATACCATCTTCTTTATGGTTCATGACATTCAGGAGTCTAATTGTGGCCCGCACAATGGACATGTATGATAACTTGAGGTAACTATACCTGTTCGAACACCTCTATCCAGTGAATACAAACTTGAACGAGATAAAATATAGATATTACCAATGAGAACGAAAGCCTATTTACCTGAGCAGTCTCTGAATCCCGGAAAGTCATGAATCGTTTACATGAGAATGGCTCGAATATTGGCGGACCGTCGACCATCGCGTTTCCTCATATCTTGCACAGTGATCCCCTCCTCCCACAAAATCTTAAGCTCATCAACTAATGGACGAAGATACACATCCATATTTTTGACTTTGTAGCATCCGGGGACGAGTAAGCTAAGGATGAGATGTCCTTTCTTCGTAGAAATCCATGGAGGGATATTGTAGTTGACAAGGACTATAGGCCACACACTGTAAGAAGTTGAGCACAAACCGAATAGGTTCACGCCATCCATTGCAAGACCGGGCCGAGGATTCCTTGGCTCTCAGGCAAAGCCTGGGAAGGTAGAGTCAATGTGGCTCCATGTACATGAATCCGCTGATATTCATTGAACTTCATCTATGGACCTATTCTGCACATGCCACATTGTCAAGCTCACCATGACGGACGTATGAAACATGTGGTTTATGCGGGGGATAAGCGGAAAGTGTCTAAGAACTTTTTGAGGGATGGTGTAACAACTCCGAAAGGATAATTCCTTTTTAATAAAATAAAAGTAAAAAAATAATAATCCCCTCCTCCCTCAGCCGACGTCGCGCTGGAGGGAAGGGAGGGAAGCCACGATCAAGCAGCACGCTGGGGCTCATGTGGACCCTTATGAGCGAGAGTGAGTGAGGCGCCGAGGAATTGCTTGCTACACTCACATTGAATTTTCACACTTGAAGTACACTTAAGGAAACTGAAAGCCTGATTGGGCACAAGTGCATAAGGAACAACACACTCACCGAGTGACCATAAATTGAGGGTTGTATCCAATAATCGAAGGAACTCACTCAGATAAATCACTCAAGGAACCCACCAATAGGAGAGGATACAAGACATAGACAAACACGCGAAGCGCAGGATGGAACCAAGCAAGGAGCACCAACGACGAGGATTTGTCACGACTATTCGACCTACTTGACATCACAGCGGGGCGCAAGAATTCGACCATGACGAAAGAAAGCTCAGACCATCGGTCTAATGAGGAGCTCGATTTGAGTGTATTCCCAGATGTTATACAGCAGATGGTGAGCAGTTACGATGCGCATGCCCGGTACGAGCACCGGGGTAGGACAGCAGATGCAATCATTGCAGACCTAGAGGAGGAGAGAAGGCTAGCCCGCAAGGCATTGCAAGGCATAGCTGATTACAATAGGGATCAACAGGCTAGGAGCCAAAGGCAAAGCATGGAGCTGCATGAGGTGCAACGAGTGCTGAACTTGGCTGGCCGGAACCGAACAGACCATGAGAGAGCACTGGAGGGAGACTTGACACTGAGCGAGCTCCTCATGAAATGGCTGCTCGATAATACCGCGGTAGAGCAGAGTGCCACTGCACTGGCGACATCTCTGCTTGCAGGACTAGGGGCAAACCAGGGCTTAAAGAACCAGGCCAAAATACCGATTGTGGCTAAACAACTCGACAAGTACCAGCCGCATGACGACCCATACAGCTTTGTCGAGCAGTTTGAGGAGGTCTGCGAAGCCAACGGCCTCAACGACCAGACCCAACGTTCGCAAGCATTCGGGCTTTATTTAGGCGACAAGGGTAGGACGTGGTACACAAGCCTGGATGCCGTGGAGCGAGCCAACTTCAGTAATCTCAAGGATCTCTTCGTCAAGAGGTTCATCGAGCCCGGATACTCCAATAACCTGCTAGTACGCTTGATGAATGTCAAGCAGAAAGAGAAGAAGGACATCCGCAACTATGTGACCCATGTGAGGAGTCCCTTTAAGAGAATCCCTCTAGGCGAGCGACCGATTGACAGAGCAGTTTCAACTGTATTCATCAGCGAAATTAGGGACAGGGAGTTATATAAGGCATTGGCAGGCGATTCAAGCTTGCAACGGGACGTAGTGGCTAGAGTTTTTGAGGAAGCCATCAGAGTCGATGACCAGCTGAAAGAGCGAAGCTCTAGGAACTCAACTCTAGAAGAGACTAACCCGAAAAGCTTGGAGAGAACGTCAGCCTCGGGTGAGCGGTCAAACCCATCACCCCAAGATAAGGGGAAGGCCACCGAGACAGACCAAGGCTTGGCTGAGATCAAGATAGAATTAGCCAAGATACACACCATGTTGAGACGACCAACGCGCCCGCACATCCAGTGCGTGTACTGTGGCGGAAACCACTTGCCAGCCGAGTGTCAAGACCCTAGGTCAAGACCTTGTGCTAACTGCGGTAGGTTCGGCCACAATGCCACACATTGCAGACTACCATGAAGACTTTCATACTCGCAGCCCTACGGCCAGCCATATCTAGCTAACAGGCCGCAGCCATTCTTTGGAAGGGGAGCCCCATTGGCTCTACCCGTGCCTAATGATATGAAACTAGCTGTCCCTAGAATGGACATAAATCCTACCGGCATTCCTAGACCGCTTGGTCCTTATGTGACCCATCCACCAAGCGACGCTCCAGTACACTACATGGAGGAGCCTAGTGACGAAGAGACCTACATATGCCCTTACGTCTCGCATGACGACGAGGGCAACGCGGTCCTCATGGATTATCGACCCGTGCCAGTGATGGCGTTAGGACGAGGACGGGGTAAAGGCCTAGGAGGGCAGCCACAGGATCCGGTCACTTGTTGGACTTGCGGCCACCCCGGTCACGTCTCATCATCTGCCCTGAAAGAGAGCAGCAAAATAGGGACAAGGCTGACCAAAGGTGTGCAGAGTGCAGAATCACCCATTTTTTCATAGACTGCCCAAAGCGGAAGCCGCTCTCTAGCTCAGCTAATGTGCCATCTGTCCCATTGGGGCTGTTTAGTGTGGAAAACCCCGACGAGGAAGCCACACCTATTCCCTTGCAAGTTATGACCCGAGCCTCAACAAAGCAGGCCGGCATCTCTCTGCCAGGACCTAGCAATATTGACGCTACCTCAATAGGAAAGAAAAGCCGCAGACAGAAAAAGAAGAGATCGGAAGCTAAGGTCGCATTGAAGACTGAGAGTGCTACGTCTTTACCTACTGGGAAGAAAGTCTCAAATGCGGAGGCAGCAACTTCAGCCCCTAAGACAGCTGAAAAGGGAAGCGCTAAGATAGGGGAATACCCTCATCCAAAGCGACAATTAGAGGCCATAGAAAAGGTGAGGGAGTGGGTGAGGGAGGCTCAATAGCATCTCACAGACGCTGAACATATCATAGAGGACGAGATCGACGACCTCTCCAGTGTGAGCATGCCAATGTCACCGCCTCAACCTAAGTCGGCTGAAGCCACTAAGCCACGAGCAATGCCTCTGAGACCAAGTCTAGACGCAACAAAGCCGCAGATCAGCCGCAGCCATTGGTCTGGGCAGCCAGGGCTAAAGGAAGAACAAGTATCTAACCACCTCTTGACCACTCTAGTGACCACCCCTGTAACACTTAGCCTAGGAGATCTGCTTAGGCAGCACCCTACCCTATGGCGGGACCTTAAGCAGTGGGTCGAGGGATCACAAGAGCAGGTCACGGCAAACCCTCAAGACCAGGATGCAGAAACGCAATTGCCAAGTCTGACGATGCACTCCATGCCTAAATCCTTGCACGTCAACGCCTTTTGGGAAGGCTCTGAGATGCACGCAGTCCTGCCGGTCCTAGCCCTGGGTAACACAACAAGGAAGGGAATTGTAGACATGGGAGCCGGGGTTAGTGTGCTTAGCCACGCAGTGTTGCAGACTTGGGGGAACCCGCCTATCGAAGCTGCTCGATTTAATGTCACGCTAGCAAACGGTATGAGAGTGAAGCCATTCGGGGTCTTGAAGAATTAGCCAGTGAAGATCGCAGGTGTCCAGTTCCCTGTCGACTTTATAGTCATGAAGGGAGTGGACTACGATGTCCTATTAGACCGACCCTGGATGCGCAATGCTAGAGTCATAGAAGACTAGGGTAACGGCTCGATCTTCATTGGCAATAGAACTGATGCCGTAAGAATAGAGATGGACACTTGGAAGACCTCATCAGTCGACCTAGACGCCATCTCTACTATGCTCAAAGGGAACGCTAAGGTCACGAATCCCTATGGGCCCTTGACTAAGTACATCCCATGCCCAGAGGATGAGCGGGATTGGATGCACATTCTCGCTACAATTGACCTGCCATTCTCAGACCATGAGGCATATGAGCAGGCCATCAAAACAATCGACAAGACAAACAAAGCACTCTCTACACCCGTCTACATGATGGCAGCAAGCCTCCATGGTAAGCCTAAGCCTGTTACATTCCAAGTGCCATCCAACAAAAGGGAACTCCAGGGGGTATTGGAATACCTAGCGGACCAGCTTGCGGGCAACCTGGCTGCCAACTTCAAACCACTCCAGGATCTTTTAGAGGATCCTAAGTGGCGATGGACCAGGGTGCACGAGCTGGACCTCATGTATAACTGGGCCTTGATTCCAGACCAATGACACGGGGCATACCAAGCCCTAGGAGACGATGGGCAGTCAAATGACAAGGATTCTTGCAATGAATACGAAGACGGCCAATCCTTCAGTGATGGAAGCGAGGGTGAAGTGGATACCATAGAGTACGACACTGAAGGACGAGAGATTGAGCAGATACGAGCAGACGCCAAGCCGCAAAAAAGGTAGGCCCTTAGACTGGAGCAAGGAGTCATGCGTATGAAATGTGATCGTGCGTGGTTGGAATGTATGGGGGCCATAGACCTTGAGCAAGCAGGCCTAGCCCAATCAGGGACGCCATCAATACTTAGAACCGAATCGCCATCTGAATTGCGGCCACCAGGGGAGACCACCTCTTCCAGCGAAGATGAAGGGTTTGACTCTGAATCGGAAGTTACTTTGGATAGTGACCCAGAGATCCCTAGGCCGCCCATGACCAGACGCACCAAGGGGGACTTACCCGTCCACCTGAGATGCAGACGATCAAAGCAAGATAGGGCAAAGTACCCCAAAGATGCACGATCAGAAGAGTAGCGAAAGCCGCAGGACCTCCCTAAACACTTTACTAAATTCAAAAAAGGGGATAGAGTAGTGGTTCTGCCAGGTGCCAAGCGTCAAGGGCAGACGAGCGAACCAATCGAAGGACCAGCCAAGGTCAAGGAGGTAAACCTAGCCCTGGAAGGGGAGATACCCCGACCAGTGTTCATTGCCGATGACTTGACTGGTGAAGAAGAGTTGAGTCTTGTTGCTCTCTTGCGGGAGTACATAGACGTAATTGCCTGGTCCTTAGAAGAGCTACGGGGGGTAGATCCGAGTTTTGTGACTCACAACATACCCATGACGTTGGACGCAATGCCGGTCAAGCAGCGACCGTACCCCATGAATCCAAAACACGCTCATGCTGTCAAAGAGGAAATCGACAAGTTGATGAGAGCTAGATTCATCTACGAAATTGAGCACACGGACTGGGTGTCACCCATAGTCATTGTGATGAAGAAGAATGGCAAAATTCGAGTGTGCGTCAATTACAAGAAGGTGAACGTTGCTACAAAGAGAGACAACTATCCCTTTCCGTATACCGAGCACATGCTTGAGAGGGTGGCAGGCAAGGAAGCTTACAGTTTCCTAGATGGCTTCTCAGGGTACAACCAGGTGCAAGTACATCCTGTAGACAGGCACAAGACCGCCTTTGCCACTGAGTGGGGTGTCTTTGCGTACATAGTCATGCCCTTCGGGTTGACCAATGCCCCTGCCACTTTCCAACGCCTCATGTGCACCATCTTTAAAGACATGCTTCGCAAGGAGTTAGAGGTCTTTGTTGACCATCTGTGTATCCATTCGACCTAGATCGACCACTTAAACAAACTCCGGGTAGTCTTTGAACGGTGTCGCTTATATCATCTCTCCTTGAACCCCTTAAAGTGCCAGTTCTGGGTGAAACACGGATGCATCTTAGGGCACGTAGTGTTAAAGAACGGCATTGCCATTGACTTTTCTAAAGTCAGAGTCATTGTGGATTTACCACCACCCGATAACTACAAGGGAGTTCAGTGCTTCTTAGGACACATGAGATATTATCGACGCTTTGTACTAAATTACGCACTAATTGCAAGACCATTGTACAAGCTGTTGATAGTGTTCGAGTGGACTGAGGAATGCCAGCGCGTATATGAGGAGTTGAAAAAGGCTCTCACTACTGCACCAATTTTGCGAGCCCCAGACTGGAACATAGTGTTTCATGTACACATAGACGCCTCTAAGTTTGCTATCGGAGCCGTGCTATGCCAGCCGGGCGAACATAATCTAGACTACCCGGTGAGTTTTGCCAGCAGGCAGCTCACAGAGACCCAGATAAACTATTCCACGACAGAAAGGGAAGGGTTGGCCATGGTATTCGCGGTAAAGAAATTCAAGCATTACCTTTTGGCCACTCCCTTTGTCTTGTTTGTTGACCATCAGGCCTTGCTGTATCTTGCGAATAAGCCTTGCGCTACGGGACGCATAGCTAGATGGTTACTCCTGCTACTGGAGTTCGACTTCTCTGTGGTTATACGCAAAGGAAAGCAGCATTACATGGCTGACCACATGTCTCGCATACCCACAGGAGAAGCCGCTGGACAAGGCATACCTGACGATTTGCTGTATGCTCATCTCTTTAACCTGTCTAGCGAGAAAGAATTATTTAAAGCTGATCTGACGCCATATTGGGCCGAAGACATAGTGCGAGTACTAGAGAACGGACTATCTGAGCGACCCATTGAGAAGGCCAGGCTGAGGAGGCTTATCCTGAAAATTCAGCCATACCAACTGATAGCCGGCCAACTCTACAGGTTGGGACAAGACGAGTTGTTACGCAGATGCGTATGTGAGCACGAGATGCATGACGCATTGAACGAAGCACATGGCGGAATTGCTGGAGGACACTTTAGCGGGGACACAACAGCCCAAAAGGTGCTACAATCCCAACTATGGTGGCCCACCCTCTTCCGTGATGCAGCTAAATTCGTAAGGCACTGCGATGAGTGCCAAAGGACCAAAGTGCCTGTGCGGAAGGACAAGATGGAGTTGACCCCTGTCGTAGCCCGGCAACCCTTTGAAAAATGGGGCATCGATTTTATTGGGCCTATAAGTCCTGCAGCACAGTATTCCCAAGCTCGCTACATCATCGTGGCAATTGACTATCTAATGAAATGGGCAGAGGAACGAGCCACGAGGAAGAATTATGCTAGGACCACTGCAAAGTTCTTGTGGGAGCAGGTCATTTCACCGTTTGGCTGTCCAATCGAGCTAGTAAGCGACCAAGGTACACACTTCATTAATGAGGTGATTGCCCACTTGCTCTCTACCTTCCTAATAATTCATCAGAAATCCTCTCCCTATTACCCTCAGGCTAATGGCCAAGCCGAATCCACAAATAAAATCTTAGTCAACGTGCTTACAAAAGTCGTGTCTACTTCAAGAAGAGACTGGGACAACAAGCTAATGGCGGCCTTGTGGGCCTATCGCATAGCTTATAAAATGGCTGTAGGACAGACGCCTTTTAGACTGACGTACGGAATTGAAGCCATTTTGCCCTTAGAATTCTTCATCCCTAGCTTGAGGCTAGCAGTCCAGGAGGGTTGGGAGGGAAGAGAGGCTTGGACCAACCCCTTGGTGGAGCTAGAGCGCTTAACGGAGACCCGACTCCTCGCCACTCACTCTTTGATTTGTGAAAAGGCTCGACAAAAGATGTGGTTTGACAAGCATGTCAAGCAGTGAGACTTCGAACAAGGGGATCTTGTTCTGCTATACTCGGTAAAAGGACATAAACAGAAGATGAAGTTCCGTGGGCTAGGGCCCTTCAGAGTACGCATGATTGGTAGAACTGGGAATGTTGAGTTGGAGACACTTGACAGCGAGGGAATAGGCTTTTTCAACGACACCCGTGTAAAGAAGTACTATCCTCCTTCCCATCCATTACATGAGCCACCCATGCTAGAACCCCCACTGAACGTCTGCATGGCTACTGTAACCGACCTTACAGATCAGGACGATGAAGCAGTGGCACCAGCGTATCTACGAATCACAGTCACAGCAGGAGCGGTGTATTCTTTCGATGCCTTGATTGATGAAGGGGCCGACTACAACATCTTGACGCATGACCATTGGACACGCATTGGTCAACCGACGCTGCAACCCACTAATGCCAACCTCACCCCGTTTGGGGATACTGCCTATTCACTCATGGGGAAGTGCAAGGTACTCGTTTCCATCGAGTCTGAAAGTTTACCAGCTTTCTTCCATGTGTTGCCTGACACTAAAGAAGTCCGTAACGTGTCACTATTGGGTCGCACCTTCAAGAAGCTAACGCGCTGTAATGTGGATTACAACTTAGATCGCATTCATCTTGCTATCGACAACGTTCGTATAGTGACGACTTTTAGCAAGGGCTGTCATGATTCCTCCACCATCACGACACCACCGGTAGAAATCCCTGGGACCACAATCCAGCCCAAGTCTAAACTAGAGAAACCTACGGCCTCGTGCCAGGCTCTCGACCCTAGGCCCAAACCCACCAGTGCTCACAAGGTCAAGGAGCCCAAACTTATGTGGGTGCCAAAATGGCAGAAACCACATCCGGGTACACCACCCAAACGCAATCCTAACCGCCAACATCATAAGCCGTCCCGGCCTAAGAGGCAGTCTAGACGCTATCGCTATAGATACACAACCACGCAGTGATGGATTCCCAAGGATCTCTTGTGGGCACAAGGATACTACGAGGGCAACCCCTAGATTTGGGTGCCTAAAAATGGCCAGCTAAAAAGCTCATCTACAAGCAATCTCACCCTAGTGTGGAAGGCTTGCACACGTGGTCCCCAGAACATAGTCAGCACGCCATTGCCAGCTGTGGCTAGTAAGCCTCAGCTCATCTATCGACCAAAGCAAACGCCACAAGCCTTAAACCTGCCTAATCCAGAGGACTTAAAAAGCCCTATGACTGCTCACTCAGAACCTAGCACAACCCCCAGGCCCCCAGAGCTTCCTACAGTGCCTCAACGTGCTTCGGAGTGTAAAGCCCAACCTGTGACACCAATGAGGGAGTCACCACTATCCAGTCCAGTTACACCATCCCCACCAGCAGGTCTTAAACCTTCATACGCGATACGACCTTTCCTCTCCTTGGCTAAGGACCTTGCCGCGACCTCTGGAGATTACTTAATAACCTGCATCAAGATGTTGAACGAAACTCTCACCACATTCGCTAGAAGTTATGAGGGGCTAGACCTAGGCCTTCTTGACAGAACCCTTGCTTCGGAGGTTCGTGCATTACCATGCACTTGGGAAGAATACAAACGTATGACTACTAAATTCCCCAAAATCGCTGCCAAACTGATAGCAAACGACGAAATCTCAAAGGAGCAAGCGGCCCTTAGATGCCTAGTCACTTCATATCGAAAGCCTCCTTGTTTTGTTTCTGAACACGAGATGCACGAGCTCACGCAGATGGCAAGCTCGCCTTTCACGTTCTTGCAGCAGTGGTTTGCTCTGAAAATCCAATGGGAGAAAAGAGGTTGCCGGATAATGACCAACGCAGGGCAATTAAAACCATTGAATATGACCCCACTTATGTGGCACCCATCTCGTTTAGGGTTTTGGCCATCACCCGCAATTAGCATTTGGATGACTATGTGCTCGCCCACCCCTATATTGACCAATTCCTCATGAAAGAGGAATTACATGTCGCCAGCCGCCTTAATACTGGAGATCTATTTCATGATGTCCTGACCTACATTTCCCAAGTCTCTATCCAACCAGCTGCTCTTGATTGTCATGCTCAACTGGAATACAATCCAAAAATCTACACGTGGCTTCTTCACACGTAAAGTCCTACCCCAACAGGACCAATGCCTTTCACCTTTTAACCCCCAATCCTAGAAAGGATTCTTCTCTCAGTCGGAAGAGGAGGGGGTATGTGGGTATGTATGTGGGGTATGTGGTGAAGGTGAAAAGAATCACATAGGAAATGAATAAAAAGAGGGCATGGTAAAGTAAAAGTAGTGAAAGGCACAAGCATTAGTATGAGAAATGGCTTCCAAAAATTCAGTCAAGAGTTTTATTCTCGAATAAACAGCAAAGTGCTATGTGGAAAATACTAACGGAAGTTACGAATTATGGCAGGAGCAGAAAATGTCGCAGCAAGACCGCGCCCATCGACTCCCATTCACTGACGAGGAAAGGGAGCTATATTGCATCCAATTGGAGAACCGTGCCTTTGGCCAACTCAAGTTCCGAACCATCCACAACATCGGAGTCGTGGTGGCGAAGGAGGAGGCAGCTAGGAGGGTAGTGGAACAGTGCAACCTTACAAAGTACATTGGGTGGCGTCCAAGATGGTATCGAGGAAGGCCTTCTATTGAGCACTGAAGGCCACTTGGGCTGGCTCCGCCTTGCTCTCTGCGACGATCTTCTCTTTTTCTGTTAGAGCAAGGCGGCGCGCCAGTGTCTTCACCCTCTTCTCGTTGTGCATGACCCACTCATCTGCCCTTTTGTTCATTACTTCCAGGCCCTCCCCCTATCTTAAGGTCAGCATCATGATTTTCTGACCATAATCCTCTAGTTCCCTAACTAGCCTCTCTTGTTCTTCTCATTCAGAGGTCAGCTAATCTGTTAGGCGCTTGAGCTCCTTCTCCTGCTCCTCCATGCCTTGTTGCATTTCTTCGTCCCTGGCATTCAGTTCCACCCCGAGTGCATCCACCTCAGCAGCTTTCGCAGCAAGCTCCTGGTACTGCACTATTAGGATCTTGTGCCCTCTTTGCATGTTTACTAACTCTTGCGTCTCATTTTCGAGTAGCTGCCTCCAATGTTCCTCGCTCTCATCCCTAGCCGTTAGTTCTTGTTTCAGATCCGCAATCTCGCGCTGCTGCAAGACTATCATTCTTGTCTTGTCCAGCTGGAAGGCGGCCACGGTTTCCTTCTCGCCTGCCAACTCAGCCACGACTATTTTGCGTTCCTCCTTCACTCTCTCCAATTGGGAGAGCAGCTCGGCGACGTATTCGTCGTAATTAGCCGGTGGCATCATCGTCGCGTGAATGGGCGAGGTGGAGGCTTCAACTTTTTACTTTTTGGGCTCTTGCCTAGACTCTGCATCCGTGGCTGGCCTTTTCTGTCGTGTGGCCGTAGTCTCCGTGCTCTGCCCCTGGCCCATTTTTTTGTTGATAAAATACTGCATCCACACTACAAAATTTGACACGTCTGCACTAGTGGGGATGCTGGGGGTGACAGTGGTGAGTTCCGCGGGAGGTACCAGGAGGGTAGGGATCGGATGGAGCGGGGCCTTGCCTTTGCCTTCGGAGACTAGAGGTGGCACGAACTTTGGCACCTGTGTGTTGGATCCTAGCCCGTCTTCTCTACATGGGCTCAGGTTCCTTAGCTCGTCTGCTCGACACTGCTATTCAATGGACCGTTGGGTGGCCTCCGCTAGGTCCTCCTCCTCCTTCCTTCGCAGGTCCTTCTCTTCTTCCTCCGCTTTTCTCTTCCTTTCCTCTTTTTCTTTTGCTCATTTTTTTTTTCCCCTTTCTGTTCTTTTTCACTTTTCTCCGCTTTAGCTTCTTGTTTTGACGCTTCCTTGGCTTTCTGTAACTCCTCTTTTTCCCTCTGCTCCTCCTGCCTCTTTGTTTTCCCCCTCTCCCTTGCTTCTTTCAGCGATTCCTTCTTCGCCCTTTCCAAGTCTTCTCTTTATCTCTTCCTGCCTTCATCACTCTTCTTCTTCCCCTGCACCGCCTTCTTCTTCGTTGTCTTGATTGTCTCTTACTAGTTTGTCCCTCCCCTTCTTCTTCTATTTCCGTTCTGTCGGTGGATTTGTCTTTGTCTTATCGAGGGGGCGACTTCTCCGGTGTTTTCTCCTTCTCCCTCCTCCGGCTCATGTGTTGCCTTTACTGCCTCCTGAATGAGTGCAGTCAAGACTCCTCGGTAGCCGATGAAAGAGGCCTTGGAGGAGGCTTTCTTCCTTTCCGTCACCTTAGAAGCCGGAGATTCTCCTCCTATTGGTGCACTTCCTAGGGCTAGTGCCTTGGCCGCTTGATCAATCGTCTTCCACACGTAGCCATTCCAATCCACCTCGTCTAGAGTGTGGGCTGCTACATTCTCCAACATTGGCATGCTAATCCGATGCATTAAGAAATTGTAACGTTGGCTGGAGAAGAGCACGTGCACCAACTTGGCCTGCAGCCTGGCATCAGTGTCAGGGATGTCTTGGATGCTTATGCCGTCGTTCGTGAGTACCTCTTCCTTCTTCATTTTCAGCAAGGCATAAACATCCCTTTTTTGTCGCCTTTCTGTCCTAGGCCCCAAAGCCTTTTCCACCAAGGTTGGATCCAACTGGATTTTCACCTGCTTTGCACCCTCTCCTTGTCCCACTATTACAATGCCACCTTCCTGGTCCGGATCGTATGTTCTGAGGAATTCTATGCATTTAAAGTGAACCAGCTCTTGCGAGAATTTTTCACAAGGAGAGCCACTGGAAGCGGTGCAAAGGAAACTTGGCATGGCAAGAAGGACCCTACATGTTGGACTACAGATGCCACCACTATCGGCGGAGGTTAGGCTGAGTTTGGAGGAACAGTGGAAATACCTGATGCGGGCCGGCCTAACCCCCCAAGAGATAGATGCCCTCGGGTTTGAGAAAGAAGCAGTACACGCAGAACGGCAGGGGGAAGAAGTAGAGCTGGAAATCGATGTGAATCAATTCAGGGAAGCTGTGGTTCCGCAAACCCCCTCCCCACAGGCCCAAGATCCGCCACAAGAAGATTCAGCTGCAGAGAGAAAAGCCATCTCTAAAGAAAGGCGCAAAAAGCTGGTGGAGAAGGCCAGATAGAAATTGAGAGCCAAACCAGCCGTGTTACCGTATGCGTCTCTCCCTCCGTGCCCAGATGATCTTCCCGTGGGATTCCACGTAGAACTGATGGTGTGGGAGGTGCAGGAACTAGCAAAGGAGCCATTCTCCTTCAGTTTCCTCCTACCCAACAGTCTGCGGAGGGTCCTGTCTCTCAAAGTGATGGACGAGGTGATCGCGGTCGGTGGCCGGTTGGGGAAAAAATGGCTGGAAGAGCGGGAAAAGACCCCAACCTCTTGGGGCACCGAAGCGGCCGACTACTGGCAAGACAAAATTTTTGAAATCCCCCACACTGTACAAAACTATAGGAGCCAACCCCTGTGGAGGAGGCGAGTATGCGACATAAGCATGCTCGCCTGGATGGCTTTTTGTAATACCCTGCCGTTTGAGTGGAACGACCCTACTTACATGGCGTACCCTTGAAGGGTAGGCGTAGATTTTGATGCCACCCTCCACGGGCGGTATGACTTTCCCGTCATTTATAACTCCACTGTAGCATCCTTTGACAATGCCCTTCTTTTTACCGCGGAAAGCCTAGACGAGTCTATGATGCGCTTCCTTGCGGACTTTTCCTCATGTCCTGACCCCACTTTTATAACCACGTGTAACTATCTTAGGCTACTTCTTAAGCAGGACCCGACTCCACAAGAGCGCGGTCTGCCTCCCCTATTCTTTGACCCTACTGCTATAGATAATTGTGCCATGGCTCGTCTCATGATGAGGGCTAGTCTTCTTCCCTCTTTTTGCCTAGCCCTCCTAGAGGACATGAACGACAGCCAGTTCACTAGATGCAACGACCCCTTTCTCTCCACTACCTCCCTTCATGTCCGCATAAATCTCAAAGATTACATGCAGAGTCACCAATTTTTGAGCAAGTCTCTCTGCCCCCCTTCTCCTCCTCATTTCGACTAAGACACTTAGGCCTACGTATCATCTCAAAAAAAAAAAAAGCACCACAGTCACTGCACCTAGGGTTCTCCCTAGCCCCCTCCCCCACTTCACACTTAGGGCACATCAAGGGCAAGACTTCCAGACCTGTCACCCTAAGCTTGCACCGCACCTCCAACGAAGCACAAGCTGGGTCCTCAAGTGTGGGATGTCACCAAGGTCTTGCCCAAGGTTAGACCCATCTCCCAGTTCCACTTCCACGAGCACAACACACTACATGGCAAGCAGCACACCCCTTAGGGAGGGCACAACTTTTCTTGCAGGATATGTTCGACTCTCAAGAAATGGCTACCCGCGGAAGACCATCACCCATGGCACCCTTTCATAACCCAAAGCGTGCCGGCCTCCAGCCATCCACCTGGTGCTGATGGCCACCATGATCAAACCAGGTCGAGGTAAAACTGCCATTGGCATAGATCTTGGAACTGCATCATCCAATGATCCATGCCCAACGCCTCAAGATCCACGGATAACTTATTGATTTCAGCGGCCTGAGAACCTTCAAATCAAAGATACGAATCTTCAATCGAAGCCAGGGTCTTCAAGCCAAACAGAGTTCGAGGGGTTTCCCCAGAATAAATCCCTCCAATACCATCATCATAAGGGATCGCTTATTGCTTCACGCGCTTCTCACACTCAAAAGACGACCGGCTACATAACCAGTGCCACAACAGTGTGATAGATGCCGAGTATCTTCATGGAGCCTAAAGCACGCCGGAATCTCTCCGGGTCATCATCCCTAACCAACCACCTACCTGTTCTGCCTAACAGCTGACCTAATTTGCCACTATGTCCCCCGGCAGTGCCATGGGACTGGCACTTGGCTAGGAGGGGGGTAATGTTACCATATTTTCGACCGCGTTACCGTACCAAAAAAGGCGCAAGAAACTGGGAAGAAGGGAAAATAGCAAAAAAGGCACAGGATAAAAGCAAAAAAAGGCGCCTTGACTGGCAACCAATCCCTGAAAAATTCAAATGTTCGGACACGACCCTCAAGAGGCTTCGGTGTCGGGCCACGGCAACAAAAGAGGAAAAGGCGCACCATTAAAATGTGGAAGCGCCCCGAATTTGTGTAAAAGAATGCCAGGCTCGCTCCTGTGCAAAGTGTATGCATTAGTGGGAATAGGATAAATTAGAATGGTGGGAAATGGGAAAAAAGGCCTAGGCTATGGCCGGCCATGTAAAAGAGGAAAAAGGGGATGACCGCCCAAACAGGATTTAGGGTTTTGTATATAAAGTTGAAAAGTAAATGAGAAGCTCATTCTTTTGGGCAAAAAGAGTCTTCTTCTTCCTCTCTTCTTCTCTCCTTCTTGTTTGTGTGTGCTCTTGAGAGAGGGAGTGTGAGAGTGTGAGGGAGTGAGTGTGTGTGAGAGTGAGGGATCAAAAGGGTGAAGCTCTTCACCATCTCCTCTCCTCTTCTTCTCTTCTCTTCTCTTCACTTGCATGTGCGGCTATGGAGGATGGAGCTTGGAGATGGAGGAGGCTGGCGGATGCTTGAGCTAGCATCAAGAATCGTGGAGCTACCGGAGTGCAAGAGAGAGAAGGGTACTCGATCGGGCATCAAGGTAAGCTCACAACATTCATAGGATCGACAGCGCATCGGCTAGGTGAGAGATAGCCATTAAAGCTCGCTTGGAACGCTTGAAACAATAAGCGGTCCGTGGGTCGTGGCAGTTGAGTGAAAGCTCCCACAGGATGATTATTCATCCTCTTGCAAGATAACTTGCCCAAGGACTTGCCAACCTCGTTGCGAGAATTTGGCCATTCCCTTGTGATCCAATCACAAGATCATATGACTCCACACTTGCTGCGCAAGTGTCGCATCGAACTATGAGACTTATTCTACTCATTGAACGGAGTCACGAAACAATCTGTTCCTGATTACATCAGGCTGATGTTGTCAGTCATAGAGTTCCAAGTTCCATCTTGTAAGATTCTTAGGGACAAACCCTAGTTCACTTTACAATTACATTTCACTCTCCCTACATTCAGTGAATGTGGGTAAGTATTTAAGAAATAGACGTTTCTTGGAATTTAACTCATTCCAAACGAGTACTCCATAGTTTAGGTATTTTAGGTTTATGCCAATTTGTTTAACTCAAGAAAATAATTACATGATCATTTCTACATGACTTGTTGTCTATGCATAAATTGATTTTTCAACCCTAACTTATCGATTTGAGGTCAGGCATAGGTTAGGTTAATTCCAACTAATCTTGCTATAACTTTGTGAACAAAATTCATGCTAAACAAGCAACCTTTTACTTGATAATTTGACAATGATAATTTCCTAGAGTCATGCATCGTAAGAATCATTTCATGCTTTGCACTTTTCATGATGATTCATTGCGAAGAGGATATGGGTTAATAGTGCGATATGCAGTTTATACATCTAGGCTTAAACGAAGTATACTATTTTAATGGACATTAATCTAATTTTTTAATTCATTTCAATGTATAAAGCTATTTGCTAGAAAATGTATTTATGCTTCCTTTATTTTGCATGTTTTATTGAAAGTATTAATGACTAAGTTCCTTCGTCGTGAGCATTTAGGACAAAAATATATCCTATTTCTAACAATTAACCTTGCATAATTGAATTACAACAATATCAAATAAAAATTAGGAAGGCAAACCTGGGCTTGGGGTGAGATGTCCACATGGATACCAGGAGATGACCCTCCTGCGGCTACGCCTTGGGCTTTCTTAGGAGGCATTGCGAGTGTAGCCTTTCCGTCGTTGATAATGCTTTGCGAATTTCCTTCTTAAATTCCATCGTCCTTTACAAGTTCTTTTGCTTCCCTTCATGGTGACTCTTTGAAGGGATGTGTGTGTGGAGGAGGAAAGAACTACGGAAAGGGGTCAAAAATCTCGGGAAGGGGGTATTGTGAAAATCCTCCACGCGTAGGGCTCGTTTTTACACGGAAAGAAGGGCTAAGGGGAGTTCAAGGGGGGAAATTTGAGGAGGGAAAAGAAAAAACGTTAAGGGGCCCTTAGGAGGAATTCCAGGGGGTGGACTTATGGCTATAAGAAAAGGGCCTAAGGGGGGGAAATCTAAAATACGGGAGGGGAATTAAGACCTTTAAGGTCAACTTTTAATGGGGGAGAAAGGGGGCTTGTGAAGCCTAAGGGGGAATTTTAGGGGGGGGGTACCTTTAAGGCCCAAGGGAAGGGGTCTTAAGAACGTTTAAACACAAGGGGGGTGGTTCCAAAGCCCAAGAGAAGGGCTTAAGGGTTTAAACACAGGGGAGATGATTCCAAAGCCCAAGGGAAGGGGGCTTAAGAAGGCTTAAACACGGGGGGGGGGGGGGGGGAGGGGGGGGTGTGGTTTCAAGATGCCCCAAGGGAAGGGGGGCTAAGGGAATTTAAAACACAGGGGGGGTGTTTCAAGAGGCACAGAAAGGGGGGCTTGGAAAGCCCAACCTTGGAAGCTTCCAAGGCTTCTTGAAGCTGAACGTGGAAGGAAAGAAGGTGTCGACGATGGCAGCGAACTCCCTCTCTGATCTCCCAGCGATGATCAGCTCGACCTCTCTCCTCCAACTCACGGCAGCGATGATGCCACGGCATGAGACTCACGGTTCAACCTCTCCATTCTAGAGCTTCCGGCAGCAGCCTTATCTTTCATCACTCTCTCCCTCACAAGTTAAACATGGAGACTTACTCTCTCCTTTCTACAATAGGGCGGCGCTCAGCGTCCTCTACCTGGTCTCTTGTGGCCCCCTCAAATATATATAGGGGAG
Source organism: Lygodium microphyllum (assembly GCF_053477565.2). Taxonomy (NCBI): domain Eukaryota; kingdom Viridiplantae; phylum Streptophyta; class Polypodiopsida; order Schizaeales; family Lygodiaceae; genus Lygodium; species Lygodium microphyllum. The sequence goes on along the minus strand of NC_141150.1, from coordinate 112,523,249 downwards.
GGGATAAGATCCTCCCCCCCCTTGCATGTCGTCGGGCATGTATCATTGCCCTGGCAAGCTCCAGCAAGGAGCTTGCCTACTTACTAATCCCCTCTTCCTCCAGCTCGATAGTCGGCTCGAGGAGAGGGGAAATTTAAAAATTTTGCTTTTATATTTAAGAAAAATTATCCCTATGCTCCCATAGAAGTAGTTGACGCGTGATTGGTAGTGTTGGGTATATTACACTTAGTTTCATTCATTACAAGTAGTATCAGAGCTTCAAGCTTCGGTCCTTTTCTTATTTCCCATTTCTTCATTTTCAAATCCCAAAAACCCTAGTTACTTAGCTTAGAGGTACAAGTACAACAAGAAGGACTGCAATTAACCTCAGTTTTTTGGAGTAAACAGGAGCTATCGCTAGAGACTCAGACATATTTGGAGGTAAAACGATCAAAATAGCAGGTCGTCACTTCTTTTCATGCAAAATTTAGAGGTCCCATTGGAGTTCCAGGAGTTGGAAGAGGGCAAAAATCCTAGTTACTTTTTGCCTCAGCCCTCCTCTCTCCTTCCTGCAAGCTGCCATGATGGCCAACCAATACAAAACCTCCAAGCTTGCTCCAACCATCAGCCAACCTCAGAAGATGATCCCCACCATCTCCAGCTACAATTTGAACACCTAGGTGGCCAAGGAATCCCTGCCAAAGGCAGCAGGCAGCAGCCTACAATTTGTAGTGCAAATTGCACTACTACCTCTGGCTTCTTCCTGCCTCTTGCTCCTGCTCTTGGCCTTCCCCCTAGCACTCTTGGCCTCCCAGGTTAAGGGCTGAACCCTCTTCAACAGGATTTGACCCCTTCCCCTCCAACACTGGAACCCTGGTTGAATCTCCTGCTAAACATTGTCTGTGGGCAACCATTACTACTCAGTCCAAGTCCTTGATCCAGCCCACAACCTCTAGAGCTCAACCATCAAGAGATCTCTCAATCGCTTTTGCCCTTCCCTACCTGGATTGAAGACATGGAGCTCAGCTTGCATGGGAGCCTTGTGGGCAGCCATGAAAGCTTCACTTGAAGCTTTCCCTCTCTAAAGCTCAAGCTCGGGAACAAGCACGAGAGACATCATCATCATCAGGAGCATTCCAATGCTGAAGTCTTCTCCCATGGGAATGCCCCAACCAACTGGGCTTGATTGATGGAGCAAACGGGCATCATGATGAGCTATGATTCAACAATCTCCCTAAGCATTGAAGAGGTATTCAATCTGATCTTAATCTCTCAAATTTAGCCACTTGTTGAGCTTAATCCCTTGTTGGAGAGATTCAAGATTACATAGGCTCAGTAGCTCCATTTTCCTTGATACAATGATTCCCCTTGGACACCCCCTCAATGCTAAATGGCATCCATATATGACACTTGAAGTGCATCCAGTTAGAAGAGATGTATGGCAGTGAATTCACTTATGCATTGATAGCATATAATATGGGTATGCAATGATGCTTGGGATAATGCTCAATATTCTCAAGATGCTATTTATGTTTCTGATCAGGTCTCTCTAACTATGCTCCATCCATATAAGGCTTTTGCAATAAGAGCCCGATAGTGTTTTTGGTCTCCTATAGGACAGTCAAGAAGATCCTATTGTAGAAATTTCTGTTTTGAATCTGGGAGTGAACCCTATAGCTCACCTCAAAGAGGGATTTGTCCCCTCTGGTTTGAATTTAAAACCTCCCCAATCGGAGCTACGGTTTGAAAGTTATGCCCATTTTTGTGTACTAGGGTCACTCTGGACAGGGTGAAGATCGCTCTAGGATAGGCACAGTAATTCCATTGTAGAAAACTCTGATCATTTTTTGTCACAAAGGTTAATAGTTCATCTCGAATAGGACTTTTCCCCCTCCGATCTAAGCCAAAAATCTCATCAATCGGAGTTCTTTATAAAAAGTTACGCCCCTTTTACTAACAGGAGGTCATGTGGACTGCATCCAGATGGCTGGATAGAAAGGCAAAAGCAAGGCCCAAGAGGAACTCCAGAGGGAGATTCAAGACTCCTGGACTCCCGGCACCTCGTGGGTGCTGCATTTTCTAGTGCTTGAGGCCACTCTGGTGTCATGTAGTGCTTATGGGGGGCTGCTGATTAGATCCAAACGGCTCTAATCGAGTGATTTCTACATGGGAGATTCTGATCACGTGATTTCTACAGATTCATCAACAGCCTTGTCTTCTACGATGCTATCTTCTACATCAAGTTTGATTCATTCTGTCATGCTCTGTTGTAATTCAACTACTCCTTTTGCTACATCTTTAGTAGCTACAAGCGCCTAATGTTCAAGGCAATCCCTTAAAATTGAAGGAACCATGATAGACATAATGGCCATGTTTTGTAGCATCTCACAACCTGAGTTGGACTTGGTACTCTTAATGGATCCACAATTGCTACTCCTATTACATGACCATTTGGCCCTGCCATGGACATATTGAGTCCACAAGTTGTTCTGCAAGTGTCAGCATCAAATAGAAACTTGGGTAAGTTGCAAGCAACATTAATCTGTCCAACTTTTATTGGACTCAAACAAGAGCTAGAGTCGGGGAAATCTCAACCCCTTAATTAGCATAATTGGACAAAAGCTTGCTAAATATCAAGAATGTGAACTCTTGCAACCTGCCATGCTGTCAGTCCATACTTAGGACCCACCCAGCTATGGAGCAGCACCCCATGGCATTTAAACCCCTATCTTGACACAAAAAGGCAAGCGTTATAACCTCTGAGAGACTTGATTTTGGGCAAACCAATTTTCCTGTCAATTACTGCTTGCACAGCCAATTGTTCCCTACCTCTCATCTCCAAATTTTGACACCAATAAATCCTTGATTCATACTCTATATAACATAAAAGCTTTCTCAAACCACTTCATAAACTATATGAAGTTTACCACCTAGTATTAACAGAGGAAAGATATGCTCTAAATTTTCAAACACAATTCAATGCATGATTGGAGCAAACATACTCACTAAAAAAATTTAGTAGACCACCCCTAAGCAGGAAAGTACATGGCAATCCCAACCTAGTTACAAGTTGTCTTCATTTGCAAAAAACTGCAAGCTAAATGTCATCTCTCTTCCTTCAAGTAATTGTTGCGGTTTGCCTTCATAATTGGAGCCAATGATTTCTTTCTTTACCTCTTTCAAGTAGACCAGCAAAACCACCACTTTTGATGCCTATAAACATTTGACTACAAAACTTGTCCTTGTAAGAATCAACTCAATTTTGTATCTCTTCAAATTTGATCCACTACTAAAAAAACATGTTGAAGAAAAGGACAAGAACGATTCTTAAAAGAAACATGTTGAAGAAAAGGTCAACTTCAGACCAGTTAGAAGTGAAAGGAACTTACATAGCACATAATGCAAAGTATACGTGCCCAAAAGTAGATTCTTGACCAACTCCTTTGAGCTTTTCTTTTTGTATCAAGCTTGAGTCATTCTGTCATACTCCATTGTAATTCAGCTACTCCTTTTGTTGCATCTTTAGCAGCTGCAAGCACCTGATGTTCAAGGCAATCCCTTAAAACATTACAACTCAATAACAATAGTACAAAATTGAAGGAACCATGACAGACATAATGGCCATGTTCTGTAGTAGCTCACAGAGCTGTCATTTATCAGGAGGCTTCAACAATAGTTTTTCATTTATTAGAAAAAAAAAGTTCCAATCACTACCTGAGTTGGACTTGGTATTGTTAATGGACCTGCAATTGTTGCTCCTATTACATGACCATCTGGCCCTGCCAATTGTTATGCAAGTGTCTCCTTTATTAGTCAAAAGGAAACATCTAGAAAGACCTATACTAACCTAGCTGCCATTAACAACATACTAATACAATAAATCCAACAAAAAATATGGTATATATATGAATCTAATGTCAGCTAAGTAAATCCAATGTCATCAAATTGACAACATACTAATGCAACAGAAAATATGGTATATATATGAATCTGAAACCATTTAAATTTTCATCACAAAAGTCAAGAATTGACTTAGAGAGAAAAGAGTTCTTACCATTATAAGCTTACTTTTGCTTCGTTGTATTGAATATGTCTTTCGAACAATATAATACAGCATCCCTTGCATCCCAACCTCCAAATAGGTTGTAAAACAATCATGCAAGCCCCTTTTCTAGGCCAAAAAAATGATCATTTCAGATTGTAAATCACTTGCTCTCCCAATGCAAATACAATGCTTCCAGGTTCATTATGTCTTTGCTCAGTGTATATCCACCAATTACTAGATAACCAAAGACTAAATCCAGTGTAAAATTTTGTCATCACTTATCACACTTTTGCAAGCACAACACATGCAATTACATGTAGAGCAAGCCTACTCATGGTGTAGGGAAAAAGTGAACAGGAAACCAAGCAAAATCTCAGACCCAGAGAGATGAATATAATAATCTTCTTTAGTTCTGCATTCAGATTTGCTAGCTAAAAAACATGGCTCTTCAAAGCAAATGCTTTACTCAACCATGCCTACATCAAAGCCAAGTCTAGTTTCAAATGTGAGAGCAACCATGCTGAAACAATAAAAACAAACTGTATAACAGGTGCACAAGAACACGAGAATTACTAAGAATGACTTTTGTATGAAGTGGACATCTCAATTAAAGCAACATTAATAGGTTGGAGAGCATGGTGCAAAATTTGGACTGTGAAGCATTTGTAAAATGACCAATGTAGACCTCAGCACACTCATCTCGCACACTGAGCACTCTAAGTTTTCTAAATGCAGAACCTGTAGTCACCATGCTAGTTGGACCATTCGTCATATTCTATCTAGGTATTGGACCACAAATCCTAATAACCAATAAACTTGGCTCTAATTGGACCATTCGTCATATTCTATCTAGGTATTGACATATCTTTTCTATTGATTGTATTCTATCCAAGTATATTGATTATATTCTATCCGAGTAAGAAGTAAGAAGGCTTATCCAACATTTAGTGCACTAAAGGAGACGTGCAACTTGGAAGCTTATCAAACACATCATGTTTTTAAAGTTGCATCACATAGCATACATATCCACCATTGTATCTCCTAATAAACCTTCTCTAAGAATCTTAGTACATATTTCTTCTCCCTTTCATAGTGCTCTATGCTACCAAAAGTTATTAAGAAAATGTCACTAGATTTGGAGGAAAGCCCCAACATTCAAATAAAAGCTGCCAACTCAAGAAAGATAGCTCAAACCAATTGCAGTAAAATAGTCCCACACCATGAGCTATCATGTGTCAAAGATGGGTTTGCCTATTCTCAATAACATTAACATATATCAGTTAACTAGACAAAGCAGCCCAATAAAATTTCAAATGGCCTGCAAATAAGAAAGTTTATTTGCATGACATTGTTCTTCTATTCTAGCATATTCTTTTTGCACTAGCTAGGATGTAGCATGGCAAGAAGAAAATCCCAATGATAGAACATCTACTATAAACAAAAAGCAATAAAGTGCATCATTTGTGGAAGAAAAAGAAGAGAAATTAAACATTTAGATATGCATGATATATCAACATAATTCTTGAAAATAGAAAATTAAAAGCATTGGTGCATCTTCATCAACTTAATTTCAAAAATCTTCGAATTTGGATGAGAGTGGAAAAAATTGTGAACTCTTACCAGTGAATGTATAGCCACCAAAAACTTAGGATCTGTGTGCCTTTCCATTCTGATTCTCTGAATTGAGTGCAGTTTCTTGAATACCAAAGGCATCCATGTCACCTGTTAAGGAGCCCTCCTCTGGTGTTGCTATAGGTTGGAGCTGAGATTTCTCTTCCTTCGCATGATGGGAACCACTGCTACCAAGTCCTATCTTGCTAGTGCTATCCCTTGTAATTTGCCTTCAGTGCTCTTCAAAGCTCCCCTGATGTGTCTTGCTATCAAGTCTTCTTCTTTACTCAGCTCCTTTAACTTTACCCCTCTCATACTTTCTTTATTTAGGCCTTCCTTTCTTGCTGAATTTGTTGTAGACACATGTTGTTTTGTGTAGCCTATCTGAGCTCTATGGTGGCTATCCCTAATAGAGAGAGTGCTTTTGGAGTCCCAATATCCTCCAACATTTTGTCAACCAATGCTAACAAACAATGAGGCTACATTGGATTTTTTAATGGGTCCAAGTCTGCTACTACTGCTACCAAACATTCTTCAGTTCATGGTGTCCTGTAAATAATGGCCCTTGGTCACTTTCTTACTAACTTTCTCTGGCTTCTTTCCTACTCACGTTGATGGTTTTTAGTAGGTCTTCTTCTTTCCTTTTCTAGATCTCTAACCTCAAGTAGCCGAGCTTGATGATTGCCTCTTTCATGCTGTAGACCCCCCCTCCCTGCCACAGATCAATCTCACTTCTTGCTCCAAGTTGGAGCTGCCATTCACAACTCCCTTCAAAATAGGGCTCCTACTATTCTCACTAAGTTGATATATGTCAACTGCTCATAATCTCATGCTTCCCTGCAATTCTAGCTCTCATGCTTCCAGATTTGCTCATTGCTTCCATACTAGTGTTGCTAGCTTGAGCTATAACCAAGGATTGGTCATACCTATTCATTGCAAAATTTTAGGTTTTTGTATAACTAAAGCCTTTTGCAAATTGACTGCCTGTCTTTTCCCTGAACTGTTGGCATAGTGGCAAGATATGTTGTTGGAGCAAGATATGTAACTAATGGTTCATAGTGATCAGCACGAGCTCCATACGAGCCTATTTCTTTCAAGGAAGACTAGTATATTTTTGACCTCTCCTCATGGAGAATGGGACAAGAAGAAAATACAGTACTATTTTCAATCATAGCATCTGCCCCATGGACTTGCAGAACAAAATATTCCCATTTAGGCTCTATTGCAAGGCTTTCGATAGCTATGTCATCACTAAAAACTACAACCCTACCATCCCTGTTCTGATCCAGAGATAACAATCCATATTTTGTGTATTGACGTGTACAGGCTCAAAAGCTACGCAATGTATGGACTGTCAAAAGCCACTACACAGGCTCAAAAGCTATGCAATGTATTGACGTGTACAGGCTCAAAAGCTACGCAATGTACAAACTATCAAGATCCACTACACAGGCCCAAACGCTAACTTTGATATGCTGCTTGGAATATCCTCATGCATAGTGAGTTGTATCTGTATATATGTTGGCTCTCAATCTCCTTGTGTGTCTGCCACACTCTACACTTGACGCGAGCTCTCTTTATGTCAGGAAATTCCCCCACGGTGTTCAAGCGACAGTACTGGAACTATCGCAAGGTCAATAGACGCGACAATGGACTTCATGTAGTTCATGTGTGTCATCCTGTGTAGTAGCACTACGGCCCCTATCCCATTGTTAGCCCTCGATTGTATACATACAGAATGAATATCCACATGTGCAGTCGTGCCCTTGCCAAAATTAAAACCTAACTCTCTTTCCCTCTCTATTTTTTAATGCAAAGGTTTAGTTTGATGCCCCACTTTGAAGACATGCTCTTTTCTCTTTCTACATGTTGCAAGCACTTCTCTTACAATCTACCCAAACACTGGATGGTGATGTACCAATGACAATTCCATAGTTTTAGTATCTCTTCATCCAATATGCCTTTGTCCTCGAACAATGCCAACTTTATCATAACCTATGCATTAAGGCCTACAATTGCAATCCACCCCATCACCTTCTTTCAAAGAGCTTATGCCATGGGGCAATGCCAGAGAATATGGGGGATTGACTCCCAAGCTTGATGGCACATGACACACTATGCTTGGATTTTCATAAACTTATTGAGCCTTTTCTTCTTGCTTAGCTTCTACATACACATATTCCATAGAAGGGTGTTCAATTTATTAGATGGAGTACTAGACCACAACTTTCTAGAGCGTTTTTACCATATCTTCCAATGTTCCCTAAGGAAGATCGATCTCCACTCCATCTGCTACTTGAGGAACACATCATTCTTCATTAATCCCAAATCTTTCCCACATTTAGCTTGAACCACCTTTTTACCTCTAGTTGTGACTAGGAACTAGATGGGGTGTTTGTTCTTACAGACCTTGGAGGTGGGACACTCTTCTCTCCTCTTAGCTAGATGGGTCTGAGCTAGTCCATTTCCTTAGTATTCAGATGGAACTTGTGTTTAATTTCATCCTTATCCATGAATTCCCCTTCCTATGAGTTCAACATTTCTAACCATCTTCTCAAACCTTTCTTCTCCACTACTTTGGACTTCTTATTATCTTTGTCTATTGGAGCTATATTGTCCTTAAGGCAAATGGTGAGAGCCAGATATGTTGGGAGAGGGAGGAATCTCCTCTCTAGTCTACCTCTTCACTCCACCTAAATTCCTTGAGAGATTCCCACCAACTTTTCAATAGTGTGTTTACGGTGTTCGATTTCTTTATTCTAAACTCAGTCCCTACCAATAGAATATCCTCCCATGAAAGGGAGTCCTAGGCACCTTTCACTGCTTTGGTTATTGACATCCATTTTATCATAATAGCTTCCAAAAGAATGTCATGCTCAAGTCTAGCTACTAGCTTCAATGTTATGCAATTTGCTTTGGTGCCTATTTCCTCAGCACCCATTCCACCATTCACTTTGAATTCACAAAATAGGATCCATGCTATGGAGTGCCATTTGTTGCCATTACCATACACCCATAGAAAGTTTTTGCACATGTGAGGGTTGATAATTTGTCACCTAGATTATCTAGTTGACTGAATGCTTTGGGCTTTGAAGAGGATATATTTGCTATTATGGAAAATTCACATGAATCTGCAATCCCAGCTCTCTCATTAGTTAGGCCTATATTTCTTTATTCATTCCTTAAAGGGCAAAAAAGAGAGTCCATATTTCTCCTAATGGCAAGGAATGTGGGGCGATAGTCAAGCCAAGACTTGCTTACTCTCCAAGAGACAATTGAAAGCTACTTGATTGATCTCATGAGTGAGTGATGGTCAACTTTTAGCCATTCATGCATGACGTATCACTATTAAGCCCATAAATTTGATTCTTGTTCATAGGATTCACAACAAGAAGGATGCATTTGATCTTAATATCAACAACATGCTTTGAGAAGCTACCTTGTAAATGGATCTATGTTAAGCTCAAGTCCGGTTGTAGATTTTATGGAGCTCAGTTTCTGGTTATCCTTCTAGTAGGCCTTCAAATATTTAATTGTAGTGGCCTTCAAAACAGAGCTCAATTTTATGGAGCTTAGTTTCTGGTTATCCTTCTAGTAGGTGTTCAAATATTTAATTGTAGTGGCCTTAAAAAACAGAGCTCAATTTTTCCTAGCTCTAGTTGTACTTGGTGTGATGTACTATCTATCGTGTATTTTTTGCTTTCATAATGCTATATCCAATATGTGATATTCTATTTTTCCCACACCTTGCATTGTGTGAATTTTTAAGTTTTGAATTTTGTCAATAATTTCGTCGAGGATAAATTTTATGTACGATCACACACACATCAATGAGCAATTGTACTTGGGCGATGCACTATATATTTCTTGTATTTTATGGTTTGGCAATACTATATCCATTATATGATATTCCATTTTATCCATGATTTGTATTTTGTGAATTTTTAGGTTTCCAATGTCTCACATAGTTTGGTTGAGAATACATTTAATATGCAAGTATGCATATTCAATGATTTTTTTTTTCTCAATGATCTATAGTCCAATTTATGCATTTTCTAAAAAAAGATTCAATCATCAATTTTAAGAATAGAAATATGGTGAAACTTCACCCATGTGTGTCGCACATCATAAGAACTTATGAAAACCAAAAAATTGGTCCCATCAGAAGCCTCTGGGTCACCTGGCCGAATGCTCATGTGTGAAGCCTTGATTTTCCAAATTTAGGGCCCCACACACAAGCCTCCAGCCAAGTGTCACAGAGGCTTCTGATGGGGCATATATTTTTTTGGATGGTTGATGTGTCATAGAAGAGTCCACAAGTAAAATTTCAAGTCAATCTGATCACTAGTCATATTTTTTCTAAAATCTAGATACATGGCTCCTAGTTAAACTAGCTAGATATGGACAAACCGGCTATCGCACTGTAAATTGTCTAGATGTCTACATACTAGTTACGTTGTGAAGATTTCTAGCTACTAGCTTAGATGGTTAACTAAGTATTGGTTATCAATTAGTTAACTCCTAACTTAATTCTAGCTATAATCGTGGCTATAGAGAGTAGCAAGCTAATGTTTATAAATTTCTCAAGGGTAGACTACAGAATGACATGGTGACACCTACGCAGTTGAGTCACATGCAAATTGGGAGTACACAAAGAAGAAGACCCAAGTTGTGCACATGTTGATGTGGTTGAGTATGTACGTAGCTTGACAAAATGTACTAGAACATGCTCATTTATTGGAATATGCCAATGTGAAAAATGTTCTCAAACATGCTAATGTGGTTGACATGAAGTTCAGAAATTGTGTGATGCATTGGAACATGCTCATATAGTGGAACATGCTGATGTGGAACATGTTGTGGAACATAATGATGTGGTTGAGTTATTTTGACTTTAAACATTCATCTCCAAATTATCAATGCTAGTGAAATTCTAATCCCATTTCAAATAATCCTAGGCCAACTATGGAACAATTTGGTGTAGCACATTCTAGGCAAGCCACTATCACACCTGTTGATTATGTTGATTGCCACAACAAAGACTTCTTTATTCTTACGAATGAGCTTGTAGGCTAACTACATTAACTTAATTGTATTTAAGTGTCTTCTTTGTACTATTGATAGCCCCAATCCTAAGAAATAGATAGCAAAAAGAACACATGAAGAGAACCGAATGAGAACTAGCTTGCATACAGTATAGGTTTGAATGAGAAAAGTGGATCCATCCCCCTTCAAACTCTTCTTCCTATTTATGGAGCCTAATGATAATCATTGGGAACTCTAATCCTCTTGATATTGTGCTTTAAGATGTTTGTGTATTACTAGATCTCAATAAATACATTTCATCTTAGAATTCATGCTACCAGGCTACCACCAACTCTATTCTCATGATCATAGGAGCTCCTCTCTTCTATATATCTATTAAAGATTCCCGAGAACTCTCATAGTCAGCTTTTCAAACACCCAAGCACACATAATTAATGCGGCTTGTAGTCACTCACTAAGTACTTTAGAAAATAAGGAAAACAAATCCACCGTAGAAAAGAGGGAAACGGAATAGAAGAAAGGGCACAGAGAAAAGAAGCTAAAGAAGACGAGACGATCGGTGAAGATGAGACGAATTGGCCTTCTACGGTGTCGCTGCTTTTGGGACGCGGACAGTGGACATGAAAAAACGCCCGAACAGCAAAATGGCTCGCGAAAAGCATTGTGAAAAGCACCACACCGCGACGAGCTGTGGAATATGGATGGAGCCTGGAGGGACCCCTATATAAAGGCCACCCGGCGGGACTGCCGAGAGCAACACAGCACGAAATCAATCAAGATCCGCGACTAGAAGACAAGAGATCGAGGTACCGGCACCAGCAAGGAATCAGCAACAGCGCCTGTCGACGGAAGCAGTTGACCTAGAAGAGATATTCAGCGACCACAGCAACAAAATCAATGGCAGCCGCGTCGAGCACTAGGTGTACCTATTCAAATCATAGCGCGTGGCGAATTCACCGCGCCGGCTTACTCCTCATGCAGATAGCTGCTTGTATATTACTGATCAGCTTGTCCTCCGGGCCAGCTGGAGCGGGATCGGCTCGCGTCCTGCGCATGACGTCGAGCGCCCATGATCATGCTCCTGCAGCAGCTGCAATATTGCGTCCTGGTGCAGCTGCTTCTTCTTCTTCGACGTCCTCGACGCGGTCGACTCATGATGATGATGATGATATTGTAGTAATGCATTATTCCGCGAGGTCGACATTGAGCACAGCAGCTAAGTATAGGAGGTGCTTCTTGGACTCCATTGTGGCATTCGGAGACTCCACCACGGACACCGGCAACGCCATCCTCACAGGCAACCCAAGCGCTCAGCTGGCCGCCATGCCACCCTACGGCATGGATTTCAACAGGCGGAGTGGTAGCGCCCAGGCCGGCCAACCCACGGGCCGCTTCTGCGACGGCCGCCTCATGCTCGACTTTGTAAGTGACGCTCTGGGCCTACCCTTGGTGCCTCCGCACCTCGCCGCCCTCACGACGTATGCGTCCTCGACCGACAGCCCGAATATTAATATGCCACATCAAAGCGACAACTTTGCCGTCGCCGGAGCCACCGCCCTCGAGCCTTCCCTCCTAAAGCAGCTCGCCAACGCCACCTCCTTCACTCCCTACTCGCTTAAGGACGAGCTCCAATGGTTCCGCAATGCAACTGCTGCTGAGGCACCTGCCGATCACGATGGCACAGGCCGAGGTCTCAGTGCGAGGAGCAGCACACTGGTCTACTTTGGGGAGATCGGCGGGAACGACTACAACTACGCGTTCAGCGCCCGCGCCGACGCGGGGCGACTAGTGCCCAAGGTCATCGACGAGATCCGCAATGCGCTGGAGGAGATCCTCGATGCCGGCGCCACACACCTGATCGTGCAGGGGGACTTCCCCATGGGCTGCATGGCTGTGTACCTCAAGCAGGCCCACTTGCAATCTTCTGCGGCGGCGGCCCCTGCAGCAGCAGCAGGAGCTGCGACTGGATCTCAGCTTTTCGATGAGCACGGCTGCGTGGCAGCCGTAAGCGCTGTTAGCGACGAGCACAACCGCAGGCTCCTGCAGGTTGTGCAGGAGCTGCAGGCCTTACACCCCAACGCAAGGCTGGTCTTCTTCGACACCACCGCCGCCTACCTCCACATCCTTGATCATGCCTCTGCCTATGGCTTCACCAACGTTACCGACCCCTGCGTCGACCTCGGCAGCCTCCTCACATCGCCCGCACCAGTAGTACCCCAACACGTGAATATAGCACCCAGCTCCAGCCCCACTAGTTCAACATTACCGGCTCCTCAAGTACATCTACCGTCGCTTGCTGCCTGCCCCAACCCCCAGAGCTACATCAGCTGGGATGGCATCCACATGACCGAGGCGATGTACAAGGCCATGGTCGGGCTCTTCCTCGGCCAACCTGATCATACCGGTACTATAGCGCGAGACGCACCCGCCTTCTCTTTCCCTCCCGAAAACTTCCTCACTGCCCCTACATCGCCCTGCACCACCAATTAGCCACGCTTTTGACGCATTTTGCCCCTTCACGTGGTACAACTTCGAGCTGGCAGCAGGCTAAGGGGGAATACCTCACACCAGGTAGATAAACACCTTTAATAGACCCCCTTGACCTGTGTAATATCAGTTTTGCTTCTCCCTAGGCTATATGGCTGTTCCTCCATTGTAATGTACCAAAAGTCTTAGTTTTCAATATGTTTAATGTGTTTGGCCATTATACATCGTATGCACGATGCTCTTGCACACATGGGTGTGTATATATGGGATGCACCTTGTGCACACATACATACAAACTCTCTCTCTCTCTCTCTCTCTCTCTCTCTCTCTCTCTCTCGCACACACACACGCACACATGCACATGCGCGTGCACACACACACACGTTCTCTCAATTTTCATGAACACTTGCAGCACTATTAGCCCAACTACATGGATCATTTGAATTAATGTGCATTCCTTTATATGAATGGCGAGTACCAAATCTCACCCCTTTGCACAATTTGTATACTACTTCTCATCACATGTATACGTTCTCATCACACGCATACTAATTCTCATGGCATGTACGTGATGTCATCAAATGCACACTTCCTCATTGTTAAAGTATTGGTGTCTTCTTTGCTTACTCTTTGGGTGCTCTCGATATAAAGTTGTATTTGGATATATAGAATGAGAAGGATTATGCCAAAGTTGTTATCTACTATGTCTCATCAAAGTTGTTACCTACTACGAATCTATTGGGCATGACATGAAGTTGATGGATGTTCTTGGAATATCCTTGGAAGGTGTTCTACCTGTTGATTTATTGGACATCAGCAAAGACTTTTGTGTTGGCATTCACAGAACGAAGGTTAAGATCACAAATGGACCTCTTTAGTATGTTTAATATCACTTAACATCAAAATATTGGTCTTTGTAGGATTACATCAAAGCTATTCTCCAAGAACTCACTAACCATTGAAATCAAGTTCGAGGATATTATTCTTGAAGCATTGTTTGGAGGTGTTTCTGTTGGTTTATTGGAAATTGGTAAAGGTTAGTTTGCTAGCATATAAGAAATGAAGGTTAAAATCTCATTATCTCATGTGCATACTAGCCCAAAGACATTGGATGAAGGTTAAAATCTCATTATATACTAGCCCAAAGACATTGGATGGGCATACAAGCAAAGATAGCATTTCAATACTGAAGTAGCAAGTGATGAAGGCATGGACTAAGTGACTTAATCATACCTCTGCACCTCATGCTCCTTTTATAATAGGATGTAAAAGCTCATATGTGATTATACAAGTCACATGCTAGTTGAGATAGTTCATATATAAGTGTGTTATGTGAGATAACACATGTAGCTTACAAAGTGTCCATATATCCACAAATACCCTTATTGAATTCTCTTTGTGTATGCACAACAACAGAACCAAGTGTCCCATTGTATCTATGTGTTTTGCTCTCTTGCACTCTCTATTACAAGATAAGCATGTGATATCAAAGCTCCCACTTTCTATTCTCATGTCCATTTTTGACATCTTACTAGCTTTAGTCATAGCCTCTTATTGCACATCAACCATACCTCCTTGGAAACTTTATGTAGCATCTCCTAGCCCATAAGAAAATTTTAATGTAGCCACTTATGTTGTTTTTCTGCCTTTGTATAAATAACATTATAGACCTTTAAGCTACATAATCTTAAGGACCTCTATGGCACACATCCTAAATCATTGAGCCCATTATCCATTGTATCCTCATCCAATGGTTACAAAGCATCACATGCTTCACATTAGCAAGGATCCACTATGGAAGAATTTAATAACAAGACTCACTATAAAATCATTTTCTAGGAGCTGAATGTCTGATGCTTGTATCAAGGGTATCTTGAGTTTTCGAACTCTATCCGCAACCCTTTCCCCTGCATGCCTTTGATTTTTTGTATGAAGTCATAGAGCCCTAGATCTAATTGAAAATGAATAATGCTACTCTAGACAATAATTAATGAGTATTAAATTAATCATTTATTTAGTACTAGTCTTGTATAGTAGAAAAGCCACTTTTGTGGAAATTTGGGCCCTCTTTTAAAGATTTCATCTCTCATCAATGAGAAAGATTAAGAAGAAAAGGTTTAAGGAAAATTGATCAACTCAAGATAATAGCTGAAAAAAATATAAAAGGTCAAAACAAGCTAGGGAGTGTATATTTTTATGTCCATCATTGAGAACATCTTCATATCAAATCAAGAACTTTTAGTGTTTTTAATCAAAACCATCTCAAAAAACATTTACTCATGCTAAAAATGTCATGAAGAGTACTATGATTTTTATAGAATGCATTCCCATTAAGAGAGTTGCAATTAGATAAAAGCTGTCAACTTTTTAAGAGCTTTAAATTTTGTTGCTTAAGTGTTGTTTTAACAAATGTTCATGCACTTTTGACATTTATATAAAATGAATTTCCACTTGAAACTTGTTCCAAACCTTTTATTCTACTATCCTATAATATTGGTAATGTCCCATTCAATTTTAATATCATATGGGCATATTATTTCAAGTATAGTGAAATCTGACTATTGAGGCACTAAAGTTCCTTACAACCACTTCTATGGCAATTTATAACACTAGTGTTAATAGAATATTAAGCAAATTAAAATATCATAAAATTGAAGTTGGACTAGGATTTAAATGGCTAGGTTTTCTAGATAATAAATGTTTTTAGAGATTTAAACTAAAAAAGGGGTAATGCTTATGTTAGGCCTTAAAACTTTGAATTGAACTTCAAAGCTATATAATGATAAAATGAAAGGTAGAAACTTCCTTAATCTGCACTACATAAAAGTCTACTCACCTAGCTTGGTCATTGATTCTAAGATCCTATTAAGTTGAATTTCAAGAACTCCTTACTTGGGTGTTACAACTTGTTGATATTCTAAAAGTTTGCATCCAATTTACCATGAATATTCTTATGGCATGGAAGCTTTAGCTTATAAGTATGGGTGCCTAAGCATCAAACAATCTCTTAAAAGATCAACAATATTGAGGGTGTAAAAACATGGATCTAGAACATGGCTTGAGGCGGAAGCTATGGAGGTTGGGAGAGAAAGAGTGAGTTCATGAAGACACTAACATGACTGACTATTACACAAATGAATTAGGTTCCAAGATGGAAGCTTGGACTCATAAACACAATCTTGTGTATAGACTGACAATGACACAGAGACTTTATGACTGACAAAAGTAGTATGATACTGCATTAGAAAAGAGAATAAGTACAATACTTTATAGGAACTGGATGGTAGTACTTCTCCTACTATGCTTATGGGATTCTAGTCATGAGCCCACACTGCTCCATACAAAGAGGCTAAGTAGGTGTGATTGCAGAAATCTCAACACCCCTCCTCAATCACAACCAAAAGTACAAAGTGTGTAGAGGCTTTAGTGAGAGCAACACCTTCAAAGTGTGGACACACCATAAACATGGCAAAACACCAGAGACTGTCGTAGAAAAGGCTAAGTGTAGATATCACAAACATAGTGGACATCTAGAGGCTATAATAGGGGCCTCACAAAGTATAGAGAGGCTGTAGTACAAGGCTACATGAGGAGTTTACAAGCGTATGATAGAGGCATTTTGGTCTAGGAAGTGCAAAGCTAAAAAAATCTATCAAAATAGTGAGAATAGAAGGACTGGTGAGGCTTGTCCTTCTGATCCTGGCACTACAACAAAAAGGCCTCATAGACGCACATTTAGACGTGATTTTTTAAGATAGAGAAATTCTTACGGGCGCGTCTATCCGCCCGTCTACTTGCGCGTCTACCATTCCGCGTCTATAATCGCATGTATCAACGAATTTACACGCACAAATAGACGCGCAATAGATGCACATATACATGTGCATATAGACACGCTGGTAGACACGCTTTTACAAGCACTGATAGATGCGAACGAAAAATAAAAAATGTCATTTAAAAAAAAAAAGATATTTAATTTTTTTTTAAATTTGAATTATGAAGCGCGTGTATGCGCGTGTAGTCTGCATCATAGAGGCGCATATAAACACGAATTATCTGCAATTTAGACGCGCTGATAGACGCGCAAAACAAAACTGGAAAAAAAAAACCAGAGAGCATGTGGCTCTCTGGGTTTTTTTCCCCCCTCCCATACATCAGATTGTGTATTTGGAAAAAAGACAATGTATTTTACGGGCACGAGAATTGAAAATAAAAGTCCATGTATTCATTATATATCAAAAGCATTTACAAGGAAAGTTTAAGTGCTTGCGACCTAAAGCATGGCCGCAAGTAGTAGGCTCAAAGAGATATCATACATATACAAGAAAAGAAGGCCTCATGAGGAGGTATGGTGCTCCTCTACGAATCTGAAGAGGAAACATCTTCGCTAGTACCACCATGGCTACTAGTGTCGCTATCCCCCTCCTCGCGATGCTCCACATCCGGGTTCGCCTACACACACAAAAGATCAAGGTTGCTTACATAGAAAAGGTGGAGAAAAAGTTATAATTAGCTATACTTTTAATAGGAAAGTAAGAAAAACATACCTCCTCTGGCTGTCGAATCCTCATGGCCCGGTTGTATTGGTCCTCAGTGATGAGACCCTCCTCATAAAAGTGAAACCATGTCGCTGCGCGGTTATGGTCTCGATGGTAACCTACCTCTCTAGGAGTAGGTGTCCTACCAAGGATGGTAGTCTGCAAAACATTTAGAGATATACAAACAATTATGAGTCACAATATAATAGACTAAAATATATCAAGAATTGAAAGAAATATAAATTTAAAAAAACTAGAAATCAAAATATACTTACAAACTCTGCCTCCCACGACTCTCTGCAGCCCAATCCGTAATGCGACGATCCCATTGTTTCCATTTGCGTGCTGGCGACTCTTCACTTTCTCAGCTGCTTTCTTCTTGGCTTTCTTCCACTCTATGTGGTGGCACATAGGTGGTTGGCTATAGGCTCCACGCCCCTCCTCCAGCCTCCGCAGTGAGTCCCTGGCCTGTGTCATGAGGTGGGATCTTTTGTTGTGAAGCATATCCCTCACTTTTGTACGTCCCCAATCATCCGAGAATCGCTGATCCTCAGGATTTGGGTACCTCCTATGGACTGCCCTCAACACCTCCTACCACAAGCCGCTTTTCTGATTTTTGAAGGCAATGAAACAATCTTTATATGTCGCATGCACGACGCTCCTCATGTACACCATTACATCCCTTCCCTCATCATGATGAAAGATACCACCAGCATCTGTAACTCTATAGTACTGGCGTACAACCTCCTCTACGTGATCTACTGGTGAGGGTGATCGCTCGCCACCTCCTAGGCAACCCCCACACAAGCCTCGTCCTCCCCCTCGACTCTCCCTCCTCCCTCTCTGTCGACTACCCTCTGCCTCGTTGGACGCACGAGCTTTTGCAGATGCACGTGCTTCTGTAAATGCTTGTGCTTCAGCCGATGCACGTGAAGCACGTGGAGTACCTGCATATGGAGTACCTGTATATGGAGTACCTGCATATGGAGTACCTGTATGTGGAGTACCTGCATGTGGAGTCTGGGAAGTAGTGCCAGGCAAAGATGCTAGAGGCATCCCAGACATGACACTGAACACCTCGTCCGCTGTGGGAGAGCGGCCAAGGTGTCTGGTCATCTCTTCCATGAAGTCTTTCCTACTAGAAAAACCTCCAAAAAATGCATTGACCCCCCTGCCAAAGGAGGCCAATGTATCATTCATGCGATCCACATCTGGGTCATTGCTAGATGAACCAGGATACGACATCTACAAAAAAAACACAGGAAAAAGACAAATTTATTTGCATACAAAAAATCATATATTACCTATATTTTCAAAGAGCTTTCTTTAGACGTTGAGCATAACACTTAAGTGCTAATGCTTCTCTTAAACAAGAAAACTGATAAACACAAACATGGGATTAGTCACATTCATCATTGCAAAAATATATTGTTTACTATCAGAATTGGGAGACCTGGTGCGTGTATTCTCGCGTCTACATTGCAGGTTAGACACGCCCTCAGACGCGCTCCAGAGTGAACCTTCTATCTAGTGCGTCTATCTGCGCATCTAAGATGCAGCACAGATGCACTGTCAGACGCGCATCCCAGGTCAATGCGCGTGTATAATCGCGTGTAGACTGTAGGTCAACCTTCTGTGCAGCGCGTGTATTATCACGTGTACACTGCAGAGCACACGCGCCAGCACACGTGCTCTAAGACGCGCCCTCAGACGCTCTGAGAGGAAACATTTTTAACGTCTATGTCTGCGTCTATACTGAGACGTAGATGCGCTCGGTCGGCCGATTTTAGGCCGACGACCGCCATTGATGATTTACAAAATGCAATACATAATGGAATCACAAATCCTAAATACACAGATAGAGCAGAGAGAGGAAGAGAGAAACAGAGAGAGAGAGAGAGAGAGAGAGAGAGAGAGAGAGAGAGAGAGAGAGAGAGAAAGAGAGAGAGAGAGAGAGAAAGAGAGAGAGAGACTCACCTTGGGTGTTTGGTGTGGCGGGTGGTGGCACTTCTTCCTTCTCCTTCTTCCTCTCCTTGGTAAGTTACCCTCCCTTGATGCTTGCTTGCTGCTTTTTCTTGTTCTCGTCTTTCTTGTTCTCTCTTTCTTCCTCTCATTGGCTTTCCTTTTTCCCTTCTTGTGTGTTTGAAATGAAAGAAGAGGTGAGTCATGAGGAGGTGAGGCATGAAGAGACTAGGTGAGGCATGAAGAGACTGCATGTAAGCTAAACTCAAGCTTCAGAACCGCAAAAAATGCAGGAAAGGAAAGGTGCAGTTTGAAAAGAAATGATTTAAGTATGGTTTGAATTTTGACATGTGCGTCTATTTTTGCGTGTATATGTGCGTCTATTGTTCAGATAGACGCGAGTATAGACGTGAATATAGACACGAAAATAGATGCCAATATAGACACGTAGTTAAACGCGGATATAGATGCGCATTTGGGCTTTATCATAATTTTTTATTTTTAAGATAAGTTTTGATAGTAAATTCTTATCATAAGTTTTAATGTATTTATGATGATTTTTGTGTATTTTAAATTGAGATCTTATGTAAACATATGAATGACAAATATTTTGATGTTGTCATGAATTAGGTTTAATCATGTCGACGTCGTCATCACCTAGTGCGGTGCAAGCTGGTGAGTCAATGAGCACATCCTCAAGTGAGGATGAAACATTGCGTCTTCATAATCGAGATGCATGGCTACGACGAAAAATTAAACGCATGTATGATCGTTGTTGAGGGTGTATTTTTCGAGCACGTCGAATTGCAATATCACACCTCACCTTGTATGGAGAATGGGACCGAGAAAAATCACCGGTATTCATTGTTTTTTTTTACCACTAAGATTGCATGTCTATGTTACGGGAATTATATATCAACGTACATGAAACTCCCTTTTGTGGTTGAGCAGGATGCGGTGCCACATCCTCAGATGCTCCCTCCCGGGCATCGAGAGGCTACAAAACGTCAACGCGAGGAGGTAGAGTCTTCAAGAAGAGTAGAGACTAACGACCATGATAGTAGCCCTCATGAAATGCCCCATCAAGTCGTAGAGGATGAGATTTTGGACAACATGGTACACCATCTATTTTCGCAACCAGTTCAGGGAGAAGGTCACTCTACGAAGCCAGATGATCCACTATATGTAGCATCATCTACTTCGTTGTATAAAGTTGTACGTACTCCGTTCTTCGTGCGTCCCTCGAGATACTTAACTTGCAAACAATTTATGGATGGAGTAATGTCAGTTTGGATGCGTTATTGAAGTAGGTATCAATTAAGTTTGGCTTATGAATCATAATATTAATTGTTCTATTTTGAAATCAGACAGAAATATATGTTGGTGGTTTTTTAACTCACTTTTAAAAATATATGTAGGTTATTATCACAAATGCTTCCAAAAGGAAACAAATTGCCAACTAAGAGAGAGCAAGCAAGACATTACTTGACATCTCTGGGAGGCCTCGATTATGTCAAGATCCATGCATGTGTCAATGATTGTGTCTTATTTCGTGGGATTCATGAGTTCGCACGAGAATGTCCTGTTTGTGTTGAATCAAGATACGAAGTGGAGATGAAGTCAATGGATGTGCCTCGTAAGGTTTTGCGATATTTTCCGATTGTTCCACGTATAAAACTTATGTCCAAGTGTAAGTCTATTGGAAAGCTCATGTCATGGCATGCTAGTCATCGTTCAAGTGATGGAAAATGGAGGATCCCTGCAGACACACCGGCATGGCAACATATAGAAAATTTGTGGCCCGTTTTCAAAGAAGAGCCAAGAAATTTAAGATTTGGTTTAGGTATGGATGGAATCAATCCATTTGGCATCATAAGCACATCATATAGTGTATGGCCAGTGGTATTGGTAAACTATAATATTCCTCCATCCATGGCAATTAAAAAGAGACATGTGATGTTGTCCCTTCTGATTCCTGAAAAGCACAAGGTAAAAAACATGGACATTTACTTAGAGCCTTTGATTGAAGAGTTAGAAATGTTATGGGAAGGTATTGAGGTGCAAGATACAAGTGCATCTGCATCCTCTAGAGATTTCACATTGAAGGCCGTGTTGTTGTGGACCATGCACGACTTTCCAGGATACGAAGAGTATTCAGGTACGTGTACATAACTCTATATTTAAAATTCAAGACTTGAATCAATTGCATTTTATTAATTCACTTGTTTTTTCAGGTTTAACCACGTCAGGATATCATGCACGTCCTATTTGCGGTCCCTCTCTAGTTTCCTCTAGCTCGGCACGTTTAAAGAAGGTTATCTACGACAATCATCATCAATTTCTTCCTATTGACCATCCCAAATATGTTCTCCCTACTAATGGAATGACTCCACAATCTCTAACCATTCGAGATTGGAAGGAGAGATGGATTAATGCCGACAGCCACTCTCCACTCGACATGAGTCGGTAAGAAGTGCACTTCTCTCGATTGACTTTAAAGTATTTAGCATGATGAATTATTTACATAATATATTGTTTGTTTGTTAGGTTCTCTATATTTTTTCGTCTTCCGTACTGGACTAAACTCAAGGTCAATCACCTGTTGGACCCCATGCACATATTCAAAAATGTTGTATCTACATTATGGGATCACTTGATAGGGGCTCGTGATTCAGTTAATGTAAGGGAGGATTTACGTAACATTGGTCGCATGAGACGAGCCTGGCCACGCATTGGCCCCAGAGGAAAGATTGAGCTACCCCATGCACCTTGGATGTTGTCAAAGAACGAGGAAAAAATAGTGAATGAACAAATATATAGCTTTCAAACACCCACAGGATGTATGAGATGTCTCAAGGGAGCCTTCATAAAGAAAAAGAAAAGAGGTGTGGAGCAACTATCTAGTTTGAAGTCCCACGATTGACACAAAATGATTCAAGTAAGGGTATCTCTAACCATAAATATAGTAATTAGTGGAGTAACTATGTGTAAACTTTGGGGTATGATGACTTTTTCCTCAACTAATCATTTGATCTATGAATATTGTTTACATTCAGTTCGTACTTCCTACTAGCATATCCCATTGTGTATCCAAAGATGTACGTGATATCATTTACAAGATGGCAGAGCTTGTTATTTTTTCTTGAGCGCTTCATGAAAACCTTGAAAGATTTTGTGAGGCAAAAAGCACGGCCTGAGGGAAGCATGGCTGAGGGTTGGTTAGTGTAATCATCCCTTGTTTATATCTCTGAATATCTTGCTGAAGTGGATCCCTCTCAACCACGACTATGGAAAGATGATGAAGACTTGAGGATGACCTCTATAGTACCTCAAGGAAAAGGAATGAGTAAAGTGCTAACAAAAGAAGAACTTCGTAAGTTAAATAGTTTTTGTGTGCTCAATAGTGATGTAATGAGCGAATGGGTGACACTATATAATGAAGCAAGGGCAAGAAGAAAAAGCGAAAGACAAGAATTTCGCACTAGATATGGACGTAATGTCTCATTTCCAGATCATCTAAATGTGCTCCCACGTCATATTGATATAGATTGGTTACATAATGAAATGGAGAGAATGGAAAAAGAGGAGGAAATTAATATATCTCAAGAAGAGTGGGAATACACACGAGGTTGCTTATCAAAGGTGAGACATACTATCAATTAATTTTTTTCTATAAGTTTTATTTTATATAAATAATTGACATGTTTGATCTTTTATCTTTTACTACTAGTGCACATTATTCAATGCACTTTGGTGTGAGGGTAAACATCTTCGAACTCAACGTATAGATGAAAAGAGAAATACCCAAGATTGTGGTGTCCTTGCTCACTTCGAGGATGCCAATGGTACCATGGAAGGTTATTGTGGCTTGATCCAAGATATTCTAAAGCTTGACTTCAGGCGATTCTTTATATATGTACTGGATGTGAAGTGGTTTAAAGAAGTGGTAACAAATGGTGAGCATTGCACGATCAGACGTCATCCAAGTGGTTTTGTAATCATTGACTCTACAAAATTTCACCAAAACAAGAATGACACATTAGTACTACCTCAACAATGCGAGCAGGTATATATACAAAGGCTAATTTTTTTATATGTATACATGTGATACATATACACAATATAATAAGTACTTAAGTTTTTTGCTTTTGTTTTTCAAATACAGGTTGTGTATCATCCAATGGTAAACAATAACCGATGGTGGTATGTCATCCCTATATCTAATCATTCAAAACCAATATATGGTAATATTACCGACATGGAGATAGCAGATGACAATCCAACAATTAATGATGATGTGCATGATGACACCATAATGGATGATATGCGTGATATAGTACAAGACGAACCTCGCGAGGATGTTCAAGGAAACGCAGAAGAAGACAATAATGTGATTGTTGATGATATTGATGAAGTTATTGAGCAATATAGCAACACATCTGATAGTGGGATAGACTTATTTGTTTCGTTACCTCTTGGTAACATAGACCTAGAAGTAGATAGTTTAGCAAGGGCTGATCTCATTGAAGATGAGATGGATCATTCACTCTAACATACTTAATTTGCTTATTGATTCAATGTGTATTCCTAATTCTATGGTTTTTATTATGCGCACACGTGCATACTCAAGAATCAATAGTCAATTTTAAAGCTAAATTGAATTTTTCATAATAAAAAGGAAGTATATTTTATCATCTTCAAGTACGTAGAGAAATTACGAGATACATATTGCAATGCTTGCTACTAATTGTAAGGTTTCTGTCGCTTGCCGCTAATTACTTATATCAGGCTTGTCAACTGGAGGAACTGCCATTCATTAGAGAGCAATGAAAAAGTAATTATTAACTTTATTTTTTTAATTCAATGATTCAATGTGTATTCTTAATTCTATGGTTTTTATCATGCACACATGTGCATGCTCAAGAATCAATTTCAGGTGGTTAAATAATTATTAACTTTGGTTTTTTAATTATGTGAATTGCTAATTTTAGGTGGTTAAATAATTGTGCGTCTGCTGGCGCGTCTATATTGGCATCTATTTGCGCGGATATATAGACGCAAAATTCGCATCTATTTACATGCACTTTTACATGCACTTATAGACACTCTGATAGACGCGCCTGACTTTGCGCGTCTATGCCTCGTTTCTGTTGTAGTGTGGTGGTCTTCTTCTTTTTCTTCCTCCTTTTCTCCATGGTCTTCTTCTTCTTTCATTGTAGCAACATATGCCTTCTGGGACCTCTTTCTAGCATGGAAAAACTTTTCAATGTGTCTGGTCCTTTTGGAAAAATCACAGAATAGTTGGTCCTTCTTGCCTTTATACATGTTGCCAACATATAACATTTGTTCATCTCTAGACGTGCTTGGTTCTTCTTTAGATTTCAACTTCTTTTCCTCCTCTAGCAGTGATGCATGGATATCAACAAGCTTAGGTTTGGCATATTGATTAAGATTGTTGATACGTTATTATATTCAGGAGGCAAACTCTTAAGCAAAACACCAATACTAATATCATCACCCATTTTCAAATTTATTCCTGCAAGCTGGGTTAAAAGTCATTCCATGTAATTTAAATGTGTAGCAAGAGGTGTGCTAGACTTCATGTCAAGCTTGACGAATTGAATCAAGAGACCATACTTTGATGACTTAGACTGTGCACCAAACAAAGTGTCAAGTCTCTTCCTTGTATCATGTGAAGTATCATAGTTATCCACATGGTGGATATAGCTGTCGTCTAGCTCCAGTTTCATAACGGCCTAAGCCTTATCATCATTCTTTTGCCAAGTGACTACAAGGTCCGCATCACAAGGCTTATTCTCTTTACTAATGGTGATGGCCCAAAAACCCTTCTTCATTAGGATGAGCTTGATGCGGGTCTGCCAGGTGTGAAACTCGGCCCCTTTGAAGTGAACTGTCAGAGAGTCCTTGCCCATGTTGGAGTTGGACACTAGATGAATAGTATCAAGAGATAGTGATGCTTGTGGCTGGAAGCTTGAGACCTTCAGAATGGCCTTCAGAATCTCCCCTTCTTGATTTGATGCTAAACAAAGTGCTGGACAACTTCAGATTCAGTGGATCAGAGTGGCAAAGGCGTGGTTTGAGTGTCAGGAGAGAGAAAATAATGTAAAGATAAAGCTTTGAGTTCTTGGCTATGGTTGCCATGGAAGGTTGGTGAAGATAGAGTAAGAAAATGAACTCATTGGTTGGACTAAGCAGAGTTGGAGAGAGGCTAGAAGGGGGGTTTACTGATCTGAACTGATGTATGCCATGCTCACCATGGCTCTGATACCATGTAAAAACATGAATCTAGAACATGGCTTGAGGCGAAAGCTATGGAGGTTGGAAGAGAAAGATTGTTTTCATGAAGACACTAACATGACTCACTATTACACAAGTGAATTAGGTTCCAAGATGGAAGTTTGGACTCATAAACACAATTTTGTGTATAGACTGACAATGATATAGAGACTTTACTGAAGGACAAAAGTACTATAACATTGCATTAGAAAAGAGAGCAAGTACAATGCTTTATAGGAATTAGATGGTAGCACTTCTCCTACTATGCTTATGGGATTCTAGTCCTAAGCCCACACTGCTCCATACAAAGAGGCTAAGTAGGTGTGATTGCAAAAATCTCAACAGAGGGATCATGTAATATTTCCTCCCCCCTCAATCGCTCGTGTAGGAAGAAAACCCTCTCCCTTAGAAATTAATTGAAATTACCCCCCTACCATCGTCGCTAACAACAAGTGGCGAGGGGGAAAGGGATGGAAGGAAAAAGATGGCGTCATCAGTGATGATTGTGAGGGAAAGAGGATGATGTGGCAAAGGAAATGAGGATGAAGATGTCGATGAGGGGAAGGCCACGTGCCTACCACCCCTCCAAACCACCTGTCCTTATCCGTTGCAGCACTACCACAACTACTCCACCATGCCCCCAATAATACCACCTCTCCCCGATTATATAAACCACCCAATCGCAATGAAGGAAGGGGCTTGGATGTTACAAAAAGGGAGAGAGAGAGAGAAAGAGAGAAAAGAAGAAGAAGAAGAAGAAGAAGAAGAAGAAGAAGACATTAGGAGAAATATGGACTCTCTTTTTTGCCCCTTAAGGGGTTTCTCTCACCTCTCTCTCTCTAAAAAGAGATTCCAAAATAATATTATAAAAAGAGATCTTCTACAATCAAGCAAATCTCGTTTTTGTGTTTTCAATAGATTTTACCTATTATTTTATTCCCAAACTGCAGGATAAGGTCACTTTTTCTCAAAATCCTCATAACTAAAAAAATACAATTCTATTTTTTCAAAAAACGCAGCCAATCATTCTTTAATGCCCTCATGACTCTTTAATGCCCTCTTTAGTACCCTCATGACTTTTCAATCATTCTCATTCTCGCTTCTTAAAAGGGAGGAAGTTAAAAAATGATATAAAATGACGTACACATCATATTTTAAGATTATTTTTTACCCAGAGACCCCTTTTTGACTCAGAGTTTCCTTGTAAATTTTCATCTTTTTTGGACAAGTATATACCTATTTCTGGGCATTTTTTCATTCCCTCAGAAAGCTCTAGTTTTGTCCCAAATTTTGTGCATTCTTCTCTTTCCCTCCAGAATATGGTTTCTTGCATACGAGTTCTTCTGAAGCAGCATTGAGGAGTAGTTTTGATACCATTTGTTGAAATCAAAGAATCTCTATCTACAACACACTCTACCCTGCTACAAGCCATCTTCCTCTTCATAAATATGCAGTAAGAAATCTCCGTCTTCAACAATCTATACTACAAGCAATCCAGTGATAATGGAGGTATCTTTATTTTTTTAATCTTTGTGATGTTATTATTCTTCACAGTTGTTGTTCAGTCCTTAAGCATCAATTCATAGAGAGAGAGAGAGGGGGAAGAGAGAGAGAGAGAGGAGGGGAGAAGGGGGGGACAGAGAGGACTGTGTGAGATGAACAAAGAAAATAAGTGATAGAGTGACAGATAGTAAATTAGGGCAGAAGATAAGATGATGTTATTGTTTTCCACTAGCCAAGCTTCAGTATGAATGTGTTTAGGGTTTCCTTGATGAATTTTTGTTGAGAGAGAGAGAGAGAGAGAGAGAGAGAGAGAGAGAGAGAGAGAGAGAGAGAGAGAGAGAGAGAGAGAATATTTTGGATAGAACAGAAGATAAGATTTGATGCTAATTAGAGGTAGATTAAAAGCCAAGATTACAGGTTGATTAGGGGTTGATTAGGGTCTATCAAGACTGAAAGCAAGAGAAAGAGACAAGAACCAACTGGGTTTTAAAAAAAACACAGATATAGTGAATCAAAGGGGTGTAGTTCTGCGATTTGAATGTTAATCCAAGTTAACATTTGCATACTTTTTTTTTTTGCAGAATGCAGGTGCAAGATGTACCGAGAGAAAGAGAGATATTCACTTTCAATTGGAGGATGAATATGCACCAATGTTCAAAAGAACTGTGGAAAGAGATGATGCAATAAGATGCAAGATGCAACAAGAAAGAAATGCAGGGAAAAAAAAATGTGGACCTTTGGGTTGATGGGTGCATTTATCTACCCGATCCACTCACTCGAAGGCCACCACAATTTGAAGGGCTTACATCATTTGTAAAGTTTGCTTGTGAAGGCAATGAAGGATTGTATGGATACACATGCAGACTTGTCACACAAAGATTAGCAGGGGCTCATCAAACCTTGACAAATATGCAGACAAGATTACAAGGGAATATGCAGCCTTTGATGGAAAAGGATAGATTATTGGCTGGGAAGGATAGAGAGAACCAGAACCTACAACAAGCAATGCCTGTCATTGAAGATGCTATGCATGCTACACACGTGCAGAATATGGAGTTACAGTCTAAAGTCAATGACTTGGAGAAGGAGAATCGAAACATAGAGAGGAAGCTCACAAAAACTTTGGAGATTGGGCCCACTTTAAAAACCAAAGAGGCACGTCGGCGCATCCGATTCGTTAAACCAATTGGCCAATTAGCCAAAGGAAGTGGACAATATCATAGACGAATATATGCTCAATCTACTACAATGAGAAATATGTTTCCTCATGCAGAGAATGATACTATTGCCAAAGTCCTTAGCAAGGATATGGTCAAAAATGCATTGGAAAATCATAAATTCAGGGACATTGTGGATGGTGTTGCTAGTGAACGTCTTAGGGATGTGAGCAACTTGTTTACTACTATAGATGCTCAGGGATTATGTGACAAGGTGGGAATGAGTTCTGAGTCATATAGTATGCTCTATCAACAATTGGATACAGGTTTTAAGCAAGTCTTCAATACTAAGCGAGTAATGCCTCTGCCAAAACCATTTCACGTGAAGAAGGCTCGAAAACAGCTAAATGAGAAAGTTTTAGAACTAATTGGTGAGCCTACGCATCTGGAACACACACACATATTGAAGTATGGTTCCAAAGAAGTTGCCTTTGTATTGAATGCATCCAACAACTTTGTATTGGATATATGTAGGGTTCAGATTGCTATGGTCAAGTTCTACAATATGTCTATGGAAGAATGTAGAGGCAAGCTTAAGTTTGTCCTCAAACTTGATGAGAGTGAGATTATCAAGGGGCAAAAACTTGAGCGTGTGAGTATAACACTTATGAATCGAGCATTGGATCCCAACATCGATGAAAAACATCCTTTATACTTCAGTGTACAATCAGAGAATGAAATATGGTGGCTTGCAGCATTTGAAGTACCAAAGGAGGACCATGAAGTACTTAAAGTTTTTTTAAACCTCACTAATATACCCAGTGTTATTCAACAGCAAAATAATGAAGCAGTTTTACACGTTGAGGGGTTTGGGGACTATCAAGTTGAATGGCATCTTGCAGGTGATTTAAAAACATTGAAGTGTATGTTTGGTTTATCAAATGCAGCAAATGAAAAATTTCCGTGCATATACTGCATGCAAACTAGGAAGAAAGGGAAAGATGGAAAGAAAGAATGGCTTGCCAAGGCAGGACAACAGGGTGCTTCGACACGTGATCAGAAAGTCATGAGAAATGGAATGCTAATTCCAGTGGATCCAAACTGGCGCCCTATTTTGGAAATACCACTAACAAGGGTTCACTTTTGCACATTGCATTGTTTGGTTAGAATAATTGAGAAGCTAGTATATGAATATATATGCTTTGCATACAAGATGCAGCCCGTGTCAGAATCTGATGCTACATGCAAGAAGGTAGAACAAGTCATCTCTGAAGTTGGATTGCACGGAGGCCAAGTAGAAATAAAAAGGACGAGAAAAAATCGAGGAAGAGTGGAAATGTTCCTTGTAAACCATGCTTTGGCAGACCCAAGGCTAGGAAGTTTTTATCTCCACCTCGAAATGAGGAAGGCAAATATACTAGTAAAACAACCAGAGAAGTACGAAGCATGGAAAAAGTTGCACCTTGCTGTTTCAGATTGGAGCAATGGGGGACGAACAAGGATTGCAAAGGCAGAAGTGTGGATACACCTAGATAGATTAGTAGCTCTCTTACAGAAGTTGAGGTTTATGGATGGTGATGCCAATGCATTTAAAGAGATAGCTACTAAATTTCATAAGTCCATGGTGGAGGCATGGACTACAAATAACATAACACACTACATGGTCAGTATTATCACCATTGCAAAAAAAAATCATCATTTCGAATTACTTTGTGTTTCTAATCTCTTTTCTTGTGCAGCATATACTTGAAGCACATGGTCCATACTTTGCAGATCAAGGAAGTTTGGCAATATGGTCAACTCAAGGCATGGAAAGATCTCACTGGCAAGCTCGCTGTGCTTTTCAAAAGGCAACTGATCATGGAGGTGGCATCAATGATTCCAATTCTATGAGGCAATTATTCCAATGGTGGTATAGGAGACTAGAGATACGATACGAAGGAAAAAGAAAAGAAGTCCAAAACATCTCAAGCAGAATCTATAAGTAGGGCAATATATGAAGTGAGAAAAGCAAGATATGAAAATAGCACAGCTAGACAACGGCACGCAGAATGGTTGGCAACCCAAGAGAGATATGGCAAAAAATGGAGACCTAGATAAAGATAATAATTTTGATGCATTTAGAGTCCACAAGAGAGCACAAGTCCCAAGGATATGACACATCAATACTCATATCTCTAACATGAGATGTCTTATAGATTTTCTTTAAAATTTCAAAGGTTTGTCACTATGTTTTTCAAAGTCGATTTCGAACTTTGTTTTTTAATTATGAAAAGTCGATTTTGAAATCCTAAGACAAAGATATGAAAATTCCAAACATTGGAACATTCACTGGCCTAGAGAGAGAGGGGGGGCATGAGGGGGATGTCAGGAGATAGAGAGTGGTAGGGATGGGGTGGAGAAATGAAATGAAATGATAAATTTAAAATTCATTTACACCACACTAAGTTTGAAAGTTTCGTATTTAAGTCGTCTCTCCTTTCGTTTTTTCCCATTGCTCTCCACTCTACCCTCCACCTTTCTATCCTTCATCATCACAGCCATGGCACGTTCCAAGCTTCCTATAAAAAAGGCGCCTGCGAGAGCAAGAGCTCAACACTCTTCCGAATCTAGTGAGCGTACTGTGAGTGACAAAGATCCCCTGGTGACCGATAACGGTGGCCCTACTGCAGCCAATAATGGTGGCGCTGCTGTGGCTAACAATGGTGGCCCTAGTGTGGTTGATAATGATGGTTCGCCATTGTCCAGAAATGGTGGTCCACATGCTCGAGCTACTCCACCTCCCACTACTGCTCCAGCTTGTAATACACGCCCTCCAACACATAAAAATCGAAGATGGAGACCAAGCACAGCTGCGCTACGCGAGATAAGGAAATTCCAGAAGGGTGCCGACTTGATTATTCCTAAGGCACCATTCTCCAGGTTGGTGCGAGAAATACTGCAAGATCTACAGTCAGGGCATCATCACAAGTTCTTTTCGAGGAACCAGGCAAGGAATGTGGGGCGATGGTCAAGCCAAGCCTTGCTTGCTCTCCAAGAAGCAGCTGAAAGCTACTTGATTGATCTAATGAGTGATGGTCAACTTTTAGCCATTCATGCCCGACGTATCAGTATTAAGCCCATAGATCTGGTTCTTATTCGCAGGATCCGCAATAACAAGGATGCATTTAATCTTAATGTCAACAATATGCTTTGAGAAGCTACCTTGTAATTGGATCTATGTTTTTAGCTCAGGTTTGGTTGTAGATTGTAAGGAGCCTAGTTTTGGGTTATCTTTCCAGTAGACCTTCAAGTATTTGATAGTAGTGGCCTGCAAAATAGAGCTAAATTTTCCCTAGCTCTAGTTGTACTTGGTGCGATGCACTATCTACCATGTATTTCATAGTTTCACAATGCTAAATCCAATATGTGATATTCTATTTTGACCATGTTTTGCATTGTGTGAATTTTCAAGTTTCCAATTTTGTAAGTAGTTTTGTTGAGGATAAATTCAATGTGCAACCACGTACACGTCGGTGATCGGTTGTACATGGGCCGATGCACTTTGGCAACAGTATATTCGATATGCGATATTCCATTTTACCCATGATTTATTTTTTGTCAATTTTTAAGTTTCCAATGTTTCGCATTGCGAAGTTGACAATACATTTAATCTGCAGTTGCGCACACTCATTATCAGTACATTTAATCTACAATTGGGAGGTTGACAATACATTATCAGTGCAGTATAATGCAGTTAACGCATTTTCAAAAAAAGATTGAACCGTCAAATTTATAAATTAGAATCTCGTGAAACTTCACCCTCATGCTGGGCATTAGAAAAACTCATTTATATTAAAAATTTGGCCCCATCAGAAGCCTCTGGGTCACCTGTCCGGAGGCTTGCGTCTGGGGCCCTGAATATGGGGATTCAGGGCCCTAGACACGAGCCCAGATTCAGGGCCCCAGACATGAGCCTCCGGACAGGTGATCCAGAGGCTTCTGTTGGGGCCAAATTTTTTTTGGGTGGTTGATGTGTCCTTGAGGAGCCTATAGGTAAAATTTCATGTGAATCGGAGCACTGGTGATATTTTTCCAAAGCGTGGATTCATTAATTAAAATTTTAGGGTTTTTGAAAAGTTTGGCTATAAGTTTAAAGTTTCACCTCATTTTACACATTTCACTTTTGAGTTCTGAGTTCTCTCTCCTAGAAGACATGGTACGCACCAAGCAAGCGGCCCGGAGATACCCCCCTGGAAATTCCATACGGTAGCCATGTCCTCCAGCTCCACCACCACCACCACCACGACGCCAGCATCGCAAGCGTCGATGGAAGCCAGGCACAGTGGCTCTTCGCGAGATCTACCACTACCAGAAGACCACTCACCTCCTAATACCGAAGGCTCCATTCCAGAAGTTGGTGCAGGAGATCATGGAGGGCATACTGATCAGGAACAACAGGACCCAGTTTCCAGATACATCACACGCGAAACAACCGGATCGCTGGACTGCCCAGGCCCTCCTCACACT